>NC_091130.1:102010055-102343627 GCF_040183065.1 Periplaneta americana | reverse complement strand
ACTTCATTATGACTGAACGCTTTGTCCTTCAGACGTTACTCCAGCACTCACACACGCGTGCACATAACCCTAATTAGTTGAGAGGTCGTAAATATCTTATCTCTTAATTAAATCAACTGACATTTCATATGACGATGTCTTCTCTCCCCCTTTTGATTACGAGAAAATTACTTCCAAGTACTGCAAAATAAAATATGGAAAGCGAGACTCCGCCTTCCATCTTCCGACACAGAGATGTAACCTTTGTGCCACTCATTGTACACACCACCTGCAAGGAACAGTTAGAGATGTAGTCATATTCTGCTACGGTGAAAGGGCGTATTTTTATTAAGATAGGCGCTGTCTACAGCAAACTGACAGTACGTACTTAATGAATTCATATCTTTATGAAATGACATCCAATAAGCATCAAGCTGACAGCAAATTAAAAAGTCACACTAGTGTAAAGGTTACAATAATAATGTTAACCAAGATTAATTACTGTTAGCGTCTCTGACCATCTACTTTTCTTCTCTTACTCCTTTTTGAAGTCAAACTATGTCTTTCTCCTCACTAGTTACGGAAAATTGACGTCACATAAAAATACCCGCTCTCTAATTCTTATATTTCCCTTGTTTATCTTGTCTTTCTCTTGTTCTCGTCTTTCCCTTATTCCCCTTATTGTTCAGTTTTTCTCCTTGTGTCTCAGTTGCTATCCTTATATTCAGTTGTTTGTCTTTGCATTCCAGTTTGTCTCCATGTATTCCAGTTGTTCTCCTTGTATCTCAATTTTCTTCTTGCATTCCAGTTATTCTCCTTGTATTTCATTTGTTCTCCTTGTCTTTACATTTTTCCTCTTATTGCCCAGTTGTTCTTCTTGAATTCTAGTTATTCTCCTTGTATTCCAGTTGTTCTCCTTGTGTTTCAGTTGTTATCCTTGTATTCAGTTGTTCTCCTTGTATTCAAGTTTTTCTTCTTGTATTTCAGTTGTTCTGCTTATATTCCAGTTTTCTTTTTGTATTCCAGTTATTCTCCTTGTATCTCAGTTCTCCTTGTATTCCAGTTCTCCTTGTCTTTCCCTTTTTCCCCTTATCGTTTAGTTGTTCTTCTTGAATTCTAGTTATTCTCTTTGTATTCCAGTTGTTCTCCTTGTGTTTCAGTTGTTATCCTTGTATTCAGTTGTTCCCTTTGTATTCCAGTTTTTCTTCTGGGTACTCCAGTTGTTCTACCTATATTCCAGTTATTCTTCCTGTATTTCAGTTGTTCTCCTTGTATTCCAGTTGTTCTCCTTGTCTTTCCCTTTTTCCCCTTATTATCCAGTTCTTCTTGAATTCTAATTATTCGCCTTGTATTCCAGTTGTTCTTGTGTTCCAGTTGTTATCCTTGTATTCAGTTGTTCTCCTTGTATTCCAATTTTTCTTCTTGTATTCCAGTTGTTCTGCTTATATTCCAGTTATTGTTTTGTATTTTAGTTGTTCTCCTTGTATTCCAGTTATTCTCCTTGTACTTCAGTAGTTCTCCTTGTATTACAGTTGTTCTTCTTTAATTCTAGTGATTCTCCTTGTATTGTAGTTGTTCTCCTTGTCTTTCCCCTTTCCCCTTATCATCCAGTTGTTCTTGAATTCTAGTTATTCTCCTTGTATTCCAGTTATTCTCCGTATGTTTCAGTTCTTATACTTGTATTCAGTTTTTCTCATTGTATTCCAATTTTTCTTCTTGTATTCCAGTTGTTCTGCTTATATGCCATTTGTTCTTTTGTATTTCAGTTGTTATCCTTGTATTCCAGTTATTCTCCTTGTACTTCAGTTGTTCTCCTTGTATTCCAGTTGTTCTTCTTTAATTCTAGTGATTCTCCTTGCATTTCAGTTGTTCTCCTTGTCTTTCCCCTTATCATCCAGTTGTTCTTGAATTCTAGTTATTCTCCTTGTATTCCACTTTTTCTCCTTGTGTTCCAGTTGTTATCCTTGTATTCAGTTGTTCTCCTTGTATTCCAGTTTTTTTGTTGTATTCCAGTTGTTCTGCTTATATTCCAGTCGTTATCCTTGTATTCCAGTTTTCTTCTTTTATTCCAATTGTTCTCCTTGTATTTCAGTTGTTCTCTTTGTATTCCAGTTGTTTTCCTTATATTTCAGTTGTTCTTATATTCTACCCTTTCTCTCCTTGTATTCTACTCTTTCTCTCCTATTCTTCTTATTATCCTTGTCTTCTCCTTATTCTCCTTGCTTTCATCTTGTTCTCCCAGTATTTGCACTATTCTCCTTATATTCCCTTTGCTCTCTTTGTCGAGAGATGCTCGCACACTCATAGTTCTACGTAAAGATATGCAGCATAATGAAGCAATGAACCTGTTGACATTTTAGCCATCTTTTGCGTCTTATCATTTTTAGTGTAGAGATTTTTTACATTTTTAAACCACACACAGGATAAGCACACATTGGTGGTTACATAGCACTGGGCCACCGCGAAACAGACACAACAGTTCACAGCACGGTTCCGTGAACAAGTTCTTAAATATTTCGTTGGTTCACTGAAGCGATAGTTGTAGTTTCAATATTCATATTTACCATCGGGCTTATGACATTTATATTAATTCTCAACGGTCATAACACACATATTTATTTACCAGGAACAAAACTCCTGCCATCTATATTCACTTATGAGTAGACACCGATCTTTGTGGATATGTTGCGAGAAATTTTAGTTTGCGCACGGGCTCTTGATACTCCCCCCCTTTCTTTCGTGCTGTATCGTAAGTTGGCATTCCTGAGTGATCATTAAGTAAACCGCGATTTGTATAAGTATTTTGAGGTTATATTTTAAGCTAAGTAAAGTTTAATTTTTTGTTATTCGAAACTGGTAATTAAGTATGAAAGATAAAGAAAAATTTCAGAATATCTTGAGAGAACTTCAAATAAAAAGCTTAGCACTGAATGTTAAGATTCTTTAGTTACTGATCATACATAAAGTAGGATCGTAAGTGATTCATGTAGGTCTAGTACACTGACGTTCGAAGGTATGTGACCTATGATCTTATGATCATGTAAGCGAACTTTCTAACCACGGAATAAATCAGAACCAAAGATATAACAAATTGACACACTTTGAAAAAGTTTCGCTAGTTCTCAGTAGGTGACACCATTATTGGGGCGATTGGGGCGAATATTGTCGGGTAAAATGATGATGTAGATTAAGCATAAATTATTCTCATAATTGACAATATCAGCGGTTTCCAGCGAAACTCAGTGTTGATTTACAATCAGTAGAGTGGTATGAAAAATTGAATTCTATAATGCGGGTATATTTATGTACGATTGGCGACACTGACTATTATCTACGTTATATATTCATAGAAGTAATAACTAAAAAGCCACACTTACACCAACAAATTGTGGTTCACTATCGATTAGTCGGGACAGATATCTTTGAATATCAATGTACTAGGTTCACTGATATCTTTCATTGTAAATCTTTAAGCATATGGAGTAAGTCACTAACAAGTATTTTAAATCTTAGTACACTTGGCTGACCATAAAAAGCTTGGGCCATGTTGGCTGCATGAATTACGCAAAAATCAGTTCATTGAATGTTGAGAAACAAAAAAGCATTCGCATATTGATGGCTGAGAACCAGACTGTTCTAAGTCCAACTTTTTATAAGAAAGAAATCTGTGTTTAAATGTTCCAGTTCTTGTCTGCATAAATGAATCGAACAAAATTGTAAATATTCCTCTCCATAAGGTTGCTATGAAGCTATTCCAAATTGTTTCATGAAGCTTTGAATCACAGGAGCTTAAAATAGCTCTCCTGAAAAAAAAAAAATAGTAAAATGGACTTGGAACACTCTGGTTCTGGGCCATCGATATCGAAAGAGTGGCAAAATTACAGTGTAAAATCTGCAGAACTGACGAAAGCTATTCACCAAGCTGCATGAACATGACTCCTCCAATGCTCATTCCAAGGTTTGCTCTATTCTAAAAGCAGCAGAAGAAAATCGACTGCAAGGTATTGTTGACAAGGAAAATGAGGAAATGATATCTAACACAGCAAAAATATTAAATGCTGGGTAATTGTTTACAACTTGACCAAACGAATCACACCAATGACAGATACAGAGGCAGAAATTGAGCTACTAGAGAAAAATGAAGTCGAAATGGATGTGGGAATTCAAACTCGATTCAAAATCGTCTGAATTGAGGGCAGAGATTTTTTCTAAAATCATAGATCAAGGATCAAAAGTATGCACTGTTATTGATAAAACCACAACTATTTCCAAGAAGAGTGCTTTAGTGATATTTTCAAGATGTGAAATAAATACAATAGAAGAACAAGTATTTATTTTTATTGACCTGGTGAAGCTGGAATCTACTACATCAACTAAGATATACTGAATGCACTGAAATTTCAGGGATTTACTCGTGAATATGTACTACAAAATTTGATTTGATTTTGCTCAGATGGATGAAGTAGGTCAACTATGTTGGGGGAAAAGTCTGGAGTGTCAAGCAGACTGTTAAAAGAATACCCTGATATAGTTCTCTGGCACTGTTTGAGTCACAGGCTTCAGCGATAAAAATCTGTTTCCCAAGTAAATCACTTAAAAATTTTCTTAGACAAGATCTACACATATTACGATACACTGGCAAGAAATCAAATTGAACCATAACCAAGATTGCTCCTGGGTCTGCCTCTCTCAAGGAATGGGATCCACATACTCTATGTGATATCGTGGATGAGGAAAGAGAACCATAGTGCAGACGATATGAGGATACAAAAGAAGAGGGACGAGGAACCAGTGAACTCTATACTAAACTGGAGGCACCACTGCAATGCTCTTTCCTGTCTGAAAGAGTGACTGTTGGTGAGGGTATTGCTCTCTCTTTCTAACTAATGTGTTTCAATGAGTCTTTCTTGAGGTTGATGTTGTACATGCGCAGTAAGCAATAAAAATACCGTTAGTGTATGATAGCATTCACTGCAAGAGAGGCAAGGACAACACTATGTTAGAAAGAGATAGCAATACGCTCAGGCGCTCAGCATTCGCGTCACGCTTTTAAAGCATTGAGTTGTGCCTCCAGTTTAGTATAGAGCTCACTGCGAGGAACTAGCCTCCGAAAATGAGAAAGAAATTTGGAGTCTTCTTTCAGCGCAGGTGTTTTAAAGTACGTACCCTTGTCAATTCAAGTCATAAATCACAATATAAACATTATTTTTGTCACTACCTCTCTTCCAATCGATTTTTATTCACTCTATTCCTAGTACTCGTGAGAGAACCGATTGTTAATGTGTTTGAATATCACCATTGCCGTGAATGGAATACGAGTATGAATGTTGCTCACTTCGGCAATCGAACCACATACATTTTGGATGCAAAGAAAATAGACTCTCCACTCTTCTACTTATATGATGTTACATAATTATTTACTTTTGTTTTGTAAATTATTAACTTCTCTTCCTAGAAAAAAGTAAGGCGCGCGGAAGCGTGACGGTTGGCTTTGAGCTGTAAGAAGCTGGGGATCGTGAGTTCGATTCCCGATTAGGACATCGATTTTCTCAATTAATTTAATTCTTTCACTCTTAAAAGTCACTGGTCTTGAGGCGTACTCACTTTGTAACAAAATTAAGTACCATAGGTAGTTGACCGTTGTGGAGTAACAGTTAACACGTCTGACCTTGAAACGAGTTGGCCAGGGTTCAAATCTTGGTTGGGACAAGTTACCTGATTGGAATGTTTCCGGGATTTTTCCTTAACCAATTGAAGCAGAATTGCTGGGTAACTTCCGTCCTTGGACCTCGGACACATTTCGCCATCATTAATTCATTTATTTATTTTATTTATTTATTTTATTGCTAGTAAGTTTCAAATGAATACAAGTTAATGCAATATAATATAAACTAGCCCACTCCTGAATGAGTAACACTCATACTAAGGAGGGGATTCCAATACAAACAAAAATAAAATTGAGAGTGAATAAATTAAATTAAAAAGTGTTAAATGTCTTTAAACCCAAACTATAAATCCAATACCATTGCTTTTAATTTTTTTTATTAATTTTGAGAGGATTAGTGGTTAAAATAATATTAGAATAAAATTTGTTTAATAATCTAGGACCTTGACTCATGCTGTGATAAAAATCTGCATTGGTTTTATATTTAGGTTCAGATAAACGCAGAGTATTTATATTTCTAGTTCTATATTTATGTATATACCTTTCAAAGTTATTTAGATATATAATAATCTTCATCGTCATCATCCATATAATAGCACGGGTTAAGTTCACTGTGCGATGTGCTGCACTTGTACAAGAACGCAGCCCTTCGGCTACCCAATCATTCACAAACTAAGAGTGGTAAGCACAATAACCTTCAGGTTGTAGCGTAAGCCTTCGGGTGTCTCCTTCGTGCAAGACAAAAAAAAGTGCCAAGGGTATTTTCTTGGGGTAAAGGCAACAAGCGTGTAGAAATGACGCATTTGTTAATGTTAATGCCGATTGTCTAGAGGAGATGGAAGCATTAGCGTCACGATTTCTGTGACCTCCACTCACTATAATAGGAATATGTCTACTATAATAAAATAATATCGTCGTTGTTCCTGCAAAAACTCCTATGTGACATATTTATCAATTTTCAGATTTTTGCTTTATTAAATAAGTCAAATAGTGATATAGCAAATAATAACATCTCCTATATGTAATTATATTTCTTTCTTCCGAAAATGTAAGAATTCATGATCTCCTATGTACCACTGCCATAGAGTGAATAAATGTGTTTTTTCTTCCTACTGAAAAATTGTATATTTTGCACATAGGAGTTAATGCAGCAACAACGACGATATGCTCTTTCCAAATACAGATCTATTAACAAAATAACAAGATGATATGTTGTAATTTGATATTTAAGCATAATTACTCAACATATAATTATAATTCTACACATTCCACACTAAAGACGCTAATTAGAGACTATATAATTTGTGAGTGAAATTACTCGAATTTATCTTCTTATCTTCTTACATCTATAAAGTCTCTTCTGGGGCGATAAACTGTCAACTTAATTGTAATAATAGCCAGATGCTTACTTACTTTCTTACAAATGGCTTTTAAGGAACCCAGAGGTTCATTGCCGCCCTCACATAAGAACGCCATCGGTCCCTATCCTGTGGAAGATTAATCCATTCCTTACCATCGTATCCGAATTGCCTCAAATACATTTTAATATTGCCCTCCCATATACGTCTCAGCCTCCCTAAACGTATTTTCCCCCCAAGTCTTCCAACTAACACTCTATAAGCGTTTCTGAATTCGCCCATACGTGCTACATGCCCTGCCCATCTCAAACGTCTGGACTTAATGTTCCTAATAATTATGCTACGTGAAGAATAGAATGAGTGCAGTTCTGCGTTGTGTAACTTTCTCTATTCTTCTGTAACTTCAGCCCCCTTAGTCACAAATATTTTCCCAAGCACCTTATCCTCGAAAAATCCAAGTTAATTGTGAGAAATGGATTCGAGAGAACTTGTTTCCAAATTTGATAGCACTTGTTATCGTAATTTTGTCTTAAGTAGAGCTTCCATTTAAAATTCAACAACTGTAATGAAGGAATGGCTTGAAAAAGAGGCCACTCCTTACAATGATAATTTGTTGAAAGCATCATCATACAAACTCGTACGAATGTACAAACCCTTGTCTGTCAAATATTTCTAGACACCAATCTTGAAAGTGCCGTCCTTTTTGTGAAAATTTAACATTTGCAGAAAAATTATATATATATATATATATATATATATATATATATATATATATATATATATATATTTGGTGGAATCAGTGACGATAATGGAGGTTCCAACTGTGATGGTACAGTTGGCGTCAGCGTTTTTGGCATGTGTCCTAGATATATAGTGTCCAGTTTGTGAGCATGTTGCTAGTGCAGCTGAGAATGTACCACTTCCTATACTCGTCACATCAGCCATTTTCCAACCACAATTGCTAGACTGACTGCGGCAAATGTAAAACATTCGCACTTAACGTTCCCATTACTTATTTCACACGCCAGAAACGGTAACGCGGACTGTAAAATGGACGGGATAGCAGAATTTGAAGACTCGGACTAGCAGCTCAAGTTAACAGGTCAATGTTTTCAATTCCATGTTTAGCGCGCACGCGCTTGCTGTTTTCACTCTGTTCTCTCTCCTCCCAAATGACATAGACCAGGCTTTCAGATTTTCCGCGTGAGCTTGTACTTACATACATTTTTAAATTTAACACTGTTCAAGTTAAATGGAGGGGGTATTTCTTTATTAATTTGTTATAAATTCTATGGTAATATCGACTATGATTGGGTTGAAACAAAGGTATTGTATGCATGGTTTTAATCTGAAATTTCTGTGGTTTTTAAGTATAGAATTTAGTAAAACATTGATTTATATTGAATTTCATATATTTTCAATAATTCAATTTCTGTGAACAATTTTTCTGTACGATAACACTGGCTGCATTTTGAAACTTTTTTTCTGCTGACTTAGGTCTGATTGGTGATTCTTGTTGCAGATTTTTCGTTCAGAATTCGAAACTGACCTCCAAATTGCCCCATCACATCAGAAGGTTTCACAAATCACAAATAATAAAAACATCAGAAAATTCATTTTACATATAAATATATCATGTTTATTTTCGTTACGCATGAATAAATGAGAGTTTGTGATAAAATTGGAACTAATATCTGAATAATAAAGCTAGAAGCATATTATTTACTCTTGTGTAACTTACCATGACCATATTACAGTATTTTGTTACTCACTGTACTTGAAATTTCCGTTTTCTTGACTTTCTGAACGTGGTTTCTGAAGAATGGTCTCTCTTAAGCATTCAGCAGCAATCAGCCATCATACTTAGCCTGCATTCCATTTCCCTTGGTATCTGCTTTCCATTTGTTTTATATCCTGGCGAAATCTTTCGCCATATTTTCAGGAACATGTTTTCTGGAAAATAACCCATGTGGGCGTGCAAGAAATTAACCTTTGCCTTCATATTGCAGCTCAGAATTACGAAACTCTCCAAACGTATTATTTTTTATAATTTCTTTATAATTAGGTTCTTTATAATTCCCTAGGAACTACCATTTTGAAACCAACCGTTTTTCTCTACATCGTTCATGACATTTAAAAATTCATTGTCTAACATTAACTTGCTTGTTTGGGGACTTACAAAAATTCCTACTTTTAGTTTTTCGTAAGTAAGTGAAGGGAATTTATCACAAAGATACCTCAAACAACAGCTTTTTTTCTGTCCAAAGCTTCAGTAAACTGTTTCGTAAGGCACACACAACTAAAAGAGAGTACGTTGACGGGCTTAGGGTGTAATCGAAATAAAGTATTACTTAGGATGGGATGAGTAACACAGGTCGCACAATAATCTTGTCTAAAAACTAGAATAATTATATTCTTCAAATTCATTTTAGGGTGGGGTTATACCATTCCCACAATTTATCGCGAAAAATGTATTTTTTCTAGTAAAATATTTTGGATCGTATAAATAAATGCATAAGCATACCCAATGTAATGCAGCTGAAACAGTAATTTAGCATATTTTATATCTACGCGCGATATTTAAGGACAATACAGCTCAGACATTCCGTCTCCAAGTGTTTTCAATAAGTCTAAAATAAGGGAAAATGCAATAAAAAAAAGCCGCATCCCATATATATATATATATATATAGGTGAAAGACATTGAAAATTGTCTAGGTATTTTTCTTCCTGTGATGATTGATGAGTTTAAAAGACTAAAGGAAAATATTTTGTGCCTGTAAAAGTTATACAAAGTTCCAACATTTAAAAACATTTACAAATTAATTATATTTTCTACATAAAATGAAAATATAAGTTTGTGGAAAATTCTGACGTGATAGGCAAAAACTAATTTCATATTCGTAATGGTTTCTAATTTTACTATAAAGTCTTGGGCCGAAACTAGCGCCATGTTTAAGAGCTGCACTTGTATGACATTTAGGCTCAATTAATGGGAAAGTAGACTTTTGTCTTCGAGTACGATATTCATGTCGATCAGATTTATGTTTTATTTGATTTCTGTGGTAGTAAGGTAGTAAACTATATTTATAAATTTCTTCAATAGTTAATACTTTAAAATCTGTATAAATTAAATTTGTTGGGCAATCCATATCTTTGGTTAAACAAATTTTTATTAATCTTCTTTGGAATAAAAATATTGGATTAAGTATAGATGATGCTACTCCACCCTAATTTATTATACCATATTGTATTAATGATTGTACTAAAGCTAAAAATATTATTCTCAGTGGCTCCTTAGTGATAAAATTTCGAAGTATTATGCGTTTATAAATTGTCTTTGTTATACTTGTACACATAAAATCAATTTGTTTATCCAAAAGTAAATGCTGATCTATAAGAATTCCTAAATATTTGACTTGTGTGGAAGTTGTTAGATGTGGACGTTAATTCATAATGATGGATTCACGGGTTATCAGCCGATTAGTGGCCGAAAGCTTGGAGTATTCCACAAATTTATATCGGCCGAGAAAGTCTGAAGTCATATATTTGTTAATTCATTACATGAAATGTTATGTATTACTAAGTGTTATTATTCATAGGTGGAGGTAAACCTTTCGTGTTAAAGAAAATGGAATATAGGTAGTTTTATTGGTATTTAAGGACAGGAGATTAGAGTAAAGCCAATTTTTCACTACGTTCATTCCATTGCTAGTTTCATTAATGAGACAAATTGAAGTAATTGTATGCCTTGGTCTTGATTTCAGGCTTCACTACGCTTCTCAGTCAATCTTTGTGACAAAATTAACAAAAAGAAATCAGAGACGACAAAGCTATAAAAACAAGATGTAGCAAAAGTACTGAATGGATAACAATGCTGGACCGAAACGTTGTTAGTACTTGAATTACAATGCAACTAATTGTGATTACAGTTTTAACTACACATCTAGCAAAACACGTATAACGCTGGGGCACACCAATAGTGACAAGGGTCGCAAAATTTACGATTCCAGCTTCCCTCGCTTGGCTAATTCAAACGCACAGAACTGTTCAGTCCGCCTGGAATATGCATTTCAGAAACTAATCATTCATAACAGAACGATATTAAAAACTACCCCACACCCTCCATTTCACCCTCTCTGCTCCATTATTTACCGAAAAAGGGGTTGTTGGTAGGGGCCGGTTTAAAATTGTTGGGTGTGGGGAAAGTGTGTCTAGAAAACCACACATATAAATCTACTCTCACACAAATCCGACCCCCTCCCTTACGTTTTCAAATGTGAGCCAACCTCACTTCCTCACCTACCGTAACCTAGGAACCTGAGCACAACCACCCTCTCCCACCCCTTTCACCCCACAAGTTTGGAAATTGGAACTCTGCCTATCTGCGAATAGTGGAGATAGATGTCTGATGTGGAGGAGAGAGGTTTACCCTAGACCACAAGACTAGACGTGAGCCCTGAGTGAAATTCATTCCTTGTATGCAAAACCTTGGTGATTTATGATATTGTAGTTACCCTCACTTCCATTCAAGGTCAGCTTCTATTTAAACATACACAATAAAGTTTCACCGATTCAAAGTTAAAAGAAATATGCATATTTAATAGCAAATGACAAGAGAAATGTTAGGAATTTTGGCAGTGTTCAAAGAATGAGAGGAAACTTCATTTTTAAAGGGGAAAGACACAGTAGTAAGATGTTTTCTTCGTAGTATTTCTATTCATGTAAATATACACAAAATTACTATTTATTTATATCTTGATGTATATTTTAGATTAGATTAGATTAGATTTATTTATTTATTTAACCTGGTAGAGATAAGGCCGTCAGGCCTTCTCTGCCCCTCTACCAGGGGATTACAACTATAACATGAACAATAAGATTACAATTAATATTAAATTTACAATTACAATTACAATAAAAATTAAAGTACGACAAGAATACCTGATTAATGAAAGCTAGACATTTTATCATAGAAGTTAAGAACAAAGAATATTTTTGTATTTACTAAATTACAAATTAAACCTACAATAACAAAATTCTATAGTGATGAAATTACCGGATATTGAGATATTTTGTGGTAGATTAAAAGAACTATTTACAAGAAACCATGTCTGAATGAGTCTCAATTACTGACCAAGTGCCTAGTAAGTTTGCGTTTGAATTGAATTTTATTTCGACAGTCCCTGATGCTAGCAGGTAACGAATTCCAGAGTCTTGGCAGGGCTATTGTGAAAGAGGATGAGTATGAGGAGGTGCGATGGGATGGTATTGTTAGTATTGTTTCATGGCGAGAGCGTGTGTTCAGATTGTGGTGGGAAGAAAGGTAAGTGAAGCGAGACGACAGGTACGAAGGAATAGAAGAGTTCAAGATTTCGAAGAGAAAGAGAAGTGAATGTAAATTTCTTTTCTTATCTAGTTTAAGCCAACCTATTGCTTCCAGGGATGGGGTAATATGATCATATTTACGAACATTGCTTACAAAACGTACACACAAATTATGAGCACGTTGAAGTTTCATTTTGTTGTCGCTGGAAAGGTCAGTCAGTAAAATGTCAGCATAGTCAAAATGGGGAAATACAAGGGTCTGCACAAGGGACTTTTTTAAGCAAGAGGAAAGATGAACATTTATCCTTTTTAGCACATGAATAATAGAATATACTTTTCTGCAGGTTTCTGTGATTTGCATGTCCCAGTTGAGATTATTATCCATGTGAATGCCAAGATTTTTTACCGAAGAACTGAAAGGGATATGCACTGTACTTACTTTAACGGGGGAAATGTCGAGGTGCTTTACAGCGTCGGTTTGCCGTTTGTGTCCTAATATGATTGCTTGTGTCTTTCCAGGATTGATATTAAGATGGAATTTCTTTGTCCATGTCACAATCGAGTCAATGTCTTTGTTCAATTTATCTATAGCGTCATTTATTCGATCTAAGCGGGAAGAGATGTAGCATTGAAGGTCGTCAGCATACAAGTGATAGTTACAATGCCTTACATGAGATGTAATATCACTGACATATATCGTGAACAACAATGGTCCGAGTACCGAACCCTGTGGTATACCTGATGTTATGTTAAACCAGGAAGAGCTTCGATTCCCGGATACAACACATTGTTGTCTTTCCCGTAAGTAGGATTCGAACCAACTCACAGCAGTCTCTGACAAATGCAGATTTCTCAATTTATGGGTGAGCAGGTCGAAATTTACAGAGTTGAAAGCTTTGCTAAGGTCAAGAAGTGTTAGTATTGTTACTTTATTAGAGTCGATTGCTTCACGAATGTCTTCTGTCACTTTAAGTAGAGCAGAGCTTGTGTTGTGTCCAGCTCTGAAACCTGACTGATACTTGTCGAATAGTTTGTGTTCGTTCATGTAGTTAGTAATTTGTCTGTGTACGATTCTTTCCAGTGCTTTTGATATGGCTGGCAGGATACTGATTGGTCTATAGTCGTTCGGGTCGGTGGGAACTTTGACTTTTGGAAGAGGAAGAACGAAAGCTTGCTTCCATATTTTAGGGAAAGTTGAAGTGATTAAGGAACTATTGAATATGTGTGCAATTGTAGGTATTACTATGTCTTGTATTTTCTGTATGAGTAATATGCTAATATTTTCATCTGGAGGTGAAGATAAGGAGCACACAGATTTTACTGATAATACTGTACAACGTGAAATTTGTCCTCCTTATAAATATATGTGTATTCGATGTATTTTGTGGTCGCAAAATCGAATTTGCAGTTAGTTTTTACGAGCACGTACTGTTTCTTCAAAATAAAAAGTTATTTAATATTAGTGAAATGTTGCACTACTTTCACCTTATGGGATGCAACAAGCCACTGAAAGTACACGTTCCTGACAGCCACCTGGACTTTTTAAAAAAAAAAACCTTGGTGCTGTAAGCGATGAACACGGGGAGAGGTTTTATCAAGAAATATCTACCTACGAAAAGCGCTTCAGTGGAAGGTGGAATGCAAGTATGTTGGCAGAATATTGCTGGTCACTCATCAAAGATATTGCAGAAGCTGTCTACAAACGTAAAAGATCAAAAAATAAATTTTAATTTGTGAACTTTGGCAAAATATAGTATATGCTAGTATAAAAAATTTGTGTAAATACGAGTAAGTGAAGTGCATGTACCATAAAAATGGTATGTGTTAGAAAATTTTGGTTTTCAGAAATGAACTCAGCACCTCCCATTTAGTTGAAATTAAATAGTTTCATCTAAAGGATAGAAACAAAGTTTAAATTTGTTGTCCAGTGTAATTGATAATTCTCTAATTAACCGTCGTTCTCTAACTGCAGAGGCAATTCAGAGACAAAATATACAAATTTCACACGCTATTCTTTATGATATAATCTTCCTTTTATATCACAAATGTTTGTGAAGAATGATCAGATTATAAGTTTAAATGCTTTTTAAAGTGTCTTACAAAGTAGAAAAAAGTTTTGGGAAACAAAAAGATGATAACGTTAACAACATTAATATTGTACACAACAGATACCTTTCTTAGACTTTGAGACAAAACTTGTAATTTCTATTAGTCGATTAACGTCCGTCTTAAACTGCAGACATTATTCAGAAATAACCTCTTCAGAATTATAATTTCTTTTAAAGGACACTGGGATTGAGTTTTTGGCGAAAATGACAGAAATAAATAATTTTGTTCTTTTATGTAAATAGTTACTGTATACATTAAATTTATTAAAGATTTGTCCTTTATTTAGCATCCGCCTGCCATTTTGAGAGGTCTTGTGGCAATTTTTAAAGTGCTACCCGCAGCTTAATCAAACTTAACACACCCACTA
This sequence comes from Periplaneta americana, assembly GCF_040183065.1. Classification (NCBI taxonomy): domain Eukaryota; kingdom Metazoa; phylum Arthropoda; class Insecta; order Blattodea; family Blattidae; genus Periplaneta; species Periplaneta americana. The sequence goes on along the minus strand of NC_091130.1, from coordinate 102,328,822 downwards.
AAAATTTCGTTTTCTCAAAATTAAGTTTTTGGTCAATAAAAAGGTTCCCAGTTGCTTACATTTGCTTCGATATCTCCGCATCCTCCAATACACAAAACTGTGCATGGAACCAGCTCTTCGCTCAGAACTTTCCATGATATTACATTTTAAATTTAAAAATTAAATAAAACTATCAAGCAAAAATTTGGATTTCCATTAAAACTTGTCTCATTAAGCAATGCTCGAATTTACAAACATATAGGCGTACGTAGTTTTATTAATCATGAAATGTATGTCCTTTACAATAACAATTCTGGAGCCGTCAGGGATATTCTGAACTTACGCGTAATTTAATATCATTTAAATAAGTAACAAAAAAAATATATCCAAGAGACTAATGCATGAAATTTGATTAAATTTGGTACAATTACTTCAATGTGCATTTCCATCAAATCCACCAAATTTGAAAGCAATTGATCAAAAACTTCAGAATTTTACAACTCAGTTCCAATGTCTCTTATTGGAAAAGGATACGAAATTTGCTTAAGATTGACATTAAAGAAAATACGCATAAAATAATCTTTTGACCGTAGAGAAAATATTACAAATAAAATTTAAGGCCTAACTCAATGCTATGACATTTAATGATGCCATTTTTAAAACTCTGTTAGCCGGATATTTAAAAGGTTACCCACACTTCATTCTCCAATCTCATTTGTTTCAAATTGACCCCATTATCATTTTGATTTCGTTTATTTATTTTATATAATCATTCTTCAATAGTGTGGCACCCCTATCTCCAATAGTTTTTCGCTTTATTTACTAGATAGTAAGAGATGGTATTATTCCTTCAGTTGTTTTTGTCAGACATGCGTGAAAATTGTTTATATCAAAAGTGTAGAAATTGGTTGTTACATCTTTAGAAACAGTTATAGTGTAGTGTCTAAAAACATAAATAGTACGTAAATAATGTGTTACGTAGGTTGTAGTTCGTGTAGTTTTGTGTTCTATAGTGCTTTTCTATATTAAGAGTATTAAAAAGGTATGGAATATTACTCATAACTTCTTAAATATTAATTTTATAAAAAAAAATGACACAACAGCTGTTGTTGATAAACCATGCAATATGGTATCAGTGTTCGAAAAAAGTTATTCAGATATACAGGGTGTGGCAGTAAACTTAATTTTTTAAAGCATCCTATATTAAAATTTACATATTCCGAATCTCCATTAAATTTTATGTACGGATGTGTAGAAATTTTACCCATTCACCCGTCTCATGTCTTTTAACTTTTCATTAAACTTCTTTTGTTAACTTCACACTTGAGACAAAACATATGAAAACTGTAAGGGCATGCTAAAAACATGAGGCAGAAAATACAAAAAAACGCAGTAAATATAATAAGCACACAAAATCATTGCCTGGCGTCCTCAAGTTAAAGTTTATATCAAGTTACTCTCTAGATATGTTTTTCCGTAAATTGCTTTTATGGTAACCACGTTCGCTAGAGAGAAAAAATTGATTAAATCATTAGCTCTCCAGTGAAGGTGACCACAAGGATCATGAATACAGAACAGTTATGATTTTTTAATTAAATTATTGGTTCATTAAAAAAAGGATTGCATTTTGACTTTGGGATTCGCTTGTTATGTTGACAAATGTATTTTTCTTGAAAATATGAATGATATTGGATAATATGTAAAGAGTCCCTAAGAATTTGTAATAGGATGATTTGAAAGACATTGAATTTGAATTCCACTAATAGTTGGTACGTAGACTGTGGAAAAGAACCTCACGCTCCAAATAAGAAACCTCTGACAACCCATTATGTTATATTTCAAAAAGAGGAAATGTGGAATTGCTTCATATATTTCTAGTTCTTTTTATTGACCTTCTCCTCAGAAACTATTAATGATAGGAAGCTCAAATGTTGTACGGATCTTAAACAGACTATAAAAACATTCGGTCTTATTGCAATTTTGATATTTAAATTGAATATGAAATTAATTAATAATATCCAAAGCAGTGAACTCGAGAACGGAAATCCATGATATTCTAAAATTAGTTAGGCTATAACGTTTCTGTCAAGCATATTAGAAATCAAGGGAAGCTATTTTGAAGTAAATCTTTTTTGTGAATCTAAAGATAAAAGAATTCAAATATACAGTATATAAAAAACTGAGTTATGTCAATTTTTGCACTTAGTTACAAATGGAAGGCTAATTTCCTAATTTGGCCCCTTTTGCAATTTTTTTAACATTACTTATTTACTTACAAATGGGTTTTAAGGAACCCGCAGGTTCATTGCCGCCCTCACATAAGCCTGTCATTGATCCCTATCCTATGCAAGATTAATCCATTCCTTACCATCGTATCCCACCTCCCTCAAATCCACTTTAAAGTTATCCTCCCATCTACGTCTCGGCCTCTCCTAAGGTCTTTTTCCCTCCGGCCTCCCAACTTACACTCTATATGCATTTCTGGATTCGCCCATACGTGCTACATGCCCTGCCCATCTCAAACGTCTGGATGTAATGTTCCTAATTATGTCAGGTGAAGAATACAATGCGTGCAGTTCTGCGCTGTGTAACTTTCTCCATTCCCCTGTAACTTTATCCCTCTTAGCCCCAAATATTTTCCTAAGAACTTTTTCTCAAACACTTTTAATCTCTGTTCCTCTCTCTAAGTGAGAGTCCAAGTTTCACAACCATACAGAACAATCGGTAATATAACTGTTTTATAAATTCTAACTTTCAGATTTTTTGACAGCAGACTAGATGACAAAAGCTTCTCAACCGAATAATAAGAGGTATTTCCCATACTTATTCTGCGTTTAATTTCCTCCCTAGTGTCATTTGTATTTGTTACTGTTGCTCCAAGATATTTGAATTTATCCAACTCTTCGAAGGATAAATCTCCAATTTTAGTTTCATTTCGTGCAATATTCTTGTCACGAGACATAATCATATACCTTTGTCTTTAAATGTAACTACGATATATATTTATTTTCCATTGTCGAAATCCCAGTAATAATTTCTTATAGATTACTTATTGAAATTTGTTAAAATTATCATCAATCATTACTTCCTTTCTGGGGCCTGTTTTTATAAAACTCACTAATGTTAAATGATATTAGAACTCAATGAATAATTAATTAGTTGGCAAAATTCTCTTTCATAAAAATGTATATATGCGAATAAAATAATTTTACTAGTATTATTAGAGTATCAGCCATTAGATTCGGTTCCTTTTTTTTGTGTCTTGTTTCTATGTACTGTAAAGCTGTTTTGTCTGCCATTTTGATATTATATTACCTAATAATAATTATGAAGGAAAGAAAGGAAAATAACATTAAAAGAAGAACGTTCCTTGAGAGAATTTCTCGAGATAAAGAACGAATTATTTACAATCCTCTCGGCAAATATCAATAAAGATACCATAGGACAAGCATGCTGTTATAGAGAGGTTTTGGGCCTCCGGACCCTGGGGACTTATCACATTATTCGTGTGAGGATAGGAGTTGGCTCTGTCAGGCATGATGGCCCACTTGTCAACATCGGGTTCACGAATACCACCCGGACCACCTATCGGACTTGGACAGTCATTGCTTGTGTAGGGGGTATAATGTGTCAAAGGAAGTCTAAACATTCGAAGAGCCAAGCCGAACAAACTATTACAGTTCCTTTTGTTAAATGTAATAGTTAAGTGTTGTGTACTTATTTCTTTTCTAAAGACTCATTTTCAAACATTATCTAGTCGATATCTTCTGAAAATCCATTTCTTTTGTCAGAAATCTTAATTTCTGATGCAAGGTTCCACTGTTTCATATATTGTTTCATATTTAAATAATTTCTTTTTGGTTTAGTTCAGTTATTTTCGTTTGTTAACTTAAAATTTTAAGCCAATAACATTACTTATCAACGTTACAGAGAAGCCACGTACAGTGCTGCAAACGCAGACGACCTGTAGCCTTGAGATGAGAAAAGGTAGAAAGAGCATTTTAGTTCCTCTCTTCTCGTTCCCATTCCCCTGTGGCGTAGACTGTAATTACAAGCGAAACTTTATTCTTCTTTTAAATTACAGAGCTGCTTTTACTTCGAGCTTCATAATTTTTTCCTTCCTTCCCAATAGGCAGTAGGCTAGACAAGGGACAATTAAGTGATGACCTCTGGCATGCAGCATGTTGGTATAAGTGTACAACCATATTCGTAGTCCCATGCGCCGTGTTTATATTCAACCCCTCAGGATTGTACTTGCTAGGGATGAAATTCCCCGGGCTTGTGCACGGACCACGGCATTAACGAAGATTGTTACTATGAAACACGAGGGATAATCTGCAACCGACGTCCCTGGAGGGATTCGACCAACAAACCCATCAACGCAACACACAAAGATTTCCTTAAGTCACATGTCATCATTGTCACATTCATCATCGCCATCATCCAAATGTTGGAGTCCTATATTTGGCAGACTGTCTCCATCGCCATATTCATGTTTGTTTTCTCGCGTGACAGCCACTGAAATTAAATATTTTACGAACACTCTTGTCATCAGGAATATTTGAACAGAAATAAAGGTGTTAATTTAATGCAAGGGTACGTAGAGTATATTGGTAAGCTATATTGTACTTTTAACTTTTAGCAGGAGAGTTTAAAGATAAAAAAAAACTAAAAATGAAATAGGCTATATTGCCCTACTTTCTGTTTTTATCCTACATATTTCAAAACTTTAGAAGGTGCTCTATATTAATATATCAACCGAACTAGTTCTGTTGGTACAGCAATGATCAGCAGACTTAAAGACCCCAGTTAGCGTGCGAGTATTGGCGGGTTGTAGCTCATCACCATAAATTTAAGGACGGCTTCAAGGAACACTCAGTCTCCAATATTTACGAAATTGGATAAGAACGGCCGAAGCGTGATGCTGACTATGCAACCTTCTTGTACCGACGTGAAAAAGCATGTCAGCTCTAACTCCATGCTTTCATACGTCGTACGGCTTCGCGGGATCCTTATACTTCACCTCCTCCAATACAGAGTGCTTAAAAAAGTATCCAATATTTTAGGAGGTGATATTACTGTATGTAACAAAACAAGAAAATATTGTCAAATAAACATGGGTCCTACAACAAATAATTTCTGAGATCTGAACACTTGTTCCTAGGAGGTGCTCAATGTGACGTCCATTCATGGCAATGCATTTTTCAGCCCTACAATAGAGCAGACTACCAGATAATCATACCGTAGTTGATACCCTAGCACGGAATACTGATACGTCACAAGGAATACTGAAAACAAAAGTTTAGTTACGGATATGAGCGGGGTTCAGCAGAGATGGTGTTGTGAATTTGGATAATTGGCATGTATGGGCTGATGAAAATCCTCATGCAGTTGAAGAAACAAGGCATCAGCACCGATTCTAAATCAACGTATGGCCGGGCGTTCTTAGTGATAGATTAATAAGGCCATACCTGCTACCGCAGATATTAACTGGGGCTCGTTATCAAGACTTTCTTATTAACGTATTGCCTACCTTGCTGGAGTATGTGCCATGTCAGCAAAGACTGCGGATGTGGTTCATGCACGATGGCACACAAGCACATTTTTTTTTCGCAATGAACGTGAACACCTGCCGCTGGCATTTCAGGGCCGAAGGATTGATCGGGGAGGCCCCACATCTTGGCCTGCTCGTTTCCCAAACCTAAATCCCCTAGACTTTTGGTTATGGTAAATTCAAAAAGTGCGTGATTCCTTACACCAAAGGGGAGAGGAATGCATTGCCATCAATGGACGTCACATTGAGCACCTCCTATGAACAAGTGTTCAGATCTCAGAAAGTATGTGTTGTAGGACCCATGTTTATTAGACATTATTTTCTTCTTTTGATGCATACTAGCACCTCCTAAATATTGGATACTTTTATTAACACCCTCTATAGACTTATTGCACAGGTACGTACAATTAACTATTGGAGTAGTAACAATAATAAACATATTACTGCAATGGAGAAAATTTGTACAGGGTGATTGACTCAATCCATTCATAAATTGTTTTTTGGCATCACGCACAACACGACTAGGTGTGGACACACAATACTTTTCGTCATTGAAATTCTCTAACTCGCGTTTTTATTTTAGTTTAAGTAACGATTGAGAACAGCTAAAATATTAAATAGACATAGGCTCGGTAGACAAACTGATGCATTAATTCATACGATGCACCTAAGTAAAGAAACATTTATAACGCGTGGTTGTATAGATAATAATTCATGGCTCTTAGCTAGATATGTTCGTATGAATGTTTCGACTGTCTGAGAGGGTCGATACTCCTTCTTTACTTTCGAACTTTTGAATTTTAAACTTCGATTCCAATGATTCTAGAATGTTATAGTTAATATTACTTTAAAATAGAAATACGCAATCCATCACGTCATCATAAGATGTTCCCCAGCATTAGTTATAAAATCTCGAATTCTGCCGTCGCTAACCATTCACAGTTCGAATCTCTGGAGCTCGTAACAGCAAAAGTGAAAGAGAGCTAGAGATGAATTAAATATAAGTTGTTCCAGCAAATAAACCACTTCAACATCTTCCAACTTCTTGCGGATTTTTATCGATCTTTTAGACCATATGGTCTGTCACAGTCTGAATCCAACTTTTTTTAGTCTACCCACGTTTTGACGTGCTCATGGTACGTCACTAGGACTGACATATTCAAAATATATTGAAATAAATTAATAATTTGTGTTAAAATTCTGCACTGTCTGTTCTTAGAAATACGTTACTTATTGCGAGTGAAATAAAACAAATAAATTAATTTGAAAGATTGAATATAACTTGCGTATTAAGATTGAATAAAACTTGCGTATTAAGAAAACAGTTATAGGAAATGTAAGAAGAGCAAACTAGTCGATAAAAAATTATCCAGAACTGGAATAAGCGTTGGAAATGAGAAATAAAGTAAATAATTAACATAACAGATTGACAGCATGTGTTTAACACAAAATTGTCGTGATGAAGTTATTGAATGTTATATCCACCTCTGATTCCGCCCGCGAAACCATTAAATACCTCCCACATATCTCGGCTCTTATTTGGGCTGCCTAACCAAAATTAACGACTTAGGCCGGACATTCTATATATAAATTATGAGTGATTTAGAAAGATGTATAAGTTTTTTAGAGAGAGGTTTATATGTACAAGTATGTGTTCTTCAGAGAGGTGTTTATGGGTAGAAGTATGAATTCTTAGAGAGAGATTTATATGTAATAGTATTAATTCTTCGGAAGGATATTTTATGTAGAAGTATGAGTTCTTCAGAGAGAAGTTTATATGTATAAGTATGAGTTCTTCAGAGAGGGTTTATGTAGGAATATGAGTTCTTCGGATAGAGGTTTATATGTAAAATCTTTAGTTTTGTTCAGAGAGGTGTTTATATGTAGAAATGTAAGTCCTTCAGAGAGAGGTTCATATGTACAAATATGAATTATTCAGATACAAGTTTATATGTAGAAGTGTTAGATCTTTAGAGATAGATTTACATGTAGAAGTATGAGTACTTCAGAGAGGTGTTTGCAGAAGAATGAGGTCTTCAGAAATATATTCATACTATGTAGAAAAATGTTCTTCAGAGATGTTTATATATAGAAGTATGAGTTCTTCACAGAGGAGTTATATGTGGAAGTATGAGTTCTTCGGGTGTTATATGTAGAAATATGAGTTCTTGAAACACGTTTATATGTAGAAGTAAGGGTTCTTCAGCTAGGTGTAGACTATATGTAGAAGTAGGAATTCTTCAGAGAGAGGTTCATATGTAGAAGTACGAGTTATTGAGACGAGTTTGTATGTAGAAGTAAGAATTCTTTATCTAATTTTATATGTAGAAGTATGAATTCTTCAGCGAGAGGTTTATATGTAGAAGTATGAGTTTTTCAGAGAAAAGGGTTATGTGGAAATATGAGTTCTTCAGGGAGGTTTATCTGTAGAAGTACGAGTTATTGAGACGCGATTGTATGTAGAAGTAAAAGCTCTTTATCTAGGTTTATATGTAGAAGTATGAATTCTTCAGAGAGAGGCTTATATGTAAACATGATTTCTTCAGGGAAGTTTATATGTAGAAGTATGAGTTCTTCAAATAGATTTTTATACAGAAGTAAGCCTATGAGTTCTTCAGAGAGATCATTATTCTGATATCATAGAATCGGTCATTTTGAACAAAAAAAAAAAAAAAGAGTTCACGTTAATATATGGTCTGTACCGAACTCTTGTCGAGATGGTTTAAATGTAAAAGTCAATGACTTAAAAAAAATGTTTTATTTCATATTCTATCTTATTCAAGTGTAAAAGATTGTACAATATACAATAAAGTTTTTAGGGCATACTAAGAGCTTATTCGCAGACGATTAGCAATAGGCCTAATTGTAATTTTGACTATCCGTATTTTACGAATGATTTACCTCGCATTAGTACAAGCTATATTACAGTTATTATCGAATGGAGTTGTGCACTTAGTACCTCATTCCCTCATTCATACCAATAATACTGTTACATAAAAGAGTACTAGAGTACTAAAAAATTGTCTTAATAAGCCATTCGATTATCACCAGAGCTCTTGTATTCTCAATTTAAAAGTATTTAATTTCCTTCAAATTTATAACAATTTCTTATTGAATTTTCTTCATAAAAACCGAAACGTATTTAATTTATATTCACATAAATATAGCACTTAAAAATCAGACAACAGATGCTTGACAGAATTTAAATGTAGGTACCACAATTGTAGCTTATGATCACAGTAGCAACTTCAGTTCAAGGCTCTATAACAAGATAACAGATAAATTCAGTTCATTTTACTAATAGTTCTTATTAAAAAAATAAATTAAAAGAAATATTTTTTAAGGAGAAAATGTAAAGTTTCAATTATTGTAATATCTGTGCTTTTTTCTCCTTTTAATTTTTATTCTGTTAATTAATAAAATACTTATCTTAAAATTTTGTGGAATGCATTCTGAGCACGATTATGTACTCGTTTTGGGGATGACATAGTGATTTATATTTAAAAAAAAGAAAGCAATATGTATCTTTGTTTTATCAACAACAACAACAACAACAACAACAATAATAATAATAATAATAATATTGTTATTATTATTAATTTTATTGCTATTATTATTACAGTAGTATTTATGTTATTATTATTATTATTATTATTATTATTATTATCAATATTATGACGTAAAACCAAGTTGTTTTAGTCACTACGTGAAATTTTATATGAGAATGAAAATTGACTTGCTTCAAAGAAAATGATTACCGACACACATTTCGAGCACACGTCGTAAGCATGTTGGTTTGCTACTTACATAAGGTATGACAAAGTCTGAACTCGATGGAATATTATGGGAAGCAAGGTGACAGTTGAGCAACACGACGTGAAATCATGTTAAGCAAAGCTCTCACATGGAATGGATGCAAAAGTCTCCTAATATATGCGTGTCAGAGAGTTAATATTCATTCATACGTCTCAGCATCGTAATGTACCTGCCAGAAATATAATATAGATTTGATTTTCTTAAGTTTATTTGATACTTTCTCATTGAACGGCAAATATAAAATATATTGTGCTATTGAATCAATTAGAGAAGAATTTTTTTTTTAGTGCATCTAACATAATTATAATTGAAGCTTTTCTATAAAAGTTACCACAGTCCAAAAAATTATTTCGTCAGTAAGGAAAAAATCGTGTTTAAAGTTGTCTTTGAAGAGACCTATTCTAATGAAACTCGATCTAAATTAATGTATAAAGGATTACACAAACAACAATTGTTTGAGGGGATCGACTCTAGGAAAAAACACAAATCTTTCAAACTATTTCATTCATTCATTCATTCATTCATTCATTCATTCATTCATTCATTTTCAGTTTTATACTCTAGGTTAGGTCTTTCACTGCAAAACCACCATCCTCCAATCTTTCCTGTTTTCTGTCTTCCTCTCAGACTCGGCATACGATTCATGTAACTATCTTAGGGCCTCAAATTAAGACATCAAGTTAATCTTGAGTTATACTTAATTGCGAATTTTTTGTTCTATAAATACCAACAGTAGGTTATTTCGTCTTAAGTTCAAATCTTCTCATGTTAAAAATTTTGAGTGAAGTTTACAGAAAATATTTCCGAAAGAAAAGAAAAAAAAGTTACAAATAAATGATGAATGAAGTTTATTCAAATTGTATTTAGACACACTTTTGTTGATTTTTTAAGTTCCTATTAAGGTGGAATGATGTACTGCCTACATCCTTCTCCACATTTCGGAGACGATAGCACGTAAATAAAGCGTTTCTGGACATTGGTTTATTAACAAAACATGATCATATGGTACCCATCTACCTACCATCCAACCTTGTAACATATTTTTTACATTCTGTATACATTTTAAGATTTTCAAACGAAAGCATTCTTTATAAGGTAAAGGCACCTAAGACTGCGCAGTCTCTAAGATTGCGCAGTGTCATATTTTTATAGTTGGCAGCATTGTTGATTCCCGCCGTTCCGTCGAGAGAAGTTGTTTGTGAGTTATAGCTCTATAGTGTAAAGTGTTTGTGTGAAAGTGGATTTATAAAGGTTTATTAGATAAAATTTGATTTTACCCAGATTCTCTTATAAATTTGCATATGAAGAAGGATAAGTTTATTTAACAATTCCAACGGTGTAAACCTGCATGCATGTATTACTGTTGTTAAACAAATACATATCCTACGTTATGCTCTTTTCCCTGCTTGTGTAAGTAAATACTTCTGCCATTTATAGACTACAATGCAAAACTATGTACAATCGTCTAAGAATGCGCACTGAACAATCGTCTCATACAACCAGTTTTTAAAAATGAAATATTATTTCTTGCAGCTTTCTACTTACGTGTGTCATGACTTCGTCGTATGTCAGACAGAAAATTAATATTTACCCAAGAAATGTTAGAGAAAAGTTGAATAACAATCGAAAATGATAAAAGCATACGAAAATCGACACAAATTTCCTTAGCAGTTCAACCTGAGATTATTGAACAGGGACTAATTTCACCAGCTATGATCTCTTCGTTATCAGAGGCAACGGAGTCAAAGAAAAGGAAACAAATAAAAAAAAAATCTGAGATTTTCTCTTCCTCTCCCTACAAGAACTAACTTCTAGAAACAATGAAAACTTCTAGCAACAAGAAACAATGCAAAAAGACCACTTCTAGTGATCTTTTAGCTACAACAAAAAAGTCATGCATCATTAAACAAAACAGGAATAGTTTAAATTACTACAATCCATCAGCGTCAACTTCATCACATCGGACAGTTTCAGAAGGAAAAATTTTCTGTCCTGATCGTGACGAAGCCTATGAAGAACCAATTTCTGAGGACTTGGTGCAGTGTAGTGGGTGCAAACAGTGGTGGGATGAAGATTGTTCACGCTACGAAGGCGTTGGACTTTTTAAATATGACGTGTGTTCACGCACAATCTTAAAGGACATCGTGCGCAGTCTTAAAGGACAGTGCCTGTAAGATTGCGTGATCACGACTTTTAAAAGAAGTATTTTTGTAAAGAACAAATATTTCATTTTTGTAACTTTTTTTCATATTATTGTGATCTTAAGATTCAAGAGTTTCGTTTCATAAATATAATTTTTATATTGGTCTGAAAAATGAGTATCTAAGGACACAAATCCACTAAGTGCGCAAACTTGGGAGCATTTACCTTACATCGGGAAACTTCTTTCAATTTCACAAGAAGTTATTCGTGCATAATCTATACTAATAATAAATCTGTAGCCGAAATTTTTCTGGTAATTTTCGATTTTCCAAAAATAATTGGTCCTAACATATATAATTAACCACCCTGAAACCGAAAATCGCTTTTTTTTAATTTTTGTATGTCTGTCTGTCTGTCTGTCTGTATGTTTGTTACCTTTTCACGCGATAATGGCTGAACGGATTTCGATGAAAATTGGAATATAAATTAAGTTCGTTGCAACTTAGATTTTAGGCTATATGGCATTCAAAATACGTTATTTAAAAGGGGGGTTATAAGGGGGACTGAATTAAATAAATCGAAATATCTCGCTTATTATTGAATTTTTGTGAAAAATGTTACATAACAAACGTTTCTTTAAAAATAATTTGCGATAAGTATTATTCCTTGAAAAATTTTGATAGGACTGATATTTATTGAGATAAATGAGTTTTAAAATTAAAATAACTGCCATCTAATGTCGTAATGAATTAAAAAACAAATGACTTCGTCTATAAGGGGCCTTGGACAGCAACAATCGAAAGCTATGAAAGATAGCCTACAGAAAATGTTTCTGTGTTTGTATGAAGTAATATCGGAAGCTAAATTAACCGATTTGTATAATTAATTATTATTTCACCATAGGAAAGTATAGTTTCTCTAGATGGACATAATGCTATAATGTTATTACAATAACTTCTGATATAATATAATATAATATAATATAATATAATATAATATAATATAATATGTAATATTATATAATATAATTTAAGTTATTTGAAGGGTTCAGAACCATAGTGGGCCAAGCGCCATTTACTGAATACGTAGAAAACAAGGGTTAAAATTAAGTTATTACCATAATTCAATGGAAACATATAACAAGTAAAATAAAATATACACTTTAAATCTAAATGATATCAATCTTCATTAAACTATGGTTGCATGTAATAAAAATTAAGAAACATGTTAAAGGAATTGTCATTGCACCAAATGAGTGTCTCTGGACCAAAATGATCGCATTTTAATTATTTGGATGCAATTTAAATTAAGTAACATACTAAACGATTTATCCTTCTATCAAACACGAATGTTCCCTGGAGCAAATGTTCTATTTTAATTATGTAATTACTTTATATTTATTTCTAACCGGTGCAGCGGAGCGCACGGTTACGGCTAGTATAAAATATAATGCATCTATGTGTGTATTGGTATGATCCTTCTCCACCATAACATGCTAAACCTTTACTAATATTATCGAGTCAGGTGAAGTGGGTTGTGACCTGTGTGTTCATGATGTGGTTGTAGGTATGTTTCAATTTCCTATACAGTTCGATAAAAAAACAGTTTCAGACACCTAACCATGTTACCATCGATACTCTTTTTCCAGTACTGTATTTACTGCACTGACTGTATCCAACGTGCCGTGTGCATGTGCTTTTATCCATACCCCATAACCAAGCTAACTTGTTTTCTTCACTCGGTGACAAAACGCTGACTTTCAGTAATGGCGTAGAAAGCAAAGACATCCGCATTTCTGTTACGTTGTTCACCATGATTGTGATAATCTACCTGTTATCCAGATCAATTATCATTCAGCTGAAAGACATTGATTACATGTGTGAATTATATCTATTGATGCAGCCGTTGAAGGAAAATGCTCTTGTTTGTAATGATTACATTGAATTTCGGCTACTTTTGGAAGCATGTAATTAACATTTTAGAACCACCGTCGGAGAGGAAAATAATTAAGAGTTGCTCTTGCTACAAGATCCTTTCTGAAGACTTACAAGTAGCTTTACAAACCCACCGCAGAGGTGGCGTTGCCCTCGCGCTTAGCTCATATATCTCGTGAAACAATCGCGTTGCGACGGCGACAGCTCTCCTCACGCTAAAAAAAGACGGGAAAGGATTTTTAAAATTCGTGCTGTGTCCTTACTTCCTATCTCCATTCTACGCTGTTCCACTATACATTCTTTAACAAGAATGAAAAAAAGAACAAAGACGGGGACAAAAAGTGCGAGAAGGAAGTGGGAGTACGAGTGAATGTTTAAAATGAGAAGTGGTAGCACAAAAAGCCAGAAAATAAAAACAATAAAATGAATATCCTGTAGAACAATACAGTGGATGTGTGGGTAGATACATCCTGATGCTCAGACGCGACCAATGGCTTATATAAGTTTAACTGTTCCTGTTTAAAGGAAACTGGAGGAGAATTTACACCGCAATATTACGTTTCCAACAAGAGTGCTACAAAAATTTTCAGTCTTAACGGTGACACAGAATATGCGAATAGGTAGGGTTACCATCCGTCCGGCAAAAGGAGGACATGTTCTCTTTTTTTAATCATTTTATCGTGTCCGGCAGGCATTTAAAAATTTTGAAATGTCCGGCATTTCGCAATTCAACTGGAATTAATATGAATATTGAATAATGTGCGATATTATGCATGGGATATCTAAACAAATTGTGAAAACTTACTAAAGAATTGAACTATTTTCAGCGGTTGAAGCTGGAGCACATAAAAAACAAATTTTTTTTTACCTATTGACATGCATTGAATTTTACATTCTAAAAACGTCATTATTAATGACTCTAAACTATTTTATCAATTTTATTCTGCAATGTACAAAGATATGTCAATCAAGTAAATTTGAACAAAGATTTAAGTTTAGATAAACAACGGTGCAAATTCTTCAATTCAAATAATTCTGCGAGCACTGAAACTTTCTCAGAACTCTTACAAATATGTCAATTCTATTTATTTATCCAAGTCACAATGGAAGTGCTGAGAGAGTACTTTCCCTAATATCTACTCAATGGACAAAAGAACGAAATCGCGTGCTAACGGCGACGGTCAGAGTTATCATCATAGTGAAATATAATTTCAAGGATATGTTCTGTGAACTGTTCCATAGTTATTTGTTACAAGTTAGAAGTTTGTCTCTTCAGGCTCTTGTGCTCTACCGATAAGTAGGGTACAGATGTAATACTGATCCTGCAACAAGTGAGAAAACTAAGGTGAGTCATTGTTTTTATCTTTAATTTTGTTCATACCAATTTTTAAAAAGTCCTCCTTTTTTCAGCAATGTCCTCTTATTTTAGATTCCATGTCCTCTTATAGAATTTCTTCCATGGTAACTCTACCAATAGGCATGTAGTGATGTCAGATTTATTCTAGCTACGTCTTAGCTTCATTTGATCATATCATTATGTTTCAGAAGTGAGATATCCTTCTGTAAATCCAACATAATCACGTAGTTATCATGGAGATAGGCTACTTACTGAACTATTCCAGCCTCAATTAAAAAAAAAATAGATTCACTGGACTTCTCTGTCTTTATCCTTCTTGTGGCACATAATTATTTAATTAAAATGCCTTTTACAGAAGCTGGAGGGTCATTGCCGCCCTCACATAAGCCCTGCATCGATCCTTATCCTGAGCAAGATCACTCCATTCCCTAACATTATATCCTCCCTCCATCAAATCTATTTTAATATTACCTCCCATCTACGTCTCGGCCTACCCAAAGGTCTTTATCCCTCAGGTCTCCCAACTAACACTCTATATGCATTTCTGGATTCACGCATACGTGCTACATGCCCTGCACATCTCAAACGTCTCTAGGCTATTAATTGTTTCTAATTATGTTAAATGAAGAATATAATGCGTGCAGTTCTGCGCTATGTAACTTTCTCCATTCTCTTGTAACTTCATCCTACTTAGCCCCAAATATTTTTCTAAGTACCTTATTCTTGAACAGTCTTAACATCTTTTCATCTCTCAAAGCGAGAGTCCAACTTTCACAAGCATACAGAACAGCCGGTAAGAAAACAGTATTAAACATTCTAACATTTTTATTTATTTTTTTAAAGCCGATTAGATGACAAAAGCTTTTCATCCAAATAGTAGCAAGCATTTCCCATATTTATTCTGAGTTTAATTTCCTCCAAACTGTCATTTATTTGTTATTGTTACTCCAAACTATTTCAATTTTTCCACATCTTCAGAAGACTAATTTCCAATTTTTATATTTCCATTTCGTACTAAGTTCTGGTCACAGACATAATCATATACTTTGTCTTTTCGGAATTTACATCCAAACCTATCTTTTTACCTGCTCCAAGTAAAATTCCCGTGTTTTCCCTTAGTAGTTTGCAAATTATCTCCTAACATATTCACATCATCCGCATTCCAGTTTAATTCCAAAATCTCTTTATTTTCCTGGAATTTCTTAGTGGTATATTCTAGAGTTAAAATGTAAAGATGATAGTGCACCTCGTTGCTTTAGACTACAGTGAAATTGAAATACATTAGACAGAAACAGGCCTATACGGACTATGCTGTATGTTTGAATGAGACACGCTTAGCTTCAATGCAATACCAAATTCATTAAGAATATTATATAAAACATCTCATTAACCGAGTCATATGCCTTTTCGAAATCTTTGAATGACTGATGCACTGTGCATTTATATTTTCATTGTTCCTCCAATGACTGTCGAATATAAAAAATATGATCAATAATTGATTTATTACGCTTATAAGCGCATTGGTGCTCCCCAATAATTTCATCCACATAAGGAGTTAATTTTCTCAAAATAATTTTGGACAACATTTTGTAGGATGCCAATACAAGTGATATTCCTCGAAAGTTACTACAGTTAGACTTTCCCCACTTCTTTAAGATATGTACAGTTATGGACTCCTTCCATTGTTCTGGTACAATTTCCCTTTCCCAAATAGGAAGTATAAGCTTACAATTTCACTAGATAATGCGTTTCCACTCTCTTATATTAATTCTGCCGGAATATCGATCAAATTGGCATTTCATGAAACAGTTATGTTATTGTTTTGTTTGTTTCATGGCCTACTCCATATTAATACATACATATATTTTGTGTTACATTATCAAAGCATTTGAAAGAACCGTAACATTTACAAAAGAGTATTCATCATTTATGCTGAGTCAAACTTCTATTTGTACCTTGAATGGAGATTTCAAATATGTAAAATTTAATGTAGAATATCATTTAAGAAGAGTTATTTTTTGCCACATCCTGTATATGAATCAATAATTTTGTGAGACCATAGCCATAAGTTTTAGTTAGATATCTCCAACAACTTTCGTTTTTAGTAGTTTTTCATAAAATGAACATATAAAGAGTTATTAGCAATGTGCCATACTTAATTAACACACTGCATATTAGAAGATTCAATTACAGTGATATGAACTGGACCGTCGATATGAATATATAGCAACAAATTATATGAAATAATAATAATAATAATAATAATAATAATAATAATAATAATAATAATAATCTTTAATATTTCACCACAGGAAATATCTTGTTCATTGCACAGATGTAAGATTTTGACATCTGAAGTGTATTTTCTGAACATGGATGTGACAAATTTTTAAAGTTTTCTCCTCAAATTGCCCATATTTCTGCCTAATAAATCTCCATGAACAATAATTCGTCATCATTTCCTTTCAATATGTATAACATGTTGAATATCTCGTGATCGACTATTTCGTTTATTCTCGTAGCCACATAAAAATAGCATACCACTGTTTCCAGGAACAAAATATTTATAAATTTTTCAAATTCTAGCTATGGTATGAAATGAATATGGCATTAATTAACAATGGTTTCGTGCAGAGAAGCCATATTACTCGGGCATATACGACAACCCAGTAGCAAACATCCCCAAAGTAGTTTTGCCTTTAGCAGAAACCATACATCATTCCTGTAGTGTTCTGCCATGGCTGCATTGGAGCAGGAAGGGAGTAGAAAAGTCCCCCGATAATGTCCAAAGGGGTGGGAGAATAGGAGAGGCTGAATTTCTGAAGGAGAGTTTTCGGCGTATGAGGGTGGATCTTTGGTACGGCTGGGGCGGCATAAAGGAGGGAGTTATAACTACTTCCTGTGTCCTGCTATACAATAATATGGGGCACTCCTCCCCTTTTCACCCCAAACCCTTCTGCTCTATGTACGTGATAACCCACCGGTATAGGAGGAACCATCTTCCCCTTCCTTTAAACTGTGACCATATTTCAAAAACTAATGTCATTCCCAGCTCTCAGTTCGGGCGTTCCTCAATCTTTGAGATGTCCTGCTATCTCTTTCTCGCTCAGTCGCCGTCTCTTTCATCGCCAGTCCTCGTTTCGAGAGGTATTGCCCCACGCCACTACGTTCGAGACTTACGACTTGCACTCGGTGTTCTCCAGCATGCCAGACCGCAATTCTGTTACAAATGTTACTGACCGTACGATGTCAAACTAAAACAAGAAGATAAACAAAAATATCCATGTAAATCGGGAAAGGAATAAAGAAAGTATGGATAAAATAATGTAAGAAATAAAGGGTGAACAACTGAAGTAACGATATAAAGAGAAGCAAGGTATTTAAGATAGAATCGGAAAGAAGAAGAGAACTAAACGTAAAAGAAAGACAGAAGTAAAATAATTGAGACAAAAAATGTAGAACATCCTAGAGAATGTGAGAAAGTAAGAACAGAATGACGGAAAGAGCAAAGAAGTAAATCAATACAGCAGGGATAACACAGAAAATGAAAATAAATAAATAAAGGGAAATAATAAGGAAGTTGAGGAATTGGGCAGAAATGGAAGAAAACATATTTAAATAATTATAAACAGCGTATGTGAAAGTAAGTAAAGAAGAAGCATGAAGGAAAGCGGACATTCTGGATAAGAATAATTACTTGCATCATACTGACATACCTGTTCTTTTCAATGTGTGTTTTGTTTGTTCGAAAGCAAATATATACAGCGTATTCCAAATCTCACCGGACCGGTGGACATCAATGACGTCGTGCTACAGCGAAATAGGAACAGAACTGCTGGAAGTTTCGATGGCTAACATGGCGGCTGTACAAGTTGTTGTCTGTGCCACGTTAGCAAGATTTTGCGAAATTTCCATAATGTCATCTCTTTCAAAGAAAAGAAAGAATAAACAATTTATATCTTTAACCAGTAGTAATAACTGGCTTGTTGACAAGTTCACTCATAAGCCATTAACATATTTTTTTTACGTTGTACGCATTACAAACAATACAGCAGAACACACCACCATGACACAACAGTGCACGATGTCATTCGTCTGCTAATTCCCGCCCTATACAAGAACAAATCAGATTTACTGATGGATACTGCCACCACCTCTGCAAGCTGATGGAACCGGTGAGACACCGGTGGAGCATCAGTGACTTCATCGTTGAAATTCGGAACATCGTGATGCCATCAGATTGTTCAGCGCTGAGATTCGGAATACGCTCATAGTTTCTAATATCGAGGATAACGTGCCAGAAGAGCGTATAAACAAAATTGCACTTTATAGAATATTTGTTCCTCATTCTCTGCATAACAGGGTACATTCTTTGATTCTTCTTTATTCCCGTTGTAATTCTTAAACATTTGTTTTGAAACATAATTAATTTATATTAAAATATTTTAATAACGCTGCATTTGTTGATACGTGCTTCTGGTATGATACACTCTATATTATTAGTTGCATTTATGTATACGTTAAGAAATTACCTTAAGCTACCTCGCTCGACAGGCACACTTTCGCTAACACATCCGAACGCTCACATAGATTCGGAAAGTCATTCA
The DNA here is from genome assembly GCF_040183065.1 of Periplaneta americana. NCBI lineage: Eukaryota > Metazoa > Arthropoda > Insecta > Blattodea > Blattidae > Periplaneta > Periplaneta americana. Next base: position 102,309,433 of record NC_091130.1, on the reverse strand, counting down.
AGTCCGGAATTGAATTATCTGTAAATTACAAATGGAAATATGCCAAAAGATTGTAAAGAAAAGAACTAGAATTAGTAGAGAAAATACGTGTTTTAAAAACCAGAAGTAAAAGAATTGACATATTTTAAAACTAAGCCTACTGAAGTCAACAAAAGTTAACTTACATATATAAAACGAAACAAGACTAATTTATCGAACATATTATATCCATAAAACATAATTCTTGTAATTTGAGCTGACAGTCTGAGTTAAGCTTAAAAGGCTTGGAAACAAATTCATATTCATCTTTACGTTTTTGTAGAGATTTGAAATATGAAAACATCGGCCCTGTAAATAATGTGTGATGATTATTAAATGTATCTCATAAATCAATTTCGTTTTCAAATAAGACGGTATTTCTGAATTATACGTCAATGGTAATCATAAACAACCATATATAAAGTAACATAAACATTGATAACATATTTCAATTTAGATTTCGTACATCCAAAGGGACAAATGATGCTATTCTAGCTGCTATATGGAATATTATGAGAAAATTAAATATGGGAAATAAATGTTTAGGAATATTTCTTGATCTGAAAAAAAAGTTTGATACAGTTAATCATGATATCCTTCTTTCAATTAGAAAACATTGGTATTAGAGGAGTTGTACTCAAACTTTTTCGTTCATATTTATAAAATAGATATCAAAATGTCAAAATTGGCAATTATAATAACAATTTTAAATTGATCGATATTGGAATTCCACAAGACACAGTATTAGGACCAATATTATTTATAATATATATTAATAATTTGTTGAAAATTGATCTAAAGAAATATGGTGGTAGGCTAATATATTTTCTTTTGCAGATGATACTGTACTAACATTTAATGGAGAAAATTGGGATAACACTTATTTAAATGCTAGCAATAGAATTAACGTCGTGAAAAATTGGATTGACTCTAATCCCCTGTCCTTAAATTCTAATAAAACTACCTATATTCCATTTTCTTTAAGAACGAAAAGTAATATTGAAGAAATTTATAAATATAGTTTACTAACTTACTACCACATAAATCAAATAAAACATAAAATCTAATCGACATGAATATCGTACTCGAAGACAAAATTCTACTTTCCCATTAATTGAGCCTAAATGTCATACAAGTGCAGCTGTTAAACATGGTGCCAGTTTCGGCCCAAGACTTTATAATAAAATTACAAACAAGTTTCCCAATTTGAAATATTTTAAAATTGAAGCTTTTAAAAGGAAATTTATAAAATTATTCATGATATATAATATTAACAAATGTGTGTATTTTTTTACCCTTTATTTCAGTTGAAAATATTCATGTTTTTATTGAATATCACTGGCTTCTGTATGATTGTCAATTTATATTAAATGTGTTTTTTTCTCTTTGTCTTTTTCTTTTTCTCTTTCATCATCATCTTCTTCTTCTTCTTCTTTTTTGCTCCTGTGTGTTATTTATCGGTTGGAATTAAGTTACTTAATGTACTTAGTAAACTATCCTTGTAAATTGTATGTTATATTATTGGCTATGATCACATCGTACACGAGCCTGGCTCTTACAGTAGTGGCTAGAAACATTTTTTTTTTATAATTTTAATTTGTACTCACTAGCTAGCTAGTCAGTTAAATAAATTTAAATAAATATCCCTATATAATTTCTGAAGTTTAAAAAATAGTGTGTGGTACTAGCTCACTTTTTATGCTCATTTCAGAAATGTCCTTTGTTTTATTCTTTCTAGTACAGTTTTCTCACAATAGGATACGTTTACACCACGAGATTTATCTCTGAGACCATTACAACGCAATAGGGAATTAATTTACTGAGAAGTCATTTTTGTAATACAGATTGGCACGACTGCTTTTATTGTGTGTCGGTATCTTTCCTTGAAAGCATTGCTATTACTTTAAGACTCATTGTGTTGACATAGCTGTTCTGTGTTTATTTCCCTATTCTTGTTGATGTTTTACTACAAGTATTGCCATAGCTATTCTGTGTGTACCAGGCGACCATTTTGTACGTGGAATGTAAACAGCGACACTTCGATCTTATGTTGTAACTCTGTGGTAAAGAGAAAATAATACATAGTCTATGACTAGAATAGAGAGCGATTGCACACTGACGTTCAAAGAGATCTGATCCGACAAATCGATTGTAATCGATATTTTGTTCGTGTAAATGTGGATTCTTAGTTATTGCTTCTATGAATAGATGGCGAAGCTAATAGTCACTCTTGCCAATTGTAGATAAATATTCCCGCATTATGGAATTCAATTTTTCATCTCTCTCAACTGATTGTAAAACAACACTGGGTTTAGCTGGAAACCACTGATATTGTCAATTGGGTCATTCCATACAAAATTTTAAAATTTGTAACGTCAAGTTCTGGATTTTTTCAATATTCTAGTAAATGAATGTCATAATAATAAATAGTTAAATAGCCTAATATGAACTTCATCTCACCAATGCTTGATAAGTAATGAAGGGTGAAATATTCGGGGAGTTGATATGTAGCCTATTGTTAAAAATATTATTAAAATGACATGCTTCATTGTATCAACGTAAAAATTGTGCCAATACAATGATGACTCTATATATTTAAACTTACTTCTGAGTTATTATGGATTTTTATTTCGAGCATGTATTTATTAAAACTTACAGTAAAATAAGGAAGTGTTAATATTTTCAAATCGAGTATTTTTTTATCATGCTCTATTTTTTACGGTGAGATAAACAATTTTGTAATCTATTACAAAAATTTTATGATGGAATCTCTAATAATTTGGGAAATATTAAATAAACCAGAATTGCAAATGTTGCCATTAAGGATCAAAGTCGCGTGCAGTGTATTACGTCACGCGCTCATACCAGACATCCTCACGCGCGCTTAGCTATCGATATGATAAATGCTAGATGTTTCGACATCCACTCAACTGTACGCTAATAGATTTCACGCGACAGTTTGTTTTTTTTTTTTCCTGTTATAATCTCAGCGCAACTTTTTCCCTTCAGTTTAGACGGCGATTTCGATCTGTCCTGTCATTGTAAGTTGTAAGTGTTCAATATGCCTAAATTAAAGACGAAATGTTGGCGTCATCTGTGGTGTTGCAACACTTTCAGACTTTAAAAACATTCGTCACAAGAATGTAAAAGAAAAGTGACAAGTAGCATGTGTAAAAAGTTCCCGCATTTAGTGGTAGGTGATGCTATTTGTGAACGCTTTTTCCATAAGATTTCAAAAATTGAAATAATTAGTGAAGTTGCTGGGACTGAAAGTAAGGTCGACAAATCAACAAGCGAAAAAGAATGTTTACAAACAGAGGCGGGAAATTCAACGAGTGAAGAAGCATATGCTCCTGAACGTAAGTAACTATAAATGTACCTATGAGAAATCTATCAGAAATATTGGCGTCATTGTTACAGAGAAATTTAGTAGAAATTTAGTACAAGGAATGGACGACAACTGACAGGGCCAATATGATTTTAGTGAAAAGTGACTGTGTAAATTTCATTAATAACTTAACTGGTTGGCTTAAAAAATTCAAGATACTGTACACAACTTCATTGCAAAGTCCCAAGCAAATTATTTAAAGTAGCTGAAAAATGAAATAAAGCCCGGTGAGTTCATTATCATTGGTGATTTTTCAGAGAATTACAGTTTCAGATACACAAGGTCATCACTGGAATACTTCTCAAGCAACAATACACCCATTCACAGTACTCATATATTACAGAAATTCAGTTGGTGGTAATTTAGAGAACCTTTGTTTTTCAGTAATTTCGGAATGCTTAGTTCACGATAGTGCAACAGTTCATGTTTTTAAAGGAAAATGATAGAACATCTGAAACAAATACATACCGAAATATCTAAAATAAATGATTTCAGTGATGGAGCAGCTAGCCAATACAAGAACATAAAAAATCCGTTAAACTGCTCAATCATGAACACGATTTTCAAATACCTGCGGAGTGGCATTTCTTTGCAACTAGTCATGGTAAAGGGCCCAGTGACAGTGTAAGGGGTATAATCAAGCGAAGCGCTGCAAAAGCCAGGAACTCTAATTTCAACTCCTAAAGGATTGTACGATTGGTCAAAATGCAATATACAGGGAATTATTGTGTCATTCACATCCATTGAAAAACACGAAGAAATAGTTACAAAATCTAAATCCTCAAAGATTTTCCGGCCTCAAGTCTGTTCCCGGAACAAGAAGTGTTCACTGTGTAGTTCCAGTTAATGGAAAGTTAGCAATGAATGAAATGAAATGCGCACAATGTGCATAGGATTTGTAGCTTATCTTTGCAGACGTTTGTGAGCGAGGTTTTCCTTTCACGTAGCAATAAAACCCTATTCTGCTTCATCAGAAGTACCGAAACTAGTTGAAATCAGACGTGTGACGCGCACCGGTCGTCAACGCGGTAACGCTTCTCGCAGTGACCAGCAGCAGTGATGGCGCATGGCGCAGCGGCATAGATCACTCTTTACACGGCGAGTTGTTTCAATTTATAACTTCCTTATTTTTTAAAACCCCCATTATGAAAATTTGACAGCCTAATTAAAATGCTCAGTAAATTGTCATTTATTTTTTTCATGTGAATTGAAATATTCGATTTTATGTAATGGCGTTTTTTAAATTTATTTTTGAATTTCTTTAAACACAATTTTCAGGGCTGCACTGAATTATAGTATCTTAATAACCTATTTTGCAAGCTATCTAACGATATCTTTTTAAAAAAAATTGTAATTATTCTTATGGCCAGAAAACAAATTTAAAATAGAGCTATGTGCTCAAATAAAAATATTTTAACTGACATTTGGGTGTACAAGTGATTACGTAAAACCTGTACAGAATATTTCATTACTTCTATAGCAATAATTTTCAAAATTTTTAAAGGAATTCCAAAAGACTTAAAACATTCAACTGAGAATTTTGCAATTGTTACTTTTGTTTTGTTAATACTCAGTGGCACATTGCTCACTGTGATATTCAACTTCCTGTTACAATATTGTGAAGAATGGGTGGAACGGAGAAACATTCTCTCCGACACCTGGACTCGAACCCGGGTTTTCAGCTCTACGTGCTGACGCTTTATCCACAGCCACATCGGATTTCAATTCCGATGCCGAATTGAATCCTTCTCAGTTTAAGTTCTACCTCTCTGTTACTCCTTTGGTAGCTTACCCTCATGTACTGTGTCACAGAATATGTGACAGTGGCACAATGTCCAACAGTATGTACAGAGGAGCACTCATTACGAGTGACTATGTGGCCGGGGTCCGACGGAACAAGGCGCCGTCTTGCATCACAAAATGTTTACTTATGCTTATCATATTATTATGATGTACCGAATACATATATTTCCGTGCAGGAATTCTGCAGTACCATGTTGTGAAAAATGGGTAGAACGGAGAAAAATTCTCTCCAGCACCGGGACCCGTTACAAGCCAATCAAAAGAATTATTAATATTCTTATAAACTCATACGTTGGGTCTATCCATCTTCATCCTCCTACACTGTAGAAATACCTCGCCTCTGGAATTCGTTACCTAATGATGTCAGGAACTGCCGGACTTTATCACAATTAAAAATTAAATTTGGAAAATTTTGTCTTATTTAATGCTTTTCAGGTATTGCTAGAGGTGTTGATTTGTGTTTTTTCACTCTAGATTAAAATTGCAAGTTTCTTGTTTATGTTATTAGTTAGGATATAATTAATTACGATGATTAATTACTCATCTAAAGTTTGTGTGACTGCAACCTGTGTATATTTTTGTGTGGCTTTACTTTGTTGTGATTTTTTCTTTTTATTTCTATTATTGTATTTGTATTTCTGGTGATGTAGAAGAGAAGGCCTGACAGCCTTAACTACACAAGAATAAATAAATGAATAAATAAATAATAAATAAATTAATTAATAAAAAATAAATAAATAAGTAAATAGATAATTGAAAAGATAAAAAGATAAATAGTTAAATAAAAAGATAAAAGGATAAATAAATAAATAAAAAGATAAATAAATAAATAAAAAGATAAAAAATAAATAGATAGATAGGTGGGAGGGTGGGTCGGCAGACAGACAGACAGACAGACAGACAGACAGACAGACAGACAGATAGACAGACAGACAGACAGATAGATAGATAGATAGATAGATAGATAGATAGATAGATAGATAGATAGATAGATAGATAGATAGATAGATAGATAGATAGATAGATAGATAGGCAGGCAGGCAGGCAGATAGATAGATAGATAGATATCTAGGCAGGCAGGCAGGCAGGCAGACAGACAGACAGATAGATAGCTATCCAAGTAATTGCTAAAACCCCCCCCCCCCAAAAAAACTGTCAAAATAACGAAAATTGCCGAGAATGGAATTCTGTTCCTTTGGTTTGCCGTCGTCAGATGAATGTAATATACGTATGACAAGAAAGTTTTTCATGACATTTCTCTTTATTGACAGGTTTAAATCTATGAAAATACTTTCACAGCTTTGAATATCTCACTTTAAGTAAACGGCTGAGAAAAGTTAGAGCACATGCATGTTTAAAATTTTCTTACGGACTTTCTTCTCGTGATAAGATGTCATGCGCATGGGTGTACAAGCTGTCAACTCCTCTTTCCCCTGCATACAAAATTCACTTTCTATTACCATACCTCTTTGCCTAAATGTATTTTTGGGGCGCGCTACCTGCCTCCTAGAATAGTGTTGCAGAATTCAAGTACTTTCCTGTTCATGGTTGGCGCGTGTTTTCGTATGATGGAGAGCAGCACTAAAATGTTCTACGAAAAGTTACAGCAATTTCCGGGACACGTTGAGTTCACGGGGTTGTTTGGCGGCATGGGATGGGACGATGAGGGGAAGAAGGGATTGGGCAGGTAGCCGTAGGATTGGAAACATTACTGCACAGCCAAGAGAAGACTGGTTAAACTTACTCTACACGCCTGAAACGAGAATCTGAACGTAACGTAGTATAGAAAACTGAAAATAGAATACGCTTTGTCTGAAACACAAACCAATAAATACATTCAAATATTTTTGTAATGAGGACACCGTCTTTTAAATCATTCACGTAGTAGGAAATTTCGGAAGTTTCACTGAGCGTTTCTTAGAGAGATATCAATTCATAATAAGATATAAATGTGAAAAGAGGAAGTAAGGGACAGAAAAAAATATAATAATTTCACACCAGTCCATTTTAACTCAACACTCTCGACAAAACACTCTTGATGCCCTCGAAGACTTACATAAAGGTAAAAGTGTTCCTTATACATCTTGTTTACACAACTTTTAACATTATATTACTTTGGAAAACGCATTATATGTCGTTATGACGTGTTAAATTTTATAGTACCTGTTAACATGTTTCGGCCTGCTATTGGCCATCATCAGAACTGATTGGCGCCTTTTGTTTCGTTTCTTGTGGGGGTGTATTGGTGTAGTGTAATGTGGAGTCAAAGAGTATGTGTTCTGATAACGGATACAACCCCAACATAATAGACAACATAATACGAAAGACAAAACATAAGAATACAACACAAACCCAAGAACACAAAAAATACATCACAGTAACATCAAAAACAAAAACATACACAAAATTGCAACGTCATTCAAGAAATTAAATTACAACATCGAATACAGAACAAGTAATACTCTACAAAAACATCTCAACACACAACACAAACAAATACAACCACATAGGTTTATACAAACTCAAATGTAACACCTGCAACAATTTCTACATAGGACAGACAGGCAGATCATTTCAAACACGTTACAAAGAACACATCACAGCCATAACAAAATTACAAAACACTTCCACATATGCACAACACATCATAAATGCTAACCACACATACAGAGACATCAACACAGACATGAAAATTCTACACATTCAACCAAAAAAGCCAGAAACTAAACACACTAGAACAATACGAAATACAGTATATAAACACACAAAAACACATCCAAATGAGATTCTCAACACACAACTCAATTTCAGAACACACACACTCTTTGACTCCACATTACACTACACAAACACACTCTCACATGAAACAAAACAAAAGGCGCCAAGACCAGCAACAACCAGTTCTGATGATGGCCAATAGCAGGCCGAAACATATTAACGAGGTAACATAAAATTTAACACGTGAAAGACATATAATACGTTTTCCAAAGAAAGTTTTCCCTTCAGTCACTATGAAGAAGTAGAGAGGATATAGAGAAATAGCTCCATTCTTTTCATGACCTCAGGGACAGAATGAGTTGATTTGTTGGGCACCAGGCTCCAAAATTCAAAATTGGAGAAAATTTTAGATTTCTACTGAGTGTCCCCGAATCGCTGTTCACTTTGCTCGAATAGACAACCCAAAAGACAGCATAAAGGATGGGCAATTCCGCTGGTGTAAAATCTCTACAGTGTTACCATTACATTAAGTACGACTACTTCCTTCCGTTGCAGTTGTTTTATTTAAAATTGGCTTTGTAGTATTGCTAATATTGACACCACTTACGAGGCAAATGTTCAATGGTTGAGCTTTTTGGAATTTTACCATTGCTAATTTTCAAAATTGTAACATAACGTTTCGAAGAGTGGATCCACTGAGAAAAGTCCAAACAGCTCAACCATTGACCAATTCACCGTTGCTCTCCCCCATCCTCCTTCATTCAGAGGCAAATGTATTTGTTGTACTAACATTTAGCTTTGATTGTTACATTTATCTAACCGAGGTATGTTTATTATTGTTAATGTGTTTAGTAATATAATCTTAATAATATGAATACTAATTAAATATTCCATAATAATAATAGTAATAATAATAATAATAATAATAATAATAATAATAATAATAATAATAATAATAATACTTCTTCAATACCTCTTGTCCGTTATGAATCAGAAATCTCAAGATTATCTGTTAGATAGCGACTTTTAACTATAAGTACGCAGTTTTTCTATGTGTTCGAGTGGTTAGGCGGCTGGTTTCTGACGAAGAAGTTCCGAGTTCTAATCCCGATCACGTTTACAACATTTAGGTGGAAAAAGTAATTTTCAAGCCTTCATGATTATAATAATAATAATAATAATAATAATAATAATAATAATAATGATTTATTTTAGCTGGCAGAGTTAAGGCCGTAAGGCCTTCTCTTCCACTCAACCAGCAAAAAGTGTATATACATATGCATGAACTTACAAAGAATCCAACAATTTGATTGAGATGAGAGTTACATGTATACAAAAGTTATTTACAAATTAAACAACAAAATACTATGAACTATTAATTAAACACTGAAATAAACTGTGTAGCAGAATTAAACTAAAATACATAGAATGTTAATATATTTCAAATAATATTAGATAATAGAAAGAGATTATTACGAGACAATTAAAATACAGCACAATCAGGATGATGTCTAAAGAAAAAAGTAACAATGTAGTCAGTGATAGTTTAAATCAGTATGATTGGAGTGAAATGCTAATAAGGTTATCTTTTAAGCTGTTCTTAAAGGTGTTTATTGTCTTGCAGCCCCTAATACTTTGTGACAAGGAATTCCATTGACGCGAGGTGGATATTGTAAAAGATGATGAATAACAAGATGTTCTATGAAGAGGTATACTTAGCGTGCCACAGATAAGTGATCTGGTATTTACGTCGTGGTTAGAGTATAGATAAGAGAAACGAGACGAAAGGTAATTTGGTGTTGAAGTGTGCAGAATTCGAAAGAGTAAAGACAAAGAGTGTAAAGTTCTACGTTCTTTAAGTCGGAGCCACGAGAGACTTGCGAAGGACGGTGATATGTGATCATACCGTCGGATGTTGCACACGTATCTGACGCACATATTCTGAGCTCGCTGTAACTTGACTGACAATTCAGAACTTAGGTCACTTAACAAACCGTCACAATAATCGAAGTGCGGCGTTACTAGGGTTTGCACTAGGGTAAGTTTTAGTTGCTGGGGCAAGAAGTTTCTCAAGCGACTCAAACAGTGAATGGAGGAACAGATTTTTTTTATCGTTTCTTTAACTTGAAAATTCCAACTTAGATTATTATCAAAAAAGAAGCCAAGATTTTTTACGACAGATGAATAAGGGATTAGCGTGTTGTTAAGAGTAACAACTGAAAGATTACTGTTATTAAGGGAGTTAACTAAACGCTTATGATTGTATATGAAATTATGCATTGTAACTGTTTACATTTTAAATTTAAATAATTTAAATTTGACAACGCTATACTTTGTTTAACAGCTATTTATAGATCTCCTAATTTTTGTATGGGTGGATTCATAGTTGCCTTTGAATAATTTTTACAAGTTCACAAAAATTTTGAATCTCACATTATTGTTGGTGACATCCTCCCTCATGCCAATAATTCTGCTACAGAAAATAATAATAAACATATGACTTAATAAAATACTTGATTATCCTTCAGAGCTGCTGTATTCAGAATTTGAAGTATTTGACTTCCATTAAAATTTATAATAATGTATTACTGAATTTCGTACATAAAAACCGAGACATATTTAATTTATATTCACATAAATATAAAAACCAAAAGATCAGACAACATATGTTTGACAGTTCCTAAATGTACTACGCTGTGGCATATAATCACAGCAGCAACTTCGGTCCAAGGCCGTATAACACGATAATAGATACATTCCCAAACATACAATTTGCTAATGCTCCTTATTTCAAAAAAATCTATTAAAATTGCTGTTAACAGAGAAAATTTAAAGTTCAATTATTGTGATATGTGTTTTTTCTTCTTCTTTTTTCTTTTATTACTTTTTACTCTGTTATTCAATAAAATGTCTTAACATTAACTTATGTGTAATGCTCCCTGAGCACGAGTATGCAATTTTTCTGGGGGTGCTAGAAAGTTCTTATATTATGTAACCTTGTTCTCGCAATAAAGTATTATTATATAATAATAATATTAATAATAATAATAATAATAATAAATTATTGCATTCAATAGCATAATTAACTCGTATCCCTTATTACTCAAATGGTTCTGCTAGTAAGTATAGGCCTAACGAAATATGCACCTCAAATTATTTTCATTTCTCCTGCAATATGAATTACAGTTTTTTTTCGTTACATCCTTATTTTTTTAGATATTCAATTATGTCCTACATATTTCTAGGCATTTCGAAGAACATTGTCTTATTAGTCTAGAAGAATACGTTTTCAGAATATTCCCGTTGGTTATAAAAACGCTGGTTCTCTTGTACGAGGGCATCTTACAACAGTAACGTAACGAACATGTACACAGCGAAGGTACAAATAGTTGGTGAGGCTGGAGGAAACCTTTCTGCTGAGCGAACACTGTATTAACAACGGTTTCCGCTACGTCGCGTCGTTTGTCTTCTCGTCTTGTCTTCAGGCCCACTATTGTGAGGCTGGAACTCTACGATTAGTCTGTACACCAAGGGTTAGGTCGATTGTTGGTGGGTATCAGGAAGGTGTTCTGGCTTTATTTCGCAAAAACTCCCACGTGAGCATCAGACAAGCCAAGTCGATTTATAATCAGCAAGACTTTCATTCATGTAATACTTCAAAGACAGAAGCGTAACCTTTACAGACTTCTGTTGGTTTAAACGTTAGCAGAAAATGACAATCAAACCAGAATTACTTATTGTAATGCGATAATACTCTGTCTCCAAGAGCAGCCGGATTTCATCCGCCAACTTCTTTGGTGAAATGAAAGTACCTTAATCAGTACTGGCACCGTAAACCGGCACAACATGGTGTATTGGGCAAATCGGATTCCTCGATGTTTCAGGGAAAATCGTACCCAGAATCGGTGGAAACTGAATGTAGGTTGTGATGTTTTAGGGAATAGTATTATTGCATTAGTCTTTCTGGAAGGCGATCTCAATGGAAAACGTTTCTTGGACTTCTTACAACTCGTCAAATTGACGGTGATCTTTTAGAGAATGTCCCGCTTGCGCGCTAGTAACACATCACTTGCCACAGATGTATGGCACACCAACACATTATGACTTCATAGTACAAGCTTTTCTCCATATTACCTATCCACAGAAGTTGACTGGGCGCGGAAGGCCTATATCCTGGCCCGCTCGTTCGCCGGATCTCACACCAGTATATTTCTTTCCCTAAAGGACAGTTTATGGCAACAGGCCACAAAACATTGCTGTCTTTACCAAGAATCATCGCTGCGTGCCATAATGTGACACCACAGATCCCACAGCGTGTACACCAGGATACGAAGTAATGTCTTTACCACTGCATTCGCTCCGAAGGGATAAAGAACGAAAGCATTAAGGCCTATGTTATACGTAGTGTCATTGTTTAGTAACATGAATATAAAGTGAAAGCAGAGAGAGAGAGAGAGAGAGAGAGAAACAAGTTCCAGTGAAAAATGCGTCATGTATCAACAGCAGTAGAGTATGAAGGATAGGATATTTGTTGTGCAAACATTAGTGCAGTTTCAGTTTACTGTAAAACCCAAAGTAATTTTCAGTGCTTTTCATAAAACAATCATAGTCCAAAGACTTTGTTGTGAAACAATCATTATCCAGCCAGGACGATGGTAGCATTTACAAATATTCCATTCATATCAACTTGAAACATTTATCCAGACGTCTATACCTGTGGAGTAACGGTTAGCGCGTCTGGTCGCGAAACCAGGTGGCCCGGGTTCGATTCCCGGTCGGGACAAGTTACCTGGCTGAGGTTTTTTCCTGGGTTTTCCCTCAACCCAATATGATCAAAATAAGCTGGATAACTTTCGGTGCTGGACCCCGGACTCATTTCACTGGCATTATCACCTTCATCTCATTCAGACGCTAAATAACCTGAAATGTTAATAAAGCTTCGTAAATTTAAAAAAAAATTTAATACAGACAATTTTACACTGTAGTAGATTGGCAGTATTGCTTCCTATGTATCCGGCAAAAGCCACATCAGAGAAAAATACTTTTGCACGTGAATTGTTGTATTAGTTACTATCTTCAGGCGCAGAAGTAATCCCATGGAAGAAACGTAAGCAACGAAAGGAGAAGAAACTGTATTTAATAAAGAAAAGGAAGATTAAAAGAGGGGCACACTTTAGCCACAACAAAGTATTTTTTCTTAAAATAACCATTGTCCACAGTTACCTACATTTACACATGCATTTCTATGAAGCAATTTAAGTTATAAATGTACTTCAGCATCTCAAAGTTTCTACAACACATTAAGAAATGGCATGATGAATTTCTGGAATGTCAACAACACTGATGGCAGATACCTAGTATATTATTTCTCCTGAAAATTTATGTTTTTGGACTATGGTTGTTTTTTCAAAAATCCTTCAATTGAAGATGAAAAGTGAGTGAAATGTGTTTTTGTTTTAAATAATTGTGTAATAGTTTTTAAAATACCCCTTACGGACTAAAATAAATTTAAATGATAAAAAGTCCTTTATTTACTCTTGAATTTAAATATCAGAGTTTGTGTCGCCTAAATTGATGGTTTCCAAATTTTATGAAGGCGCGACCCAACTACCGTACCGGTACTTAACTCCAGTCCAGAAATACAAATTCGTTTAAACAATGTGTGTTTGTATGCGATACGTTTACTAAACGCGACAATTGGAGATGTCAAAGATACTTTCGTAGAAAAATTCCAAATTCCACTGTAACTATTAGGTCTATGATTTATAAAACTAGTGGAACGTGTTGTAGCACACACTACATTTAACCCATAAATAATTGGGGAAAGTACAATACTTCCTATATTGAGACTAACGTTTACCCAAGTAATTTTGCCCAGATAATTTCATCCAAGGACATTTGTCCAGTTGTACATCGTTTGCGTAAGATTATTAATTTCAGCAAAAGCGAATATTTACCAAATTGTACCATTAATGAAAAAGTATGTGCAAATAATAGGACACACTTTTCATAAGAAAAACAAGTTAGTATATGGAAGGGTTTATAATAATCGGGATCAAGGCGATTTTTTTTGTGAGCAGTGTTGAAGTGCCTCCTTTTGTCGAATATTCCTGTCAATTTTATGCATTATTCTTGATCTGCAAATTTGAAGCTTTTTGTATGGAAAACATACATGAAACCATTATAAAATTGTAGGTCTAAATAATTTTTACGCCCTTTATATATTTTCACCTTTTTTGTTTCTGAAATGAGTGGTATTGAAGTCCTTTGCTACCAAAATACCATCTAATTCATGTTCCTTGTTGGAAATATACTGCACATTCCATGTTACAAATTTAGGAATTTTCTTTCTTCCATGCATTATCCTCTATCTCGCATGTGCCGAAATCAGCATAATCTTTCCACTTCACCGAAGACATCGTATTACAATTGAAAACAATATAACCATGTGAGCTGAACGAGTTCCTACCACGGAGGGGCGTTATTGGTGGGGTTCCCATCCATGTAGCATTGAGATGTTCCAGTTATCCTCCTGTTGCTCCGTCGCCAGAACCTCGTTTGTGGAAGCAGGATGTACAACGAGGAAGGGAGGATAGCATTAAGTTAGGGGAGGCTGTAGTTATCCGCATCGCTACACCTTTCACCCTACGTTCAAAATCAGTTTTCTTATTCCCTATCTTCAATACAATGGGTGGCACGAACAACTAAGGACAAGAAACACTTCTTGTAGTTCTGTTTTTGGAACATTTCATTGGCAGTTTGCAATACTTCTTAGATACAGCGAATATCATCGAAATATCCTTCTTACTGAGGCAACTTTAGTTTAGGAATTAGACGATTTTTGCAGGAGAAAAGTTCTAGCAGTTGTATATTGGTAAGCCTCTTAGGTCTATATGGTGATAATCGATTTTCAAATCTTAGTCATATCTAATGATAGAATAATTCCTTCGTAAACAAGATATCAGAATAAGTATGACGCGAGTTATCATGCATGACGTCAGGAGCTACAGCTCAAGTGTTTTCTTACCTGATCAGAGTAGTAGTTAGACCTACTGAGTGAAGTTAATTATCTTAAATGTAGTGGAGTTTTATTAAGATCGATAAGCAACATCACTTATTTTCAAATTGAATGTGCTTATACAGGAATGTGGAAGTCTACATTTTACAGAAAAAGCGAAAAAGAAAAAATACTATGCAAATCTGTTCACCTTAAGACTTCATTTAAAATAGAAAAAAGAATTTGGGACGGAAGAAAGGATGTTTTTTTTCGCTACCTTATCCAAATCTGCACTCAATGGTTATACTTATATTTTGTCCCGTGTCCCGTGCCCATTCATGCTAATTTGACAGCTATAACAACGTTAAATGTAACAAAAACAAACAGTGTTACATACCTAAAGAACTACTTGACATATAGACACCAAATATGAAGGGAATCGATCATTTACACATTTACAACAGAGTTACAGCGCAAAGAAAACGGCAGAGTCGCGGCACTTGCTGAATAAGAATGCTGGTTGGCGAAATGTGGCATGTTAGCGGCTTCTTATCTCACTCTGCAGCCAACTCCACTGATTGAGATCATGAATTGAGGGTTACTCAATTATATAGGAAAAATAATTTAAGGGTTTTATTTCATTTTTTGACATATCATTTTTCTACTTTTGTCCTCCTAAATATGGATTTTGGACCACTATGCGGCGGCGTGGTGTCGGAATCTCTCCTACGACAATTCGCGGGATATCACATTCATAAAAAACAGACAATGAATTTCGTTCAATACGATACTGAAGTTGTGCATGCATTTCCATTTCGCTATTAGAAAAGTAAAGCGTCTGTATCCAAGTCATTGGCACGCTCAAAGACCGCTGCATGAATTTGTCATAATAATAATAATAATAATAATAATAATAATAATAATAATAATAATAATATATAGATACATAAAAACGCTACATGAAAGTACCCCGAAAGAGCAAAGCTCGTGTTAGGGGACAGTTCCGTTTTATAGAAAGACTTGAAAATGACATACTATTTTACATTGTTCACCAAACATAGCTATTTTTTCTAAATTAATATTTAAGATTCTGATTAGGCCTACACAGGTTATACATACCGGTAATTCACAAAAATAGAAATCTCTACTGTTTCTAAAATAAAACTTAAAATTCTTGCACTAAGATCACATTTTTAAGAAGAGTAGATAGAAACATACATAAATATACATACTTTGTACACAAAATACTTAAGAAGAAAGGTCACATAAAGATGATAATAATAAAGTTAGTAATAATAATACTAGTAATAAATGAGTGAAAAAAGAGACGATGTTGAGATTGGTGATGGATTAATATTAACTTATTATTAGTAGTTAATTAGTACATGTCATGTTGATATAGTAACCAAGATAAGATAGACAAAAATATACTTAGGATATAAATAAACTTGTTTTACAATACGTGGTACATATAAAACAGGGAAGTCTGTCATATACATCTTTTTAATTCTGGATCTGAAAATTTCATTGCCTAAAGTAGTCAGTTCTGGACCAAATTTTATTATCGAATTATATAGACGTGGACCATAATTTGTACTGTGTAGTAAAGCAGCAGATGTGAAACATTTAGGTTCAACTAATTTAAGAATTTCATTTCGTCTTGTATTATGATCATGTGGCTGAGCTACAAGTTTCATTCTAATATTCTTAATGTTTCCATTATTGTGCTCGGCATTACGTACCGGCTGAATTATATTCTCAGAAAGAACATGGTACCGGTACCCAGTTTTTAAACACTAATTACTAATGTAAAATTACAATTCAAAAGACATAGATTTCAACAGTAAATATTCTGATAATTTTAAATTAGGAAAAGGATATTGAACCAAGCTATGTCTTCACAAATAAATGTGTTTTTCAGTATTGCAATAATTGGTTCTTACTGTATACCATTTATGAAGTCCATAGAACAAATGTCCCACATGAAAGAATAGTAAACAGTGTGTGGTTTATCGCGTCCTTTGATTCTGCAGTGGATTTAGAGAGATAAGAGTTGGGATTCCAGTAAATAAACTTCTTTTATTGTTTGATTGGAGTGAAGAGGGAAGGCGTACAGCTCTACAATTCGAAGAATGAGTACGTCGTAAAAGGTCTTCTGAGAACCAGTAAAGTTAGCTACTATTTCCACTACAAAGGTAGTCTATGAAATGACAGATGCTGGAACAAATTAATGTTTTCTTTTCCTCTGTCAACGTCTGTGCGCTTTTCAATACTTAATACGATCTCTTAAGTTCCAAGACGCACAGAGAGGTGATTCCTATTGCGGCAGTACGGCTTTCAGTTTTTTTTTTCTGAAACGGAATCAATGAACGCTATATAACTTGTTTTTATACAATACACTTTCAGCGTTTCTTCATTGGTTTAGTCTATTATCACTTAATGAGATTGGATATTGATGTCTGTGCGATTAAATGATTCCAATACAAAAGTTTAGTTTAATATTGCTAGGCTTTTAGTGCTCTGAGTGGAATGAAAAAGCCTATGATTATACAGGCTGATTCACGAAGATTGTGAAATAAGCTAGGATGTGATTTCTGGCATTATTCTGATGAAAAAAGATCATAGAAACATATGTCATATGTATTTTTTTAAATTAAGTGAGTTATGATTTCCTGAATGTTAAATATAAACATATATATTATGAAGGTTTAAGCATTTAAATTATTTACAATGTTACTGGGTGTATTATAAATGCAGTAAAGAACATTCATGTTATTTTCACCTGAAAAATCTGTATTAAAGCCGGTTTTCAAAGACCCCACCTTCTGCAGCAATACACGTAGCCGCCCGAGTGTGAACTGCGCGCGCCGCATTCCCTAACTTCCGTTGTTCGGATGCTAGGTAGATATGTTGTACCGGTGTTGAGTTACCTCTAACCGTGACCCTGATGTCACGAGATTTTGTATCGCTGTATCAGCTGTACTGAAACACATACAGCTCCAGACGTCCAGAGAGAGAGAGAGAGAGAGAGAGAGTTCACAAGAATGCGTGTTACGGAAGAAAGAAATGTAATTTTATCCGAAACTATTCAAAATCGGACTCATGTATATATTATGAACTTTTTTCATCAGAATGACGTCAGAAATCATATCCTTGAATATTGTACAATCTTCCGTGAATCACTCTGTATAATAAACTATTCTGAATTCAGTGGTGTAAAAGACAACTAATTAGTTTAGTATTAAAGTGCTAAAGAAAGGTCCTAATTGATAACCCGTTTTCCCACTTTTCTAAATGTACCTCATTCTTCAGGTGAACATGAATTACTACAATCTTCACTTATATACCTTAAGTTACGTAGTAATGTATATTGTAAATTGTAAAAAAAAAATTTAGTTAAATATTTCACCCTTTGTGAAACAGACAAAAATATTAAACTCTGACTGATGAACTTCACAACTTCTTTACCGTGTTAATTTTTTAGGAAATTATCTGGCTGACTAGTTTGGAAGTGTTATACTTCATTGTCCAATGCCCGACACTTCGAAAATAGTCAACTAGGTAATATCCTAAAAAGCTAACACAGTAAAGAAGTTGTGAAGTTCATGAGTAATTATTGGGTTCGTGCATAATTTCATAGCGTTTTTGTTTCGCGTGTTGGTACTCCGGTTGCTATGGTTTTATATATTTTTAATATTTAACCTGGTAGAGATAAGGCTGTCAGGCCTTCTCTGCCCCTCTACCACCTCGACCAGTGGATTACAACTACAGTATGAAGAATAAAATTACAATTAATATTAAATTTAAAATTACAATAAGAATCAAAGTACGTGAAGATTACCCGCTTAATGAGAGCTAGACAATTTATTATAGAAGTTAAGAACAAAGAATATATATTTTTTGTATTTACTGAATTACAAATTAAACCTAGAATAATAAAAATGTATACCGATGAAATTACTGGATATTAAAATATTTTGTGATAGATTAAGAGAACTATTTACAAGAAACCATGTCTGAACGAGTCTCAATTACTAACCAAGTGCCTAGTAAGTTTGCGTTTCAATTCAATTTTATTTCAACAGTACCTGATGCTAGAAGGTAGTGAATTCCAGAGTCTTGGCACGGTTATTGTGAAACTGGACGAGTATGAGGAAGTGCGATGGGGTGGTATTGTTAGTATTGTTTCATGATGAGAGCGTGTGTTCAGATTATGGTGGGAAGAAAGTCAGTGAAGGGAGACGACAAGTACGAAGGAAAAGAAGAGTTAAAATTTCGAAGCGAAGGAGGAGTAAATGTAAATTACTTTTCTTATTTAGTTTAAGCCAACTTATTCCTTCCAGCGATGGGGTAATATTTATTTATATATTTATTGATTATTGATTGATTGATTTATATATTTATTGATTCATTGATTTATTTATTTATTGATTTATTGATTGATTGATTTAATTATTTATTGATTTATTGATTGACTTATTTACATATTTACGTACTTACTTACTTACTTATATATATATATATATATATATATATATATATATATATTATTTATTTATTTAAATCCACCACGAACAGAAGCAGGCTTCCAATTACAGGTGGCTTACATAAGTATATACACAAAATACATAATAAGACAAAAAACAACAAAACAAAGAACACAAACGAAAGAAAGAAAATACATAACGATAATAGATGCTAGAATATAATATTACAATTCATATAGTGCCAAATGTCAATATAATGATGCAAAATTATTTAAACACTAGAGTAAAAACATTATAATACACTTCTTCATCAGTTAAATATCTAAGGAAATACAATTATTTTTAAAATTGTATGAAATGTTTCAATTGTTAAACTGAAATCCAATTGAGAATCACAGTTTAAAGACAGAGAGTTGTAAGTATTACACATAACAAACAATGGAGAGTTCTTGAAGAAAACAGTTCTAGGAATAGGAATAATAAAAGGTTGCCTATGACGTAATTCTGTTCTTTTTACATTGAACTGAAGGAATTTAAGAAAATCACAGTTATTCAATATACCGTTAAGAGTCTTATAGAGTAAAATTTGGCTATTTATTAATCGTCGAGATTTTAAAGTTTTATAATTAAATTAAAAAAGCAACTGATTATATGAAATATGCTTGTCATAAGACGACACGTGATGTTTTTTAAAATATAAATAATGTAAAAATCTTTTCTGTATCCTTTCTATTTGCATCTGATGGGACTGGAACTTAGGTGACCATATTACAGACGCATACTCTAGCTTACTTCTAACTAGAGTTTTATATAGTGTATCAATAGTATTTATATTTTTTAATTCTTTTGTATATCTGATTATAAATCCTAATTTTCTATATGCATCATTACCACGTGATTTAAGTGCATTTTAAAATATACTTTGTGTGTAAAATAAATACCCAAATCCTTAAATGATTCTACTCTAGGTAACTTCACACCATTAATTTCATTCGAATTTTGAGCAACTGTCTTATTTTTAGAATATGTCATAAAACAACATTTATTAATCTAAATGAGGGGTTGGAAAGCAATGGTGGATTGTTAATGTTTAGGTGAGGGGTTTGGACTTTTTCCATTGCTGGTTGTCACAATCAAAAAATTAAGACACAACGTTTCGAAGGGTGGTTCTCTCTTCGTCTTCAGGTGGCAGGAAGGAGAGAAGAGAAAAAACCTATTGTTGGGATCGTTACATACAGCTATTCTGTATGACTGATAGCAGAGAAGAGAAAAAACCTATTGTTGGGATCGTTACATACAGCTATTCTTTATGACTGATAGCTGTACGTAACGATCCCAACAATAGGTTTTTTTTCTCTTCTCTCCTTCCTTCCACCTGAAGACGAAGGGAGAACCACCCTTCGAAACGTTGTGTCTTAATTTTTTGATTGCGACAACCAGCAATGAAAAAGTCCAAACCCCTCACCTAAACATTGACATTTATTAAGATTTAACAGAAGAAAATTATCGATACTCCATCTATATAGTCTGTCCAAATCATGCTGTAGATAAAAAACGTCTTGTTGTTTGTCAATGACTTTGTACAATTTAACATCATCAGCATATAGTAAACATTTAGTGTGCAAAATCTGTTTAGGTAAGTCATTGATATAAAGTAAAAAGAACAAGGGACCAAGATTAGATCCTTGGGGTACACCTGAAGTTACTGTGAATGGTTTTATATGATCATATTTACTATCATTGCTTACAAAACGTACACACTAATTATGAGCACGTTGAAAATTCGTTTGATTGTCGCTGGAAGAAGGGAAGTTAAGAGCTGACGAGATGGCTTGGAACGTATGAGGGGCAGGTGCTGTTACTGTTATCTTATCTGCGAGTGTGACTCTTGCCACACACCTGTGTATGAACCATGCCCAATGCATTTTAATTCAGTAAGCTGCTTTTTTTTTTTGTAAGAGTCGTTATGTTAATTACACCACCACGTGAGAGTAAATAAGCAGAAAGTATACATTGCACAATATTACATTAACACATTTTTATAATAGCATCACAACATTAATTTTAATCTTGTAATAAGTCTATATTTTTTGAATGCGTAATAGTACAAGTTCTTTTCACATTGCCCACGCCTATACATTACTAGGTTACCGTTAATTGATCCTTGACATTGGCCAACTCGTCTGCTCGTAACTGTACGTGAAGCCCAGCCGATGCATTTGGAGTCCTGAGATGTTATGCCGTTTTGGCAGAGGGGAGGGATAACTTGAACTTTAGATTTGAACTGCTTTTGCTATTTTGAGCATTCTCTTTGTGTTCAGTCTCAGAGCTTATCGAAATGAATGTATTTTTCAAATCTTTCTCATAATTCGTTCCACTTTCAAATCAATTGATTATCCATCAAATTTGATTTCCGATCCTAATGTTTTTCAAATTGGACAAATAATATATAAATATGAATCATTAAAATAATATAATAAAACTGTCAAATATATAAAGGAAAGCCTCATGTTTAATCTACTTGACATTTGGTATGTTCTTTTAAATGTTTCACAACCACTGGAGTAATTTAAAGCCAGAGTTATAGACCAAGGTTATGCAACTCAGCCCAGACCTGAATAATTTTAATTTTGATAAATTGAAGAATATAATTTAGAAAATTGTTTAGTAGTCATGTATTTTTTCTCTTTTTAATTTTTCTCAATTTTATTATATTTATTGATTGGAACTTATATCCTGTTGTTGATCAGATTCTCTTTTTTATCTCGATAATTCTTGTTTTGTAATCATGGTATTTTAGTTTGTAATTTTATCGAATATTTACTATATTGTACTTCAGTAAAACAAATTATTATTTTGTCCCAGAACACGAGCTTGCTGAGACGAATGTGCGCCATATTTATTCTTTGCAATCATGTTGTATTAAAGTATGTAGTAATAATATACTAATTTCAATTTTTTTACAATTTATTTGATTCCACGTAGCCCAAAAGGGTGCATTATGATATTTTTGAACTTCATGTCAACTTTTTTCAATCGTTTTGTTTTCTAATCCAGACCTCACTACCTCAAACCAGAGTTTCATTCTAAATTATTTTCAAGCTTGTTATACCTACTATTTGAGTAATTTGTTTATATTTCTATGAACATCCCGTTCATTTTCATATCAACGGGCACGCAATTAAATTGATGATATTGCTCCAAGCATTTGGTATTTATTTTCATTTTGTTGTGTATTGAACTGTGACCCAGATGTTCCAGTGTTTTCAATGTGCCAAGTTAAATTCACATCATATTATTTATTTCATTCATTTATACTGCAGGAGTTAAGGCCTTAGGCCTTTTTTACATACCACCAGGTCACAAAATACACAAGCATTTGAAACATTTTGTAATGAAGGTATTTTCCGTGTAGATGTAGGCCTGCTTTGAGTTGATTTTTAAGTGCATCATTTGCATAAAAGGGTGGACCACCAGCGTGCTCTAGGAAGGCGAGCAGGACTGATTACTTGGCTGTTCATATTCCTCAACTACAAGCCATCAATCAGGTAATCCCATAGCGACTGCTCGGCCTCATCTCTCCAAATACCGTCTCACTATCAGCAAATTTTTAGGAATTCCAGTTTTGTAATTATCGCCTGTACACGCTCCCTTGATATGCAATACTATTTAACACGTGTTCCTGCGTTACGAGCCGATTCGCTTTAATTACTTCATTGACACGATTCCGATGAGCGTCATCAGTTGCAGTTCGTGGTCTTCCACTGCGTCCTTTGTCATACAAGTGGAGAGTTGCACCAGGTTCATTACGAGCACGAGCAGACCAACATCGCACAGTTACTGATGTCGACATATTGATCGCGATAAACACCATTCAATCTCGGATGAATGTCTTTCGGGGGGTACATTTTCTGCTGTGTATACTCGATCACAGCAAGCTGCTTCAGACGCAACGACATACTGCTGGTACATGCCGCCATGTTTCGAGCTGTAACTCAGAGCTCTCTACTGGCAGAGAAACTAAACTTGCGCCATTGAAACTAGAAAGTTCATTGAGTACAATGTATTACCACTAATATATCTAACTATATTCACAGCAACAAAAGAAGTAGGAGGCATTATTTTTCAGCACGTCCTCGTATGTATATTTTGTTTTGTTTTGTGAGAATGAATTTCCAATACAAGGCAGGAAGTGAAATATTCCTGCAGATTCAAAGGGACGGTAGAGAACATTGAAATGAATAAAAAAGCTGTATTACGTTTTCGTGATTTAATGCACGGCTAACTAAAACATAAATTTGGAAATTTCTGCAGCATGGCAACATAGCCGACCGGGATTCGAACCCGGGCCACCTGGTTTCGCGGCCAGACGCGCTGACCGTTACTCCACAGGTGTGGACGCTAATATATATAAGAAAAGAATTGCATTAATGGAAAATAAGAATGCTGCAGACATGCATTGAACGTCACAAACAAAATTGAACGGCAAAATTGACTTTTCCAGAGAGTTGTGTAAAATTCAAGAAAATCAAAAAGAAGTCTTACTGCAAGGCATTTTCAAATGTTCAAAATTTGAAGTTCTATTAGTACACAAACAACAGTATTTTCATGGTACAATCATTTATAGAATGTAGGGAAAGGAAAAAAACAATTATTCATATATTGTTCTTTAAATATGTAGATATTTACAGCTCGATTCAACGTTATTGGCCCCTGTCCTTGGTTGTTTGTCTAGTGAGCGAGCTGCGTTACGTCATTAAGAAAGAAATTTAATCACAAGTGTGTATAGGAGGGGAGGAGGTAAGAGGAAGAATGAAAATAATATCTATCCTCGTAGTTGAGGAACATTCATGTCAAGATAATGTAAGTAATCATGACATTGTTTAGTCAACAGACGTAGTGGTTAGTACCGGGACGTGTGGAAGAATATTGTGTTTCACGACGGAGTGTACCGTGACATGATAAGAAGGAAGTGTTAGGTGTTATGACTGTGCGGCCTGACCTGTGTGACCCAGCCCGCCAGTAGTGATGAGTAAATCGCTCTTAATCTGACTACTGTGAGGAGCTCACGAGATCAGCCCTGGTTTGAATGTGGAGTAATTCCAATCCTATACGCAGGCAACACCCAGCGTAACGCCACTCTTGTTCCCAGAAAACAACATAATGACAACTACTAACTACATTACAATAACTAACCAATGTGAAAACATTCGATCAACTTTTAAAATATAAACTAACAATTTCAACTTATACAACACATCCACTCAGAGCTAGTCTCAAACTATCTGACATTTTCAGCCACAGTATAATTAAACGTTGTGTGCTGACAGTGATGTTATCTATTTAGTGTCATAAGGGTAATAATCATAACAACTTATGTTATCTTCGGTCAATTCTAGGAAGAGCGGTGCTCCATCTATCAATACCTCTCCGCACCTCACCTAATTAAAATACACCTCGCAGAGACTTTCTCGTAAGCTCCCCACAGTACTTACTTTTTGCAGGTGCCAAAATCCCTGATCAAGCTGTAAGTTATGTAGACATTTAATGTTATTTCAAGTTATGTATCCTTACAGGGACGTGCAACTTAACCTTGACTACATAGTTTAGGAACAACTTGTAGACTGCGTAAGTAGTATGTAATTGTTGCCTCTTAGAACTGTTCGTGCACACAGCCGGTAGTCCACCGGTACATACACACCTTTGTTTATATGACCGTCTGCTCATGTCACGCGACCAAATTCTAGTAAACGTACTATTAACCTTACGTCCACGGGACCGAAACCGCCAGGTTTGGTGATTAGTATTACTTCATAAGCTACTGAAATTCATTCACTGTATATATTACTCCCGTGTATTAATTCATTTAGCATCACCTATTCATCACCATTAATAATTTTCTTGTATTATTTACCTCGCGGTTAGCAATCCACGTTCGTCGAATACAATATGGTTTCATTTCACGTCCTATACACACACACAAATATATATATATAGCTAAATTGGCTTGTATTCTTCATATGCATGATCGATTAATGAATTTGCCTTTTTTGTATTATTTAGCTGAAATATTGAATTACTTCTCAAGTTCTGGAATCTTGTCCTCTTGGAGAAACGTTGCGACATCATCGCACAAGCATGGATGAATATATAATAGGATGCGAAACTGAGGTCAGCACCATCTGACGGAAGGGGGTTCAAATAAGATCATCAGCGCCCGGCGTCGTGGGTGGTGAACATTAGAACTACGTGTTGGGTAGATTACCCAGAGTTCTCTATTTATCTGTTCGTTCGAGACGAACAGACGATGCTCGAGAAGACAACATGGCAGCCAGAACCTTGCTAATAAGTGGACATAAAGTGTTAATAATTGTGTGTAGAAGCAGTGTATGTTAAACATTGATGTTTATGGACGTTGTAAAAATAGTGTTGTTGAATGATTGTAAAGTAATAGTAATATAATAAATTGAACCACCTAAATAGTTTTTGTAGACTTTTCCATTGCGCTGTGCACTAAATACCCGAAGAATACAATCCCAATTATCTAACATTTGCTTTAATTTCTGTCTCTGTTTGGTTATATTTTAATTGGGTAGTGTGCAATAGATCATCTCTTTTACCTTCCTGTTGGTTACGGTAAGAATTTTCAGTGGAAAATGGTGTCAGAAATAAAAATGTAAATGTTTTATTTTAAATTGGGTTAGTTAAGAATATCGTTGAGGGTGGGAGGGAAGGAATATTTTCTACATAGTTTAACATTTTCATCACCAAGTCTAAATGCATGGAGTAATTACTTGTTGTTTTCTCTACTTGGTGCGCTGCTAGATGTAATAAGTTCTCCACCGTCCAACAGATGGCAGCAAGATCAGTTTCTACATTAGTGCCTCTAGTATGTATTACGTGGAACTCAGTAAGTATCGCATCTTATTATATAGTCATCCATGGCACAAGAAGCTTAATAACCAATGCTCTCCGTGAGAAAGGTCTCACGGTGTATGAGAAAGTCCATGGGATTGTCGAAAACGGTAGCACCAGAGGTATTGACATGATAGCCATATCACCTGGCTCTTCTACCGCCATCATTATTGATCCTACCGTGCGGTTCGAGTCCCATGTTATTCAACCAGAAGACGTTAACGCTGAGAAGACTGGTATGTACACTCCAACTATCCCATACTACAAAGAAAAATTCAATCTGTTGAACATCACAGTTCAAGGCCTGCTCATCGGTGCAGGAGGTACCGGTACAGTCACACTCGTAACTCAGCTCTTCCTGAAGGATACAGGAACTTCCAAAGAGTTGATTGAACAGTTGGTGTTAGCCGGTTTGAAAGGGTCACTCGCCATATAAAGGAACCATGTATAGCAAACTGCAACTTAATTAATAGGCCCATGTCTGTGCATTTAAATTTTAAGAATAATTTTTTCTACATATTTTATTATATCTCGATTTTGTTTAATATTTAATTGCAATCGCATTTGTTAAATTCAATATACTTTATATTATACTTAATCAGTGTACTTCGTCTTATGGCAGACTATGAAATTCGTGGCAAGTTTGGAAGGAAAAAATATGTATTTTGTGTGATATATTTTCCTGTATATAGAAATACAGTACTTAATAAAATTATTTAATTCACGTCAGTGTAACCTGTTTTGCTTCTTTTTTATGTATTAGTTTCGAATTTATTAGTCTTATTTTTTTACAATATCTTCTGTCCAATAAGATTTACTACTAGTACATTATTGTAAAAATCGCATATAATATCTTTTCATTTTTAATTGTTGAATATTTCATGTTGTGTCCGTTTACATAAATTGATTTTTGCTTATTATTTTGGGAATTACACATTATTACTTTTTTGATGGCTAAAATAATTGACATTCTGAAACGTAATTGTCATCATCATCATTACCAACACCATCATCAACAAAATCATCCATTAAGTTACTAGATATCATGGTCAGTTTCAAAATTACATTTTGAGTCGTCGGATAAGCCGTAGTTTAAATATATAAATTACACAATGGCAGTCAAAAGCTTAACATAAACAGAATTTTTTATTTGAACTACGTAGTAGTATTAATGATACATGATTAACGTTTTCCACTACATTGAGCCATCTTTTGATCATGAGCTTCATGAATACATTGATGAAATATAATTATAAAGGGTGCAAATATACATATAAATACAGATTAATGATATCAGACATTAATCACATACTATACAATTTGACAACTCTATACAGTAAATTTTAAACTATATGTTTCAACTAACCTCTGATTGAGGTTCTGGCTGATATGTATATATACTATATTATCAGGCAGTACATCTCACTTGACGATATGTGTCAGAGGAAGGACAATTGTTTGTATGCATCTGAAGTCTGATTAGTGGAATATGTAGCTAATCGGCAACGTATGCAATGGAGGGGGAAAGGAACTGGCCGTCCTACTCCATTATCTCCTGGCCTAGTTGCCTCATAAGTGGTGCCTGATTGGTATCACTGGTGAGGTTCAGACCTGTCTTCGGACAGTTAACTAAACAAAAATGTTTCAACTGTCAACTTATTATATTTGATTAATGTCTAATATCAATCATCTGTATTAATAGGTCTATATTTGTACCTAGGTCTCTTTATAATTATACTCTTATTACATAAATGTAATCTTAAAGATCACCAAGGTTATTTTACTTCAAGATGGCTCAATGCAGCCGAAAACGTTCATCATGTATCATTAATACTACTATGTAGTTCAAATAAAACATTCTCTTCATGACAAAGTTTTCACAGCCATTGTGTAATTTGTATACATTATTGGTTTTGGCACATTAAATTTATTAACACTAATCTCACTAGAGGTTTTGATTTATCTAGAGAAAATCAAAACTCAAGTGGGATTTAATTGACTATTACACGATTAGGAGGAAGTATATAAAGATTAGAAGAAATAAAGCACTCTAATACAATAAAATATGAATTTACCTATTAAAATTCTATTTCACTAATCTTAGCTTCACCAAAAAGTTTGAACGAGCCGCCATTTTCATTTGACTATTTATGCAGTAAACAAATGACGATCGCAAAGCATGTATTATAGTACCGTAAAGAATTTTCAGTTTGAAATGTTGGCAAACAAAGAAACAAATGGTAGGGAGGTGATAATAAAGAAGAAAGTATATAAAGATTACAAGAAATAAAATACTCTTACTTACTTACTTATTTACTTACTTACTTACCTACAAATTTCTTTTAAGGAATCCGGAGTTTAATTGCCGTCCTCACTTAAGCCCGCCATCGGTCCGTATCATGTACAGGATTAATACTGTCTCTATCGTTATATCCCACCTTCTTCAAATTCATTTTAATATTATCCTCCCATCTACGCCTCGGCCTCCCCAAAGGTCATTTTCCCTCCGGCCTCCCAACTAACACTCTATAAGCATTTCTGGACTCGCCCATACGTGTCACATGCCCTGCCCATATCAAACGTCTGGATTTAATGATCCTAATTATGTCAGGTGAAGAATACAATGCGTGCAGTTCTGAGCTGAGTAACTTCATTCTCCTGTAACTTCATCCCTCTTAGCCCCAAATATTTTCCTAAGAACCTTATTCTCAGAGATCCTTAATCTCTTTTCCTCTCTCAAATTGAGAGTCCAAGCTTCACAACCATAGAGAACAACCGGTAATATAACTGTTTTATAAATTCTAACTTTCAGTATTTATGACAGCAGACTAGATGACAAAAGCTTCTCAACCAAATAATAACAGACATTACCGGTACCCATATTTATTTTGCGTTTAATTGCCTCCCGAGTGTCATTTATATATTTTGTTACTGTTGTCCGAAGAAATCTGAATTTCTCCACCTCTTCGAAGGATAAATCTCCAATTTTTATGTTTCCATTTCGTACAATATTATGGTCACGAGACATAACCATATACTTTGTATTTTCGGGATTTACTTCCAACCCTATCGCTTTACTTGCTTCAAGTAAAATTTCTGTTTTTTTCCCTAATCGTTTGTGGATTTTTTCCTAACATATTCTCGTCATCCGCACAGGCAAGAAGATGATATAACCCGTTCAATTCCAAACCCTGTCTGTTGTCCTGAACTTTCCTAATGACATATTCTAGATCGAAGTTAAAGAGTAAAGGTGATAGCCCATCTCCTTGCTTTAGCCCGCAGTGAATTGGAAAAGTATCAGATAGAAACTGGCCTATACGGGCTGCAACAAAATATATATGTTAATTGACTTACTAAAATTCTATTTCACTAATGTTTGCTTCACCAAAACGTTTAAACGGAGCCGCCATTTTCAGTTGACTATCTATGCGGGAAACAAATGACAATCGTAAAGCATGTTTTAAACTACCGTAAAAATTTTCAGGTTGAAATGTTGGCAAAGAAAGAAAGGAATACAAGGGAAGTAATAAAACGAAGAAATGCTAGGGAAATGATAAAAAGAGGCAAATGCTAGGGAAGTGGTAAAATTGTAGCCATAAAAAACCATGATTGGTTGAAACACGTCCTTTGATACTGTTTCATTGATCAAAAGTGGTATATTTTTTTTTTATTTAAGTAGGCTATTTTACGACGTTGTATCAACATTTCAGGTTATTTAGCGTCTGAATGAGATGAAGGTGAAATGAGTCCGGGGTCCAGCACCGAAAGTTATCCAGCATTTGGTGAAATTGGATTGAACTCAACCAGATAACTTGTCCCGACCGGGATTCGAACCCGGGCCACCTGGTTTTGCGGCCAGACGCGGTAGCCGTTACTGCACAGGTGTGGACTCAAAAGTAATATGACATAGTAAAAGTGTAATAATCATTGTAAAATATATTGTTTAATAATTATCAATTATTTACAAAAATTTTAAAGTTTCCTTTAATTTGTAGCGATTTTAACAATATGGTCTATTATGTAGAGCAATGGCCGTGAAATGTAGCTTTCCAACTTTAGCATCGCTTTTCTTCATGCATTCATATTTTCGAATTTATTTTTTGTCATATTTGTGGTAACTTCAATTAATTATAGAGAGGTGCCTCTTTGGTAAGAATTTCTCACAAACAAAATTTGTTTATCTTGGCACTAGCAGTTATCATTCCAGCCATTCAACCCTATCTCGCTACTTCTACAAACTCTTCCGAAGGTGGTGCATTTTGAATCGCGATGAAATCTTTAGCATGGCTTCATCCTTGAGGTAAATAAAGTTTTGGGTCTTAAATATATATAAATTAAAATAATCTTCGTACATTGCTCCAAGCACAATTCGCCGGTCATTTATCTTCAGCGTTGAATTTGGACACAGAATAATCTCTGCAGTTGAAAATGTTAAAGAAAATGTAATTCTTTCCCAGTGTCTACTCGTATCTGAATTATCAACGCTTACTTATCTATGTAGGGCAGGGTAGCGAGTGTGTCTTGCCATTTCTTGAGTGTAGCGAAGTACAGGACTGATGAAAGTGCTTAGCTCAACTGTCGTGGCCAATGATTAGGTGGAATAGCGCTACTTCAGCCATCCACAAATGGCATGAATGTACCCTTTTTTATGACTTTCGATACTATCTTTTCATTAATTTTATCATAATGAAAAGATTTAATAGAGTGACATGATATATTCTTACCAGATGTCGATGGTACAGTATAATGGTTTCTCTTTTTTGCTAGAACATCTCTCTCTCATCGTAGCCTTGAACACCATAATGTTCATAGAATCACTGTATTGTCGCTCTTTAATTTGTTGACAGATTTTAGGTATCGTAATATGGGGTAAATAGGGACGAAAGGCTGAATAGCCTCCTCAGTCCTGTTGTAGCGTATACTATACATAATTATATTTTAATTTTTTGCAGTATCTTGGATACTTTTGAATTTTTGAATAATTAAATTTGACAGAAATGAAGAGTATCACTTTTGCAACATTTCTATACCAGATTTAAAAGTTAGAATTAAAATTTTGGGGCATCAAGAGTCAAAATTGCCCCAAAATTTCATTTTCTGTGAAGACATGATTTGGGATTTTTGGAACCCCAGAATGATTATGTATATATATTTTTCAATTTAAAAACAAATATAAATTCGGGACTGAAGAGGATAGGTATGAATTTTTACTATTTTTTATTTGTTTGTGTCAAAGAATAAATATTATATTTAGTCTTTGGCAAAAAAAATAATAAAAATCCGTACGGTAACATTTTTTAAACAAGTTATTTTTAGGTCCTTTTGATTCAACTCCTTTTGAGTCTGAAAGTGTCATGGTTTTCATAAACCGACTGTATTGAATGTCGCATGTTTATATTTTATGACGATGGAGTTTCTTCCTTCATGAATTGCGACGTTTATTTACTGGTAAATAGAAAGTTATTATTATACACATAAACACATATATTTATGTATATATCAATGCAAATAAAACATTTCTCTGTTTCGGTAAGGATTCTGTAGTCTTCATACATACATTATACACATGTTGGGGCATGTAGTTGTAATTGCAGACGTGTTAGTATTCCATGTACAGTATTTTTCGCGCAAGTCGAGAATGCAATGAAAAGAAGACCTGTGTGCCGAGCTTGATTTGAATGCATAATAACTTAGTGTATAAGGTGAAGTGAGATATTTTATATAAATCTGTACGATATACACATTGAATGGCAAATAATTTCAAACAAGATATACTAGTTGCAAATGTGTCGTGAACTAATTGATTTAGTTGAAAACAGATGGTGCCCTTTGGAAAGCCACAAAAATTAAAAGTGTATGGAGTCAAGAACCATTGTATAACGATATGTGATAGAAACGCTAGAATTGGTTTTGCATGGATTGAGTTAGGAGTGTGGAAATTGAGAGGTTTTAGAGGTGATAAAGAAAATTACAGATGCATATTACATGGCGCAATAGAAACTATAAAGCATATATTGCTAACATGTGTCGAGACATGGAGTGAACGTAGTTTTATGAAAAGAGAATGGTTAAATTTTAGTAATGAAATTGTTTTACCCAAAATATCAAGAATTACAAATGAACAGATAATAGAATCTTTAGGAACATACCTTTGGAAAGTAAGAGAAAGCGAATGAGGGAAATAAATTCTTTAAAAGACAGGTAAAAATAAATTTTAAAATGTATGTGGGCATATAATGTAAGAAGACACAAAAATTGTATATTAATAATTGAGTGATAGCTATAAGATTGGAAGTCAATATTATACTGTCATTCAACATTGTAACGCACTGCAGCTAAAATAGGCAGGCAGGCAGGCAGGCAGGCAGGCAGACAGACAGACAGACAGACAGACAGACAGACAGACAGACAGACAGACAGATAGGATAGATAGATAGATAGATAGATAGATAGATAGATAGATAGATAGATAGATAGATAGATAGATAGATAGATAGATAGATAGATAGATAGATAGATAGATAGATAGATAGATAGATAGATAGATAGATAGATAGATAGATAGATAGATAGATAGATAGATAGATAGATAGATAGATAGATAGATAGATAGATAGATAGATAGATAGATAGATAGATAGATAGATAGATAGATAGATAGATAGATAGATAGATAGATAGATAGATAGATAGATAGATAGATAGATAGATAGATAGATAGATAGATAGATAGATAGATAGATAGATAGATAGATAGATAGATAGATAGATAGATAGATAGATAGATAGATAGATAGATAGATAGATAGATAGATAGATAGATAGATAGATAGATAGATAGATAGATAGATAGATAGATAGATAGATAGATAGATAGATAGATAGATAGATAGATAGATAGATAGATAGGATAGATAGATAGGATAGATAGATAGGATAGATAGATAGGATAGATAGATAGGATAGATAGATAGATAGATAGATAGATAGATAGATAGATAGATAGATAGATAGATAGATAGATAGATAGATAGATAGATAGATAGATAGATAGATAGATAGATAGATAGATAGATAGATAGATAGATAGATAGATAGATAGATAGATAGATAGATAGATAGATAGATAGATAGATAGATAGATAGATAGATAGATAGATAGATAGATAGATAGATAGATAGATAGATAGATAGATAGATAGATAGATAGATAGATAGATAGATAGATAGATAGATAGATAGATAGATAGATAGATAGATAGATAGATAGATAGATAGATAGATAGATAGATAGATAGATAGATAGATAGATAGATAGATAGATAGATAGATAGATAGATAGATAGATAGATAGATAGATAGATAGATAGATAGATAGACGGACGGACGGGTAAAAACAAGAAAGTAGATAAGAAGAAGGATATTTATTTTAGACCAGTCTTGGGGTCTCACGTAGGTCATGCAAAATAACAACGGTATTGTCAAAGTGTCTTTAGTCTAAATGGCTTATGACTATGTTTGAAACTTAGTTATATTGTAAGTTTGGGTTTCCGGGTTCTTGCCGCGTCGTCATTGTTTCTAGAAGCTGACGTCTCGACCATTCAATATAGGAGAAAAATCTAAAATTCGCAGCTTGTTCAAAGACGTTGTTCCTCAATGCTACTTTTGACTTTACACACTCTTCGGCATGAAATGCTATCACTTTATATTTCCTTGAGCATTTTCCTTATGAAAACCATTCAACACATTGTTATGTTATTATAATTTTCTTTGAAAATTTGCACTCAGTTTGGATATCATTCATTCACTGAAAACCTAGCTTTTTTCAATCTTTCCTATTTTCCGCCTTCCTCTCGGTTTCCTCATATGATCCATATATCTTAATGTTGTCTATCACCTGATATCTTCTTCTACCCCGAACTCTTTTGGATATCATAGTCTGATAATATAGCCAGAAATAAAGTATCATTATGATTTTCCTTTTAATGTTGTGTTTAACATGTTAATTCACTCATAAATTAAAATTAAAAATTTCGTCGAGATATAATATCTTAAATAAAATCGGCAACATGTTGCAGTCTTGTCGTACCCTTTGACTTGATTCGAATCTTTCCTCTGCATTCTATCCATATATCATCGTTCTGGAATTAATGTGTACCGTACCCTATATTATTTATTAACACAGTTAAATACTTTTCCAATAATTTTAAATATATAACTTATAGTTTTTATTACCGTCAAATTACTTATCAATTAAACATAACCATTCAAGCCATTAAATTATGACATAAAATGGAATTTATTACTGCATTACAAGAGACGAACGTTTTCACCATAAAAATGGCATCATCAGGTCTCGTAACAGCGAAAACACGTAATTAAATTTGAAAATTTAAAACACTAGGACATGTGTTGGGTTTCTGCCGAAAGACTTAGTTACGGCGGAGTAACCGCCATCATAGAGTCATGACAATGCTTGCTGACATCCTAAGAGAACAAGAATTAGAAGTCCATGAAGAAGTGCATTGTATCTCGGAAGATGATTCAACAAGACGAGCAGATATTGTTGTGATTGATAGAAAAAAGAATACAGGAAAAATACCGACCCGACTATCAGGTTTGAAAGAAATGCACAACAGCCAAAACTTATTGATGATGAAAAGAGAATCATCTATGAACCTTGCATTCCTTATTTTAGTATGCAGTATAACATCATGGCTAATCGTTGATCAGTACACGGACTTCTTTTTGGAGTTCGTGATACCATCTCCAAATACACCTATAACCTTTTGAAATCGAAGGGATTAACATTTTACAATATTGCGAAAATCGTTAGAGAAATTCTAAAGGACTCAATTCAAATTTTGCAATTTCATCTCTATTTCAAGTATTATGATTCACTTTAATTTTCTTTTCAAATCTATTATATGTATTTTCATTGTAAGCTTTTATATATATATATATTTGTTTTCTGGATCCTTGTGGTCACCCTTATTGAAGGGCATTTGGTTTTATTTTATAAATTCAATGTGTATTGGGCCTAATATGCCTTTGAAGTAATCTTAAAAGTTAATGTCGTTAATAAGGCAAGAAATAGGAGTAGGATACTTTTCTATACCCACATTTTACTTTTCATCATTCCATCAATTTTTTCTTATGTTTTAAATCAGTTATTTTCTCATTAAAAAAAAAACTCGAATCTGATAATAGTAAATATTGCATATGATTGTAATATTAAAGAATAATGAACTCTGTTTTACAAAATATGAGTCGTCCAACAATTTTTCTTTAAGAACTTAGGGTATATATTCTTAGTTTAGCATAGTTAATAAAGAATTGCAACACATGGAGACGTTACGCGTAGAACTATAATGATGATGATGATGATGATGATGATGATGATGATGATGATGATGGTGGTGGTGGTGGTGGTGGTGGCGGTGGTGGTGGTGGTGGTGGTGGTGGTGTTGAACATAGCAAAAGTAAGTAGAGTAAATATAGATTAAGATATCTATTCCATTGCTTTAATAAAGAAAAGGGTGGTTTTTATGGAGACGCAAAAGAAATGAGAC
This sequence comes from Periplaneta americana, assembly GCF_040183065.1. Taxonomy (NCBI): domain Eukaryota; kingdom Metazoa; phylum Arthropoda; class Insecta; order Blattodea; family Blattidae; genus Periplaneta; species Periplaneta americana. The sequence goes on along the minus strand of NC_091130.1, from coordinate 102,273,535 downwards.
GATGATTATGCAGTCTGCACATACCAAAGCGTACATGTGATGCCATCTGTTGAGTGGTGCGCAATAAAACTTGCAAGTGAATAAGGAACGAAAGTTGTCTAGCAGTAGGGGAGAGTCGGGTAGTATCGGACATCGGGTAATATCGGACAGTGCGTTTCTTTCATCTACCACACGATGATAGTACCTGACTGACATGGTTACGTTTCTGTGATGTCGCATAGAGAAACGTAACCATGTCATTCAGGTACTACCATATGGTGGTAGATGAAAGAAACGCACTGTCCGATACTACCCGATGTCCGACACTACCCGACTCTTCCCTAAGTAATTTCATAACAGAAAAATTGAATAAAATGTAGGGTAAACTAGGGTCTGTTGGACAGTCGGGCATGTTGGACATTCTGTACTTTAACGTGTTACCTCGCCACTTGTGGGCACCACATTCTGCTAGAAGTCACTGACTTCTAGCAGAATGTGGTGCCCACAAGTGGCGAGGTAACACGTTAAAGTACAGAGTGTCCTACATGCCCGACTGTCCAACAGACCCTAGTTTACCCTATATATTAAACATTAAAGAAATTCATATCCCTAAAGAAAAAAAACAATAAAGCAGAGATATTCATGCAATCATCTGAATTCTCTGAATCTCCTGTTACCATTCTTTTTTTATTATCGATTCCAACACAAATAAAAGGGCTCAATATTTTGAACTCCAAATTCTTTACCTTTCTTTTCTACCATTATTATTAGGCTATATCATTTTTCGTTATATTTTGCTTTCCCATCATCAATATTACTGTCATCACCATACACTTACTGATTAAAGCCCACAGAGAGAAAGTGATATAACTGTGTAGATTGAAGGCTTTAATAGAATGTATTAAAATAAATGAAAAATAATTATACGTTTTGAAATTAAGTGCATGTTAATTATAGACTATTACACTTTTACTATCTCATTCTACTTTTGATCAATAAAACGGTAAGAAAGGACATCTTTCATTCAATCATGGCTGTTTATCGCACAATTTTATCGCTTCCATAGCATTTGTTTAATTTTATCGCTTCCCTAGCATTTGTTTGTTTTTATGACTACCCTAGCGTTTGTTTCTTTGTTTGCCAACATTTCAAACTGAAAATTCTTTACGGTACTATGAAACATGTTTTGCGATCGTTATTTGTTTCCTGCATAAATAGTCGGCTGAAAAAGGAGGTTCCTTTCAACATTTTGGTGAAGATAACATTAGTGAAATAGAATTTTTGTGTAAGTGAATTTATATATATTTTATTGTATTAGAGTACTTTATTCCTTTTACTCTTTATATACAGTACTTTCTTCTGTTTTTATTACCTCCCTACCATTTTTTTCTTTGTTTGTCAGCGTTTCAAATTGCAAATTCTTTACGGTTCTATAAAATATGCTTTGCGATCGTCATTTGTTTCCTGCATAGATGTGACTGAAAATGGCCGTTCCGTTCAAACGTTTTAGTGAAGCTAACATCAGTGAAATAGAATTTCAGTAAGTCAATTAATATTCTATTGCATTAGAGTACATTATTTCTTCTAATCGTTTATATACATTCTTCTAATCTGTAATAGTCAATTAAATCCCACTCGAGTTTTGATTTTCTCTAGATAAATAAAAACCTCTAGTGAGATTACTGTTGATAATTACGCTGAATATCTACGTAGTTTGGTAATAGTGCGTCGCCCGCTAGCTCTCCTACGAAAAAACACATGCACTCGATCTGAATAGGAACTTTCTGTCCCTTAGTCATTGCGGTAGGGTTGTCAGACTTTCTAATGGCAGAAAGTAATTATTTATTTAATTTTCAAGAAAACATCCATTTCATTTAAATATTGCAAGAGGATAAATCACCCTTTTTCTGTTTCTCTAATAATAACAGTAATATCCAGAATCGTATGGATAGTTCTTATTTAGTAAAACAGCGTCAACATTTAGAGAAAATTTTGTTTCTGACAAAAGTATTCATTTCGGCCTAATATGGTATTGGAATTTTTATTGTACTCTAGCTTTGGAATAAGTTATTGAAAGGAAATCTGTAGAGTTATATTTATTTCTCTCTGTATAGGCTATGTACCTTGTTCCATCTTTCAGTAACTATCGAGTTCCTCCTTGTCAAAATGTTATTCTTAACTGCACATTTAAATGTAAATTAAAATTCTGAAACCTTATTTAAATTTTAAAGTTTTAATTTTATATCCAACACTAATAAACACTTACAAAAAATATTTTCTCAGCTTCAGTCCTTGTTTCATATAAAAGAATTTCTACCACTTAGTCTAAAAAATAATCTTATTCAGACCCTTGTAATACCCCATTTTGATTATTGCGATTCGTTGCTAACTAATGTAAGTTCATTCTTAGCTGAGAGACTACAATGTGTTCATAATGAGTGCATACGATTCATCTGCAATACTCGTACATTTGACCATATAACGCCTTCCCTCCAGTTATTTTCATGGGTGCGTCTGAAGGAACGAAGAACAATACATCCACTGTCTCTTCTACATATTTACAATCATGCATACTTCTACTCCGAATTATCTGTTATCACGCTTTCAATTTCTTACAACTCTTCGAAATCGGCATCAAGCATCTATACCTCATCATAGAACGTCTTTATACTCATCCTCCTATACTGTAGAAATACCTCGTCTCTGGAATTCCTTACCTAATGACGTCAGGGACTGCCGGAATTTATCACAATTCAAAATTAAATTGGAAAATTTTGTCTTATTTAATGCTTTTCAGGTATTGCTAGAAGTGTTGATTTATGTTTTTTACTCAAGATTAAAATCGCAAGTTTCTTGTTTATGTTAGTTAATTAGTTAGGATACATTTAATTACAATACTTAATCGCTCATATAAAGTTTCTGTGACTGAAACCTGTGTATATTTTCGTGTAGCTTTACTATGTTTACGGTGTGATATTTCTTTTTATTTATATTATTGTATGTGCATTTCTGATGGTGTGGAAGAGAAGGCCTGATGACCTTTACTACATCACAATAAGTAAATAAATAAATAAATAAATGAATAAATAAATAAATAAATAAGGGCAGAGTGTTGGCGCCCTCAGTCAAAGGTCCCGGATTCCATACCCGGTCCCAGAACAATTTTTCCCTTGAAATTATTCAAGTCAACTTTACAGGGAGTTATACCTGAAAGCCAGATTTGTATAATACAAGTCACTGTTCGTTAACGGAAAACCACAAAATTCAAGTCACACAGAGTTTGTGTTTTATCAGAGTTGGATTCTGGCGTCTTGTCAGCCCACTTTAGGTACCGGTATGTGGATATAAAGGGAAAAATTGAGTCGGTGTCGGCTACAATTCCTGGGTAGCTCAGTCGGTAGAGCTTTGGTGTGCTCAGCCAAAGGTCCGGGTTTCGATACACGGCCCCCGAACAATTTTTCCCTTGAAATTATCCAAGTCAGCTTTACAGGGAGCTGTATGTATATGAAAACTACATTTCCAGAACATTTAAATTACCATACTGGTATTTCAAATTTACCTTCTCATTCTAAAAATGAACTGAATTCTTAAAATCTATAAAAAATGGTCAATTCATCTTTCCTTCAGTTTTCCTGGCATTCTTCTTGGACTGGTTTATATTGCAACGCCATTTGTTGAATTTCTATGAAGTGATACCTCTAATTCCTTTCCACAGTCCTTCTTGTTACATAATTCTGTAGTGTGATTCTGCCTACATTATGTCGCTGTATGGTACTGTTGGTTCTTTGGTTGTCGATTAGTGTTACATCCCTCTGGATTCGATACTTATACTTTACTTCATTATCATTATCGCCAACGCCATTATCATCATCATCATCATCTCATTATCGATAGGAGCAGCATCTAGCGGAGACTTCTTAAACTTCGTGTTACGCTAAATGCGTTACATTTCTCACCTCGAACATACAATTCAATGCCTAGAGAAGGTAATGGTGATCATAATGTATTTGTTGCTTTCTTGCAGGCTTCCTAAACGCGAACCTGGCACCCCACCTCAAAGCCCGTGTTGCTAATTACGGCTTGATGGACCAGATAGCGGCGCTGCACTGGGTGCAGCAGAACGTGGCGCTGTTCGGCGGGGACCCAGGCAACGTGACACTGTTCGGCCACGGCACGGGAGCCGCCTGCATTAACTTCCTCATGACGTCACCCACCGTCATGCCAGGTTTGTTTCTAAATTTTATACAATGTCTGTTATAGAAAACTAATTAAAGAGTAGAACACTGTATAGAGGAAGCTCTTAAGTTCGACATCTTATAGTTCGACTGCTTACATAGGAGAATTAGATACGCCCCTATATGGGCACTAAATGGATTTGCCATTTGAATGAAAATTCGTTCTGTGTGTTGTAGTGATGCTTTTTTTTAAAGTAAACAAAATATTTTATTGATTAGGACATCCATATTTAATCACCGATTTTAAATTAATGAATTCTTCTTTTTCTATTGGAGAATTGTGCCGTTTGTAAGACGGGACTGTCGAAACCTACAGTGGTACTATAGTTGCGTCGCTGTTATTCCCGGCGTGACTCCTCCTCTGTGCTTACGTCTTCGGAAGTCAAGGCTCTATAAGTCTAGGTAGGTAGTATCGCCATTTTTTTCTTTCGTTGCCGAGCTACCAGACGAGGGATCCATTTGCCATACCATTAAACATTATCATGTCGTAGCGCCTATGATAATAAATCAAACGCACTGTAATTCAGCAAATAATTGAGCGGCAAATAAAGTCCTCGTGTGCTTTCTGCGTACGCAAACGAAAGAGCCAAAATGGCGGGCGATCATGTTAAGTATTTATCGAGCCTTAGGAAATGCATAACTTCTTCATCAGCGAATCATAAGACGCACACGACTAAATGTAGCCGACCTGTAACGTGATTGGCTGCCGGAAATTAGAGCGACGGGACTATAGAAGCCCATACACAAGTCTCGGGGCGGGCAGAAAATGCAAGTACAGTGCTGTATTCGTTGATAGATAACCAGTAAGAATTTGTATTCATTTCACCTGCCACACCCAGTCGAACTTAGGAGAGTCCACTGTATTTTTAAACATAAATCAGTAAGCATATAGATATAGTAAACCTGTAGGAAAGCTCTCCAAAACTCATATACGTATTTTGGCAAATGTTTTCCTTCTGTAGGTTATATAAATCTGGTTAAAACGTTTTTTCCGAGTTGGTTTGAGCATGAAAATGACGTTAGTTTGAAGACATTAATTTCTTAATTTTCCTATCAAATATCGAACTTAAATGTATGATCTTTGATCTTTCATAGTCACAGTGCCCGAGACACTTGCACTGTCTGTGAGCGGCAGCTCTGAAACCGCGCCGTATGAGGAAGTGGGGGGCGGGGAAACATACTCAGTAAGTATAGTACAGTCTGTCGGGTTCCACGCCGCATTCCTGCCACGGTTTCAGAGTTAGCGCTTAGAGAGAGGCTCCATCTCTAGTTCGCGTCACTTAAAAACATAGAGTATACTATGGAGGAAACGAACACACATGCTTCTTCCTTAACCTTCATCCGCAACTGACATAATTTTCATTGGTGTTGCGTCATCCACTTCACAGTTGTACCAACCAGTGCATTTATTTATGAAAGGACCTCAGTACTTTACAATATTTTAATTAGATAACATTCCTTCTATAATCATCAATAAGGACATTTGTGTGTAATATGTAAAATTGTTTATTCTCAGTTTGATGGCAAAGTAAATGACTACATTACTTACGTCTTTTTAAAGAAGTAATGACGAAGGAGTTACACTTTTAAGGTCATCATCATCATCATCATCATCATCATCATCATCATATCAAAGACTGGACTACCTTCCAATGTATGAAATGTTTCCGTCAGCGGTATTTGTCTTCCCACTCTTGTAGTTCCTATGGATTGATATTGCTGCACATTTAAATGTATACGATTTTAAAAACTGTCTGCAAATAGGTATAGTACTTTCATCTAGAGATCAGGAGGAGAGACCTGACATTTTAGCTGCGCGAGGTGGAAGGATGGGTGGTCAGAAAGAGAGTTTGATGCGAGAGGTGTAGTGCTTAATATTATACTAATCTACCAACATGGATGTTCAATCTGACTAAAAATATTGTCTTCCCCATCCATACCAACTAACAATATAGCCACTGTGCATGATAAGTTACACGACAAGTCTTGCTGCCTCTACTGTACAGAATGCTCATAAATTCTAATTCCAATTAAGTATTTCCACGTTTCATGTGGTCACATGTATTGTAAGTACTAGAACATGAACAATGATCGAGAGGGCAGGACTGACGGCGCCCGCAAGGCCGAGGACCCGCACGACGTGTTGTGTATGTCGTGTTGTTGACGTGGGGACTGGTTGTGAGTGTTTCGAAACGTCGAGATTGATCACTCCCGAAGTCCCGAACGTCAGCCTTGAATCGCCACAGTTGTTTGTACCTGACTGGACTCCTGTCTGCTTTGGCAGCTGTTATGTGTGTATGAACAGTCAAGTGCCCTATTTGAATCATCATCTCTGCCTTTCGCTGTATAATGGTCCGTTCCACAGTCTTTGTTTAATTACTGGGCCTTTGTTGAAAGGCTGGAATTTTCTTTTCATATGTTTGGGATCAAGTGTGCAATCTCAAGTAAAAAGATATTAATGCTGTGTTTTAGTTTCTTAGAAAATGCAAATTTATTTCAGAATTGTTTTTTCTTCTACAGTATTTATATAACCATAGGTAATATATAGTAGAACGGAATATTTTGATAACTAAGATACTGTTCTGTTTTGTCGTTTTGTCTCATTTAAACATTTATAATGTTGTTTGTTTCAACGATGTACGTTGTTCGGGGTTGCGAAGTCTTTCCAAGCCGACCGGGTGCTGTTTTGGGAGTGATGAGCGAGAATCGAAGCGCGCGGGAGTGGCGAGACGAGACTCGAAAGACAAATGCAACGAACACAGCGAGCGAGAGCGGCAGTCAGTTTTGTTCATCTCTAGTTAGTACCAATACGTATATAGGGAATGGTTTTAGAGAAAATGGTGTCAAAACAATGAACGAGAACATCAATTTCAATAATGAAAATGTAAAGCAAAGAAATCTAATTAAAAATCCTTATTTTTCAAAACCATTTTATTTTTTTTAATTCTACCTAAAAAGATGGTTTTGTGAGTTTCAGTGTTCTTCCTTGCGACCGTCGAATTGTATATAAGATAGATATGAAAAATATAATTACAATTGTTTAAAGGTTTTCTTAATACTCAATTGTAAATTTTGATGACATATTAAATAAGCATATCCCATTATAATAATCATAATATTACCGTTTCTGCATTTAGTCTAGATACATTTTTTCCCACAGTTCTCTTTGATTACACGTTTAGATACACTTTGCCGGTTACTATAACGCAGATTAAAGTTGGTAGTACTTAAATAAACATTAGTGCATGGGTTTCCCTGTGTGTGAGACATTGGCGAGGTGAAGTTAGTGTGTAAATATAACTATGGAGTAGCGGCGCGTTACTTGTGGTGTGGAACAAATGGCATACATGCACGCTGGTTGCAAGAGAGGAGGGTATGTGTTACGTCGCCGGAGAATTTCGGAAATTCTGAAATAATAATGTAACCTAGAACACAGATGGTTCAGGAGACTGCAAGCACGCGTGGATGGGAACATATGCTAATACAATCAGAAAGACAGGATTAGCTGATATGTTAGAGCCATGCGGCGGTTTCTGGCTTCTCTATGTGTTTGTCGGGAAGGAGAGACATAGAGAGAGAAAGAGAGGCTGAGAGAGAGAGAGAGAGTCTGTGTTAAGAGACTAGATCACGTTGAAACTTTGAAGTTTCAGACTGAGGAAGCAGATGGGAGCATCTGGAAATCGTGAAGAAAAGGAAGGAGAATTTGTTATATAACAGAATTAATATTACTGTACAGTGTAATCTTAACAAACGTAGCAAGTTTATCGTTCAAATAATTGCTCAAGGTGCATCAACATATACCGAGGATTTATATGTACTAAAAATTGTCAAATTTTGCGTGCAACTATGCACTAAAAACTTCAGAAATATCGATTTAAATATCTACTAACGGTCTTACTAATAAACAGTGTTTAGTTTTTATACGAGACTTATGCAGAATTGGGACAGAAAACGTTACTAATAAACCATGCATAAGTGATTGACGTATAAACAGGCTGTAACTATACAATTGGAATCGCTTTGCAGTAGTTATATACATGAAACCCCTTGTTTAAGCGTTGTATATAGAGAAAAAATAGCCGCTCCTCTAACAGCTGTTCTTATCGACTGTCGTTTTGTTTTTTGATGATGGTTGCCTTCTAACCACAGAAGAACAAACCAAAGAGAACAGAATAATTAGAATAATATTGCTGTGGCTTGTATTCTTTGACCAAAATATAGTGTGGTAATCGATCAGAGCTAGTTGTACTATCGATACTTAACACGGCACACTAGAGCGCTCTAACGGATGCAATAGAGAACTTCAGATGTTCTAGTACCTTTCGTAACGAAGTAATGACGAAACTATGACGTAGCTGTGTAACAGTTATACTGTTATACACGACGTATGTAGTGATTATTAGTAAGGAATTTACACACGACTTATAAACGAGCTACTCATAGTATAATTATAAGACAGTTAAGCGTCTGATATAGAGTTTTTATTAGTAAGACCGTAAAAGTTTTAAAATAAGCTGACTGGACCGCTTTAGTGCAATATTAGTTAGAGATTCAGGTAACTTCTAACAATACTCTTACTCGCAAAAAATTATGATAAAAAATATTAAATAATTTTATTCGTGTTAATGTTAATTGATTTTGCCTCAGTTCAAATGACAAAATATAGAAGTATTTTCCAGGTTTTCTGTCGTGTAGGAACGTCTTTTTTTCAGTTAGTAACTTACAAATCTGAATGTTGTAAAAGTTCGTTCAACATCACCCAGGATGTAACTTGAGCAAACTTAAATGAGGGACACTTGCAAGACCCTCAGTACTTAGACTAGAGTTCATCTGCTCCTTGGAAAAAGAAGCTACTTCCTATAAAAAAATTTAGACCATTATTATTCTGGCGAACTGTGATTAATTTTTTTTAGATAATGTCTTCATAGGTGCTCCTTTTAGCCCCTCCTCTGCATATTCAACTACCGCCAAAGAATCAAGGAGAGGTATACTCCTGGTCTCCAGTTTTTCAATGGCCTTAGACGGGAACAAATAGTGTGCTACTAGGAATGCCAGAATCTCCTGAAGATAAGGTTTCTGAAGAATTTATTGCAGTTTTAACGTATAGTGATTCTTCTGGATCGAAGAACTTCATAGATTTTTAAGTAAATTATTTTACTACGCTGTATCAACATCTTAGGTTATTTAGAATGTGAATGAGATGAAGGTGATAACCGGTGGAATTTCCGGTGTCCAGCACCGAAACTTACCTAGCATTTGCTCAAATTGGGTTGAGGGAAAACCCCGAAAAAAATCTCAACCACGTAACTTTCCCCGACCGGGATTCGAACCCGAGTCACCTGGATTCATGGCTAGAAGCGCTAATATACAATTAAATATTTGCATTTGAACACTATTTCGTGTGATGATTATATACCGAGCATATGTATAGAAATGCATGGTTTAATGACACATTACATCATAGTGAAAAAACGTTATTTGTGCATCTTTACGTTTCGAAAGAAGAATAATTTAATAAGACCAATTTTATTTTGAATATTGCGCATATGTTAACCCTGTTGGATAAAAATGAATATTTTACTTTAATATTGCAAATAATTTCCTATTTCGCCATTTTTTTTAAATTTCCCATACTTTTTTACGATTAAACTTTAAAAAGTTCCTTCATACGAAAAGAATAATTGCTACAATCACGTTATAGTAACTGTCGAGGTGGCCCGGGTTCGAATCCCGGTCGAGGCAAGTTACCTGATTAAGGTTTTTTCCGGGATTTTCCCTCAACCCAACTTGAGCAAATGCTACTAATACTCTATATGTACTTCTGAATTCGCCCATGTGCTACATACCCTGCCCATCTCTGGGTGTAGGGATATGAATAGCAATTTCATATGAGTAAGCTTAGGGCGCGGGTCTTATAACTGAAAGGAAGTTATTATATGCAATTAAATCTCTAGTTTTCTTTGAAAATCCCTCTATTTTGGTAATGCAGAAGTAGCAACCTTCCTGATAGCTGTTAGTTCCTCGTAAAATTATTGAAATAGGCCTATCAAAAGATATATTGCTGTTTTTCCCCCCTCAACCACTCTGTTAACTTAATAAAACACGCACAACACACATGTGGTGACTGACATTTATCCCGTTGACCCACTTGACAAACAAAATAAAAATAAAACGCCCTGTTTTACATTGTAATTGATTGCCTTTTTTTTTCGAGGTAAATTGATCACAAAATCATAACAAAAAGTAATTGGAGAAAATTTACGCCATCGACGTTTGCGACCAATATGGCAATACTACAAAAACAATAGAACTGTGCATCTATCTTCGACAACTGATACTATTAAAATGTTCAATTCTTGACACAAAACAAAATAACAATTTTGTGTTCCTTTGATTCCCGAATATGAAGGTACTATGAAGGAAATGCTACGTAATTGTGTGAAATAATCATGTTACAGAAAGGAACCGGATTCGATCTAGTTCGGTTTATCACGTTTTTATACATTTATCTTTATATTTGTACTATGTTTTCATACTATTCACTCAATATAAAATCTAGTTTTCTGAAAAAATGTTATCTATTAAAACTTTTTAAGTATCTATTCGTCATCGGCATATAGAAGTATGAAATAAGATTGGTTATTCTAATCCGTATTATGAAAACCTTCTTGAGAAGTGTTATTTTGGACAAAAAAGTTTAACCATGTTTCACGCTCGCTCTGTTTATCCGCATTTCACGAGAAGATCCGAGCAAGGAATGCGAATTTTTCTCCCACTCTTATAACCTCTCCCAGACTCTGAACCGGCCGACCATTGACTGAGCCTTGTTTCTACCAGCCGGCCAATGACATCACTCCTATCCACCTGCTCCTTCAAGAACCCTGAGTTACTGGTTTACTCTCCCCTTACCCCGCAAGGACCGTACTCCCCTCACAGGGATCCTCTCGTGAAATGTGAACAGTATCTTTGTGCTGCTGCTCTAACTTTTGAAAAATATATGTCATTTTTTAAAGTAGAGTGTCTTTCGTATCGATGAAAGGAAATATATTTGTTTATTAACCACGATACTGATCTCTTGTGTAGACTTAAAGTAAATCCCATTATACTTAAATGTATTTTTCTTAATGTGCAATTTTTTTAATATTCAAGTAAAACATTATTAACAGTCTTATTAAATAAACCAAATGGGTATCATATTGTGTTCATAATTTCAATAACTAGGATTGAAAACCGTTGCAATTCTTCATTTCATAATTCCACTTTTAGATTTTGTGTGCTGTGCCAAAAACATAATATATAATGGTTATTAAACGTGGTCACTTCCATAGGGGATCTTACGTAATATTCAGGAACATGTCTTGTGTCTGGAGTACATAGGCCTAATGTAAAATCCATAGCACTGAATGTTTAATGATATATGCTGAAGTATGTTTTATTTCTAGAATTGTATAGCTCAAAATCATGCTGTTCAATTAAATTATGTGTAATGTGTGTAATTATTTCTTATATTACACTGGTTAAAAATATCTCCTACTGACGCCGTGCCTTAAAGCTACATTTTCCGAAGAAGTGAACTAGATAAGTTGTCTAAAAACCCGAATGTGACGCCAGAAGTCTGATTCAAAGATAAATTCATTTTGTGTTCTGACCAAGGGCAGGACTTTCGCTGGAAACCCAGCTTTCTCAAATATTTCTTATATCCTGCCCTCCTCTTTGTTTCCTCATATGATCCATATATCTTAATGTCGTCATATTCTGCTACACCGAACTCTACTCCCGTTCACCATTCCTTCCAGTGCATCCTTCAGTAGGCAGTTTCTTCTCAGCCTGATGAGATTCAGAATCATTCTTTCCTCACCCACTCTTTCCAATATAACTTCATTTCTTATTCTGTCTGTCCACTTCACACGTTCCACTCTTCTCCATATCCACATTTCAAATGCTTCTGTTCGCTTCTCTTTACTTCATCGTAATGTTCATGTTTCTGCCCCATATAATGCCACATTCCATACAAAGCATTTCACTAGATCCTTCCTTAGTTCTTTTTTCCAGAGGTCCACGGAAGTTGCTCCTTTTTCTATTAAAAGTTTCCTTGGCCATTGCTATCCTCCTACTGCCTTCCTGGCAGCAGCTCATGTTACTGCTTACAGTATACACTATGTATTTCAAGTTGTCCACTTGCTCTACTGTCTCATTTATAATTCCCAAGTTTATCTTCTGCTTTCCTTCCTATGACCATGCTCTTCGTCTTATTTGCATTTATCTTAAACCCATACTGCTCACAGATGTCATTTAGCTCCAGTAGCATAACTTTTAGTATCATTTCCGCTTGTTTTAACAACACCACATCATCAGAAAATCTTATGCACTATCACTCGTTAGATGTTCTGAAAACAATTCTTTACTAAATTCTCCAAGTAGATGTTCAACAGGGTAGGAGATAAAAGACATCTTTGACGTACTCCTCTCCCTATTTCACTTCCTTCTGACATTTCTTCTCCTCTCCTGACTTTGACTCGTTGTTTCAGATAAAGATTATTGAAAAGTCTTCTCTCTTTCCAATCCCCACCAATTTCATTCAGGATGTCAATCAGTTTATTCAAATCCACTCTGTCAAAAGCCTTTTCTATGTCCACATATACTACATACACAGTACTACTTGAGGATTGTGCATGGAGATCAGTCTCTTATTGGAGCGGTCTGTTATAGGGAGCAACTCGAGAGAGGAGACCAAGTAACCTGGGCAGGTAGATTACGCAGAGGGTTGGAGGAAATAGGCATGGGATTTATAATCGGGGAAGATTGCAGGAACAAGCGAAATGTTTGGCGGAAAGTCAAGAAACGCCTGAAGGATATAGACAGGCAAATAACAGAAGGGGAATGTAGGGATAAGGTTGCTCTGGAGATCCAATCGATGATCAAAACAAATTGGGGGGCCGAACTCTATCCCTATGGAGGTAGCAAAGAAGGTAGACTGGGTTTAATCTGGTTTCGTCTAGGAGCCTGGAGGGCATTTAAAACCGTCAACGAAGAGGGGGCGAGAATATGTCCTCTTTGGGGTAAAGGCGAGATATCACACCACATTTTATCGGAGTGTGAAGCCACAGAAGCTCTGAGGAAATGATTCCTGCGAGAGTCCTTCATTACATCTAGCCGGGGGCACTTGGCAACATACAATATGTTAAATAACGTTAAATTTTGTGACAGTGTGGGAAAATTTATGGCAAAAGTTCGACAATTGAGGATGGAACTGGCCGAGGGGAAGGGAGCCGAGAAAATAAGGGAAAGAGTTATTAATTAGTGTTGAAATGATGAAGTAATTAGAAGATAATGTTATTTTTGTATTTATTGTGTCTTTTTTTTTCTATTTGTATTTTATCGCGTGTGTATGTTTTTTATATTTTACCTTTATATTTATTACTTGGATTATTTCGTGCAGTCTCAATAAGGAATTGAATTTTATATATATATATATGTTTCACTGTGTTTTTTTCTCTCTCTCTTCATATCTTACATTTATTTTATTTTTTTATTATGTTTGTGAAATTTGGTTTGAAATTAGATTAGTTGTAATTGTGATAATTAATGATAACGGTAGTAATAATAACTGTTGTTTCACTATTTTATTATTTGTAGTATTATTTTTGTTTTCTTTGAAGATTCAAACTGTGCATAGTTACAGCACGAATGGCCGTACGGGCTCGTGCAAAGATTCTTGTGTACATGAGTTTGTATAATTTATCATGCATCAATAAATGCACTTCTCTATCTATGTATCTATCTACACCTCTTTATTCTTCTCTAGGTATCTTGCGCCGATTGTCCATAGCAGTCCAATTGCATCTCTCGTACCTTTTCCTTTCCTGAAGCCAAACTGCTCTTCTTCCAACTGTTCTTCCATGTTAGAATATAAACTTCGATTCAATATTCACAAGAGAATCTTCGCCGAGTGCGATATTAGGCTGATAGTTGTGAACTCCTTACTTTTCTCTGGCATTATTTTTCTTCGGTGTTGGAATCAAAACTGCCTCGTAATTCTTCAGGCCATTCGCCTTTCTCAAATATTTCGTTGTATAATGTTGGAATTTCCTTCTTGTCTTCACCCAAGCATTTCACTAATTCAATGAGGATTCCATGAACTTCTGTTGCTTTTCCATTCTTCATTTCCTTAAGCGCTAGTTCAACTTCTTCGCTTAAAATAGAAAATCAGTGCACAGCAATCAAGTCCGTAGCAGCTAGTAAGTGAAAATGCTAGCTTGATTGATGACAATTGATACCACATCAGCAATTGCAGTTATGACATCTGAAGATGCAGAATAACTCTGTAACATTGAACATTGACATTGTTAGTACTTTCTTTACAACGTTTTAAACATTATTGTAATATATTAAACCTTTATCTTTTCCACATAACTCGCAATGAAACTGCATTAGGATACTGTCTTCTTAATCTAGTGCTGTACTGTTCTGTCTTGGTCTTTATAAAAATATTCAATTGTCAAAAATAGTCAATAGTTTCAATCATACACATCCATAGCTCCCTAGTGTGTAGTTTACAAGTCAACTAGTTGCTAGTCACTAGTGTGTAGGTGCATTTTATTGTCTTTTACTGAAATTAATACTCTGATTACAAATTTGAAACCAGTATTTTGAGTTAAGAGTTGATGAATCCATGAGTAATCTTGTTTTATATTTCAGTGCATCCGAATAATAAAAATCTAACCAACCAAAGCAATTTTTTCAGGAGAGCAAAACAACTAATGACTTGAAATGGAAGTCAGATTTGGTGCAGAATATGTATGGACTCAGATTTATGTATCATATGAAACAGTATATGTTAGAATTTAGGAGATATTTTTTTTTGCTTTAAAAATAGAAATAAATAAATATTTATGTAAAAGGGATCTAACCACAAGAACGGAATAATGATCTATCCAACATTGGAACTATCATAAAAAATTGAACTTGTGAAAGGTATAAGAATACAGAAATAAACAGTATTCGTTCTTAGAAAGCATACACGGTCATTCAAGCACACTGAGATTTTCATAGAATTCGCGATATTCCACTGCGATGAACTTGAACAGTCTATCTCCTTGCTTGTTTCTTTTGGATTGTCCCTATTACGAGTATAAAGCTGAAGTAGGATAGATGGTAAAGACTGTAAGACATGTCTGCTTCTTTTACTCTTTCTAATAACATAACTTTGCCAGGGTTGCATTGGTTGTGTTTGAGTCTCGTACAAACGATATTGGGTTCGCCTACTATAAGTCGAATCCAACGACACCCGGTTATTTTGAATTTAGAGTGATTAGTAAGGAAATTATAGACCACTGATAGGTCAGGAAGTCATCTCGGTCCAATACGGGTGCGTTTGAAAAGTTCGTGTTCTGACACAAAGATGGCATTGAAAACGTTTAAACAATGCCGCCATTGTTAGCAGACATTTTAAATTAGTTCACTCACGGAAAATCATAATTTTCTGTTGACTACATTTAGTGCAGTTTAATTTTGTAGTTAGTGCGCCGAACAGACTATCAAAAATTGAAAGTATTGAGTTTCCTGCTGTTACTAAATATTTCGTAAAAAAAGGAAATGAGTCAACGGAAATTAAAGCACACATGGATACTACACTGGAGGAATCCGTTATCGTTTTCGACTGTGAAAAAATGGGCGGCATTATTTAAACATGGTCGATAGAGTGTGGAAGGCGATCCTCGCAGTTGACATCCAATAACAGCAACAAGTGAAGAAGAAGAAGAAGAAGAAGAAGTAGAAGAAGTGCACGATATGTTGTTGAATGACCGTCGACTAAAGTGCGGGAAATTAGCGAGGTTATGCTTACCTCAACTGAACGGGTGTGCCACATCTTAGTTAATGTCTTGGGCATATTCAAGGTCTCCTCAAGGTGGGTTCCGCGTTTGTTAAGATCAAAATAAAAATACAACTCAATACAAATTTCGAGGGAATTTTTGACTCGATTCGGAGAAAAATGCGCCCGATTTTTCAGGCGGTTTGTGACCGCTGATGAAACGTGGATTCACTACTACATACCAGAGATAAAACTGCAGTCGAAACAATGGACGCACAGTGATTCTCCGCCTCCGAAGAAAGCAAAACCTGTTCAATTGGCTGGAAAAGTCACGGCGTCCGTCTTCTGAGATTCTAAGAAGATAATCATGATGTACTATCTAACAAAGAGGAGAACAAAAACCAGAGAATATTATTGAAATCTCCTGCAGAAACTGAACGGGAAATTTCACGAGAAGAGGCTGGTATGACCAAGAAGAAAGTGTTGCTTTCTCACGACAATGCATCTGCTAACACGTCTGGTCTGCAATCGCGGTTGCTAAACTACAGGAACTACGGTTCGAATTTTTCTTCTTGTTTTCACACAGATCAAAACTCACTTGACTGGAAAGAAAATTTCGCAAAATGAAGGGTTTTTCGCAGTAGCAAAAACGTTTTTTTCTTTTTCTTTTTGCAGACCACGTAGAATCTGTGTATAAGGAATGCAATTAAATGCCCTTTCCTACTCTTTTAAGGATCTCTTGAATTTCTCTGTTGTTTATTCTTACTATCCTTGCATTCTACAGGGACATCATTTTATTTTTACTAACATTATTAATATTAACCTGGCTATATCTCTGGATTAAAGGTCTAGAACCGGAAACACCGCTTGCTCCCCGTTCCAAGACTGGAGGTCGACGATACTGGCGTAAAATACAAATCACTTTACTGGGTATAGGAGCGAAGAAAAATAGTTTATCCATATATGTAAACTAGGAAATATCGCAATTTGGAGTTTAATAATTTTCATTAGGTTTTTGTTTAATCAAAATACAGTACTATATTAACATTTAGTGTTTTTACTCACGAATTGAGCTATTCATTCGGACGTATTAATTATGCAGTGTATATTGTACTGTTACAGCACATTAGCGTACAATATAGAGAATGAAGTTCAATTGAAAAATAATGATAATATGGATATTTAAACACATTTTTTAAAATGGTGGCCGTTCATTTCGATACAGGCTTAAGTTCTTTTGTGCATATTATCGCACTATAGACCTTTGTACCTAATTCCAATTGCCAGTTTCGTCCTTCGTACGAGTAACTCATGTTGAAATAATTCTGTACCTACTCTATAAAAGAGTACCTTACGTACTGTAAATCTTCGCTTCTGCCCGATCCGAAAAGATAAAATTACTCAGAAATGCTATCTATTGTCCATTGAAGTGGTTTTGTCACAGGGTCGTAGAAAGGGGGGAAACCACGTGATAGTTAATTACTTAACGAGGAACTTTCATTTAAGTTATTTTAAACAGTTGTACAGTATTACGTAGACGTCCAATTTCTAACAGAAATTAATGTTTTCAGAAAAGAGCTAAGGCAATCCAGCTACTAGACTTTACAGGGGAGCGGACAGAAGCGGGTGGAGGAAACCGGGATGCGACGTAGGCAAACGGACGACATTACCTGTGGGAAAATATGATTCAATATAGAAAGCTCTTTCATCACTGGAAAACGCGAACATTTTCTGGAACGTAATATGCTCACTAACTCAGTACTGCATACGCGGCCTCGGTTCTGTGTGGAGAACTGTTGGAAGTTTACTAGTAGAGGGGGAGGGAGTGAAGTACATTCAGAAACTCAGGTACAATAAAAATTGAAGTAAAAATAAAATCATGTGCCTGTACAATGTGTATCTTTCTCCTACGACCTCTATTTAGCTGTTCCACTGCACTGGAGGTAGCCAGAACCTATATTTCACCCGCCATTTTACTGCATTTAGATCAGTGTTCGTTAGAAAACTAACATTAAGATCTAAAAAATTATGTACTTCCGAAGAGTGTAGAGCTTTAGGGAATGAAAGGGTCGTGAAAAACTTTGATAGATTACTATTATCCGATCAATAATTCAATAGAAACTCAGTTTCCACATGAACGATTGTGTTCCAAGCTCTCAACTCAAGGGGACAGACATTTGATTTAAATATAGTGTCGCATATCAACCGTATCTTGGGTCCAATAAAATCACTCAGTTATGTACCTTGTTTTCGTTGAAGGGAAAGAGTTACTGTGATTTTCTGGACATTGTATACTATATTTTTCAGTCTTCATGCATTTAAAATTAACTTCCAAACTTTACGCGTCATTTGTTCCTTTTCGCGTTACCCATTTTACTTCGCTCTCATTATTTTACTCGTTTTCGCTTTATTTCTCGGAAGAAAGGTTTTCCACGGCACCTCGAGGTGGTTGAGATATGGCCACGTCACACGAGAGATGTCATGTCCCTGGACTGCACACCTGCCGGCAGCACGACAGCGCCCACCACGCCCTCTGCTCATAGTGTTAACTCACACCTTCACACATCCCATTATCCACACACATTAGACATTCCGCCTACTTACACTTCCAATGCCAAACAGTGGCTACATCTATCAAGGAATTGAAGTTTGTGTTAGAAGTAGTTTCGATATGTGGTCCACGTTTAACTCATTATAAACTGCAGTGATCGCTTAGCATACTTGCATACGTGGAACATGTGCATATATACTAGATAGGCCTACATACGGAAAGGAAAGGCCAGGCCAATATAGCAGACGATCCAGCAGTCTCTTGGTTTTAGTCGTATACAACTCTTTCAACTCGTACAATAATAATTACATATATTGTACAGTGACATAATTCTATTTTTACTTCAATTTTTATTGTTCCTGAGATTTTAATATACTTCATTCCCACCCGTCCTGAACACGGAACCAAGGGCGCATATGCAGTCAAGGTCATCTTATGGTCACAGTATACAGTACTGAGTGAGTGAGTATATTACGTTCCAGAAATATGGTCGCGTTTTCCAGTGAAGAAAGAGCATTATATATTGAATCAAAATTTCGCATAGGTACTGTGCGTCCATTTGCTTGCGTCCCGGTTTCCCACACCCGCTTCTGCTGGCCTCTTTGTAAAGGCTAGTTCGCCTGTGGCTCTTTGCTCTTTTCTAAAACATTTACTGTTAGTAATTAGATCTATACGTAATAGTATAAAACTGTTTAAAATAACTTAAAGAAAAAGGCCTCGTTAAGTAATTAACTGCTACGTGATTTCCCCCCTTTCTACGACTCTACGACGAAACAATTTGGACGGACAGATGTCTGAGTAAATTTATCTGTGCGGATCGGGAAGAATTGAAATTACAGTACGGTACGTAAGGTACTCTGTTATAGAGTAGGTACAGAATTATTTCAACACCAGTTACTGTTTTCAGATACGTAGGACGAAACTGTAAATTTGAATTAGGTACAGTATAGTACGATAATATGTAAAAAAAAAAAAAAAAAAAAAGAACTGAAGCCTGTATCGAAATGAACGGCCACCATTTTCAACAATTTGTTTATATATCCAGATTTTTATTATTTTTCAATTTAAATGTATTCTCTGTATTGTATGCTAATGTGCTGTAGACAGTACCATAATATACACTGCATAATGAATACGTCAGCATGGGTAGTTCAGTTCATGAGTAAAACACTTAGGTACTGTTAAGACTGTACTGCATTTTGATTAAATGAAAACCTAACGAAAATTATCAAACTCAAAATCGTGATATTCCCTAGTTTACGTAAATGGATGCACTACTTTTCTTCCCTACTAAAATAAAGTGATTTGTTTGTATTTTACGCCAGTATCATCAAACTCCGGTCATGGGAGGGTGTAGCAAGCAGTGTTTTCGGTTCTCAACTGTTAATCCAAAGGTATAGCCAGTTTAAAATTAGAAATGTTAGTAAAAACAAACTGATGTCCCGATATATCTTTGTGCAATGCTTGGTGAAAATGAATAATATATTTCAGCATCCAGCTAGCTGTAAAGTACTTAATCTCAGCCACTTTTTTCATTAAAAATAAGTAATCGTCACAGAAATTAATATCGATTTATGCTGTAATAAATATTCTATGTCACAAGTAATGTCAGTTTGGAGTAAAATTTTAATTGGTTTGTGTTATGACAAGAAAGTAAGCTAATCTTTAAAATAAATACCTAGAGATTCTATGCTCTTGAGCCACTTTTCAGCGAAGTTTGTTATCCTTCGACGGTACAAGTTCCTGGTTTTTAATGCCAAGTATTCGGTGTTACCGATTTCAACGGCTTGCAAGTTTTGAAAATTTCTTCCACACAGGAATGAGCACAGTATCGAAACAGATGTTAATCTGAATGCACAAAATCAGAGCTAAGATGCCGGGTCTGATAGAAATTTGATTCCTCCCAAATCCTGGACTTTTTCCATTATAATATTTAATGTTAAAGATCTCAGAACGTGAGATTTCCTTCTGCTTTTTCTACAGGGACATCATTTTATTTTTACTAACATTTCTAATATTAACCTGACTATACCTTTGGATTAACGATTCAGACCCTGAAACACCTTTTGCTACCCCCTTCCACGACTGGAGTTGATGATACTGGCGTAATATACAAACATATCACTTTACTAGGTATAGTAGGGAAGAAAAGTTATTCATCCATTTATGTAAACTAGGAAATTTCGCGATTTTGAGTTTGATCATTTTCATTAGGTTTTTGTTTAATCAAAATACAGTAATGTATTAACAATAAGTGTTTTTAATCACGAACTGAGCTATCCTTTCGGACGTACGGTATTCATTATGCAATGTATATTATACTGTCTACAGTACATTAGCGTACAATAAGAGAATGAAGTTAAATTGAAAAATAATCATAATATGGATATTTAAACACATATTTGAAAATGGTGGCCGTTCATTTCGATACAGGGTTCAGTTCTTTTGTGTATATTATCGCACTATAGACTTTGTACCTCATTCCAATTACCAGTTTCGTCCTTCGTACTAGTAACTCATGTTGAAATAATTCTGTACCTACTCTGTAAAAGAGTGCCTTACGTACTGTAAATTCAATCTTCACTTCTGTCCAATCCGAAGAGATAAAATTACTGAGACATGCTATCTACTGTCCGTCCAAGTGGTTTTGTCGCAAGGTCGTAGATAGGGGGGAAATCACGTGACAGTTAGTTACTTAACGAGACCCTTTTATTTAAGTTATTTTAACAGTTGTATAATATTACGTAGACGTCCAATTCCTAACAGAAATTAATGTTTTCAGAAAAGAGCTAAGACAGTCCAGCCACTAGCCTTTACAAAGGGGCGAGCAGAAGCGGGTGGGTGAAACCGAGATGCGACGTAGGTAAATGGATAACAGTACCTGTGCGAAAATATGATTCAATATTGAAAGCTCTTCCGTCACTGAAAAACGCGAACATATTTATGGAACGTACTATACTCACGAACTCAGTAACTTACTGTTTACTATGACCCTAGAGCAACTTTGACTGCATACGCGGCCTTAGTTCTGTGTGGAGGATTGTTGGAAATTTACTAGTAGAGGGGTGGGAGTGAAATACATTGAAAAACTCAGGTACAATAAAAATTAAAGTAAAAATAAAATGATGTCCCTGTATATGTTCACATTAAGCTCCGGGCCCTTTTTAATTTACTTTTTATCTGTTGGGTTTGCTTTGAGAGACATATTTTCTCTATTTGTGGTAGATTTAATTTCCGTGTTAGTTTCTGAACTTCTTCCAGGAAACTAACCTATATATTCAGGTTTCTTGTCGACAATTCTTTATTTTCCTATAATGCCTGTTGGTAGCCTCATTAATTTTTCATTCTGCATTAGAGCTTGTTCTTCGATTTTTAATGCTATGGGGTAGTTAGATTCAAAAAGCACATTGCATTTCAGTCGCCCATTTACAAAAACCCTTAAATCCACAAAAATTCAAATTTTAGTTTTGTACATCATCTGATAGCCGGCATTGTCTTACATATTTTAAGCCACATTTACAGATATTATAGACGTTATTTCCCATTCAAAGTTACGACTGAATGTTGGCTACAGTTCCAGAACCCGTTAAGGCAATGACAATTAAAGGTTTTTAAAACGTTATGTCCATAAGCGTATACAGGAGCAAAGCCTGTTAAGTCCAATTGAAAAAGTGCATATAAGTTTCAATCAACGTTATATTTAGACTTTTTGAATCCATAATTTCTGCTAAATCTATACTAATAATAAATCTGTAGCCGAAATTTTTCTGGTAATTTTCGATTTTCCAAAAATAATTGGTCCTAACATATATAATTAACCACCCTGAAACCGAAAATCGCATTTTTGAAATTTTTGTTTGTATGGCTGTCTGTATGTTTGTTACCTTTTTACGCGATAATGGCTGAACCGATTTATATGAAAATTGGAATATAAATTAAGTTCGTTGTAACTTAGATTGTAGGCTATATGGCATTCAAAATACTTTATTTAAAAGGAGGGTTATAAGGCGGCCTGAATTAAATAAATCGAAATATCTCGCTTATTATTGATTTTTGTGAAAAATGTTACATAACAGAAGTTTCTTTACAAATGATTTCCGATAAGTTTTATTCTTTACAAAATTTTGATAGGACTGATATTTAATGAGATAAATGAGTTTTAAAATTAAAATAACGCCACCTACGACGGTGCAATGAATTAAGAACAAATGACTTCGTTTATAAGGGGCCTTGGACAACAACAATCGAAACAGGGGCCTTGGACATCAACAATCGAAAGCTAATAAACATGGCCTACAGAGAATGTTTCTGTGTTTGTATGAAGTAATATCAGAAGCTAAATTAACCGATTTGTATAATTAATTATTATTTCACCTTTCGAAAGTGTAGTTTCTCTAGATGGGCATAATGCTATAATGTTATTACAGTACCGTCTGAGTAAGATTAAAATAGCTTCTTATGCACAGAAAATTTGATAGGCTATTTTGTACATTCGTTTTCTGTATTTCTTAAAATAATATTTATGTACACTCATTTTAATCTCAGAGAATTAACGAACAACGAGAGTGTATTGATTTAGTATGCAGTAATAGTACGTTAGCTTAGCAATCCATTATTGTATAATTCAAATTTCAACTGTGCTCCATTGAATCGTGTTAAAATACATAAAATATATATGCAATAAATGCAATCCAAAATAGTTGGGTAATGAGCGAAGTAGATTATCTTGCGCTGTTGTAAAAGTTGTTCCCTGGATCAAACGTCCTATTTTAATTATGTAATTACTTTATATTTATTTCTAACAGGTGCAGCGGAGCGCACGGGTACGGCTAGTTAATAGATAAAAACCACATTGTGTTAGATATGCTATGCTCCTGGATAACCAAAGAATCTCCAAAACCAGCCAAGAATATTATTATTCTATTGTCCCTTATTATTGGCCACTCGTTCATACCTCCTGATATATTGTCTGGTCATACAGAGGAGGACGTTAAAGCAAGAAGACTTAGCTTGAAACCTACGGACTATGAACAAATTTTATTATTCTATTTGGGACTATATTAAAACTGAGACAGATGTACAGATGTCTGATTGGAAATCGGCTGACAAAGATATATTAAAGCCTTCTTCAGCTTGACATTTCCAGTTAAAGATGTAAAAGGAACATTATCAAGAAGAAAATCACTACGGGGTCAGTCAGTAACTGTTCAAAGAAAGCAAAGCCGCAACCTTGATGTTGGAGTAGGAAAACATATCTGCAGAAGGGAGAATTCATTCGTGGAAACTCAGCACACAGAAACTGAAAAGGGTATAAAGCTAAACAAAAGACAAAATGAAAGATATCACAACCCTCTTAAATAATCACTATGGGCCTGAATGGGAGAGTTACGAGGACCTTCTATTTTACAAAAATTTAACCCAACACATAGGAGTTGAACAACCAGAAGAATAGTGAAATAGGTGAACTACCAAATCAAGATGATACAATGATAAACCTTTAAGTGAAAAGTGGAAAATAATTATTATTCATTAGAAAGACAGAATCATAAAAAATATATTTATTTTCTTAGCTTTTATCCACGTTATCATATTAAATGTGTTATTAAAAATAAGTTCTTAAAAGGCTTGTTTAGCTTACTGTGTCACTCATGAATCACTGTTCTTATAAATTTTATGTTCCATCTTTATTTATTATTTTTTTTTTTGCTAGTGATAAACTGATGCTAATATACTTTAGTAACAGACTAATTCTAGTCTACATTTTTTAATAATAAATCAGTAATTACGTCACTTTTATTTAAAATGTCTTAAGTATTCTCTCTTGTTGTGTGCCATCTTGAATAGTCAATTGTAGTTTCAAATCCTGTTATATCTCAGTTACAGAACCTAACACCGTCAAGTGCAACTTAAAATATTTAATTAAAAAGAAACTATTACAGTATGATTTCAGCATTTCAGGTAGATCAGATGGAAATAAATTACTATATAAAACTAAACAAAGAAATTACAGAAAAGCGAATTTGGAAACAAATGACAGTTTTTCCTGATTTCTGTAAAATTTTGTTGGAAGGACTTAGCAGGTATCGGAAATGTACGACTCATTTATAGGTGTGGATTTAACAGCATCTCTAATTAATTTAAATACTTGCTTTTGTACAAAATTTAGGTTAGCTACATTTTGCGAGAATGTTATTAGAGCTTCTTAGCAACATTTCTTCCGCGTCATTGCTGTCCTGATATCCCATTTCTCTCCGCGTCTGTAGTTCGATCTCCGAACAGGTCGTGATCGAATTTGTGGTGAAAAAACACAGACATTGCAGAAGGGTTTGTCAGAGCAAATCCATTTTCCTTTATCATCGCACACTACAGACAATCTGATAGGCTACGTGCAAAAATATGAGAAGTTTGTAGAATAATCGTGCAGCTTTAACAATGCGAGCGACCAGCTATTATGTCGTATTTATCGGGGTCTCGTAAACCTACCATGTCATATCCTCCACACAAAGATATCCATAGGGGTTAGGTCGGGCGATCAAGGTGGTCATAATACTGCTATCAGAATGCAAACCTACCTTATTTAGCAATCCACTCAATGCGTTTGTAACAGGATTCGCTTTAAAATATGTTGCAGGCAAAACAATCAAAAACAGAACTGACTAGTAAGTAGTCTAACGGAAGCGAAATAATTTATCTTTTATGAGGACATTTACTGGAAAAATGGTGCATCTGCTAGATTTGCCTCCTCTGTCATCCCTGAAACCTTGTAAACGTCTTTTCTGACACACTACATACTTGTTTATAATATAATCTACATATATGTTTCCTGTTTAGATGTAGTATTATGCGTAATTAATATATTCTTAATGAAAATGTACAATTCTAATCAGTTGTGACTCTTTTTTGTAACTGCAACGAGAGTGGATTGAATAATTTATCTCCTGCAACAGGATGAGTTAAATTAAACACTCGAGTTCGTTTGCCTAGGTCTTAAATTTGCTGCGAAACGCGGCTTTCGTATCGATGAACACGGTTTGCAAATTTACAGATTGCTTCCATTACATCATGTGATCGTGTTATGGTTCTACAGTACACCAGTGTTAGTTACTTATACAGTGAAGCTTTGAAGATAGTGCAGAAGTTTAACGAAACATAATCAACAGCACTATTTCATCTAGGTCTATGTATATATTGCAATATCATATTGTACTATTTTGAGTTAATAACATACACCAGTAGGTTATAATTAGTTCGCAGATATTATCTATTGGTGCAAGTTTTGAGTTCGTCATCGAAAATAAACTCGGACCTGTCTCTTCCAACAAACGAGGAACTCAATATGAGTAAATACTTATACTAAATAGGAAGTTAAAGGAACTCAGGAAAGAGGACGCCGAGACTGGGAGGAAGAGATTGCATTAATCTTGCTCAGGATAGGGACCGATGGCTGGCTTATGTGTGGCGGCAAAGAACTTCTGGGTTCTCTAAAAGCCACAAATACGTAAGTAAATATATACGTGTATATTTTCTGAATCCACTGATATAAGTATTTCACTTATTTATTTGTACTATTTAAATGGACATTTTCTAACAAAATACAGGTCAGCTAAGACATACACTTTTAACTTTAAATTGAAAGTCCCAAAAGGTACAATTTTTCCAGATATTATTTCATAACTCCACAACCATTAGACGCAGAATGTTGAAAATTCTCACACTTATTTCACATCCGTTTATGCAAAAAGTAGATTACAGTAATGCCCATATCCTTTAAAATAAAAAATAGGTAAAAAAAATAAGGCGTAAATTTTAATACATTTTTATATAGTGCATATAAAAAATTAGGTACATTAAAATTAACAACTCTACATGTCTGATAGTAGTCCACTTTTTATAAATAAGTGTGTAATACATGCATTAAAAAATTAAATATATCAGAGAAACCCTAACAATGTTATGGTTACCAAATGATATCAAGTCATAAATTTTTTTAATACTCATAAAACTGGCCTTTAAAAATAATAATTATTAGTAATGTTTTTATACTTTTATCAGCTACTTAAGTTGTAATATATCTTGTTATGGCACATTTTAATTTTTGTCTACTTGTGAGTTCCTTTTCTTGTAAAGTTGTAGAAATTTAGACTCTGTATTGTCTGACAGGGTAATTCCGGGGTAGATAGCCATGCGGCTGAGACGACCAACCGCTCTTATTTTTATTCTAATCATCTGTTTCGAATGAAAATCGGTTTTCCGCCAGATGTTAATTAAACGAAGTGATTGTTGCACCTGCGAAAACGGAAGGTTATTATTTCCGCGTTTTGTAGCCGTTCGTGAGTCTGTGAGCAAGCGATAATTTTTCACCTTCAGAAATAACAATAGAGAAATACTGCATTTTGTGAGGAAATTTGCTGGAAACATTATTAAAGAGGTAAGGCATCTTTAAACATTCTATCTTAACTGTATTTGCTCTCTTCACTGCTGCCAGTTTTTATTACGCGGTATGGCCATCTCTCCCGTAAAAAAGGAGAGATGGCCAGCATTTTTCCGGGATAGATGGCCTACAATTGAGGAATATTATTATGTTAAAAGTATCGTTATTTCTAGATTCCGATAAAATATAAAACAAAGCCCGGCAGCAAACGTGTCTTTGGAATGAAGATGACTTACACCGTGCTTTTGAAGCCATTAAATATGGCACTTCTGTACGTCAAGCCTTCATTACCAGGGAACGGATTTATATGGACTAAAAATATATGAAATATGTAAATATATATGTAGTTATTTTTACCAAAATATGGAATTAAATATGGATTTTTACCAAAATATGGAATTAAATATGGACTTAAAATTATAAAAAAAAATGACTATGTACGTTAAATATTGGTACATTTTAATCAAACTAAACAAAAAATATAATGGACGTACCTTATCTTCCAATGTAGTTTCAACAAAACACAATTTTTATTGTCTGTTACCATAACAATAGGTTACAAACATTTCTTTCAAGTGCTGAAAAGTGAATCTTCTTCTATTGTCTCTGAGGATAGATTTATACTGACTAAAAGAGCGTTCGACGTCACAAGAAGTAACTGGTACATAATTCAATTTCACAATGTCTGCTGGGGATAAGTCCAAGTTAATCTTCACTGTTGATTCACCACTCATCACAGCAACAACCTTTTGTAGTTCTTCATATCCAGGGTTTTTTGAAAGTACAGTGTCCACCTTAGCTCTTACTGCATCTGCAACTTTACCTCTACCACGATTCAGTTGTTCCACAGTACTATTTATAATTTCAAAACTTTCAGATAGTGAAAGGTGCCTATTTTGGAGACTTTTGAGCGTTTTTATGATGCATGAAAATGTATGCTGAATGTGAGCTAAGTCATTCTTCACACTTATGTCACAGGTAACTGTTGTCGCAGTATCAATTGAGACTGCATCTTCAGAGTCCAATGCAAGGAGAACATTGTTAATAGAGTCTATATGTTCGGCATAATATTCAACTGCTTCTAGCCATGTACCCCATCTAGTTAAAATTGGCTTTGGTGGCAATGGAATTTCAGGGTACATTTCTTTCAACACGTTAACTCTACTGGGAGCTTTGAGAAATACTTTTTTCACTGATGAAATCAACAAATCTACTTTAGGGAAATTGTCTCTGACCACTTCTGCCACACGATGAAATGCATGCGCCACACAAGTAAAATGAGTCAATTTAGGATATACAACAGATAATGCTTGTCCAGCTTTGACCATATAAGGGGCAGCATCGCTAATAAAGAATAACACATTATCGTACATAATACCCTTTGGCCACAGGATACCCATAGCTTCGTTGAACAGTTTAACTATAGTTTTGTTATTGCACTTTTCTAGAACATCACAATGTAAAAGAATTCGTTCAGAATATTGTTCACTTAACAAACCGATAACTACATTACCAACAAGTCTACCTTCTTTGTCGGGAGTCTCATCAATGGAAACCCAAATTGAACTATCTTTAATTTCATCTCTTATCTTCTGTATTGTCTCATCGTAGATGGATGGAGCATACGTCTTCCTAAGTGTTGACTCATCCGGGATTGTATGTTGAGTATATTTTTCAAGGAATTCCCTGAAGACCTTATTCTTTAGTTTGTAGAGAGGAATATCAGCAGAGATGAGAGAACGGCACAGGTCGATGTTAAACTCAGATCTTACATTCGATGTTGTTGGTTGTGTTAAAAACAATTGTCTCTGCTTGGAATTTAGTTGTTTGTTGGCCTGATGTTTACTAGTTGTAATGTGTTGTTGCACCAGGAACTTTTGTGTAGATGATACTGCACACTGACACAAATTACAAAATAATATTTTATTGTCAGTTGATAAACCATCTTCTTTAAATTCTGAAATGTAACTTGTTAGTTTTGATTTTAAATTGACTGAATGACGTACTTTTGGCATATTTACCGTCTTTATAGTATGATTTACAAAACTGAACCTATGTGTACTCTGACTGGCATTTAACTGTTGAGCTGCACAACTGAAGTCTGTTAAAAATTTTAAATTAAATTAATACAGTTTTGTAACTTACTTTCCCATTGTTGATAGGACTGCTAATTTTCAAATAACTCTGATGTTAAAGGGATTACTGAACATGTGTTTAAATCTCTATTGTTGAAATGTATTTTTAAAAGTTAATGGAATTTTGTTTTGTTTTATTGTTAAACCTAATATAATATGGACTGTTTTATATGAAATATGGAAAATATATGGAAATTAACGAAAATATGTACTAAACTCTAAAATATGGAAAAATATGGAAAATAAAAGTAGGATTTTTCAACCCTACACATTGTGAAACATAAAGATAATGCAAAATATAAATTATATTAGCTTTATAAGTAAATATGTATTTACATATAAATCCTTTCCCTGTTCATTACATTTCATATTCCAAGAAAAGCCCTGGAAAGTAGAGTTAAAACAGACAATTTTACAAAGGGTGCAATGGGACCAAGTGATACATAGGCAATGACAATGGATGTAGGTTTGTTCGCCATATTAAATATGCAGGAACATGGATTTTCCCTTACAGAGACCGATGTCTATAGTCTCGCTTACATTTTTGCTGAAGAACTTGTCAATATTCTCTGACTGGCTGACAAGCAAGCATTCTGATGGGGGCAGATAAAAAAGTTATTTTTTTTTCACCATGTTAATAACGTCAAAAGAAGTGCTTATAAAAATGTTGGCCACTTGACCGCAATTACGAGGGCCGTAAAAAAAGTTCGCCAGGGGTCGTTAACAGAAAGAAAACACAATTTAATTCAAAAAATTATTGAACAGACACAGCAATTGTTGAGCTATTTTTTCAACACATTCCACACCGGAATGAGAAATTTGTCATATCATGGGATCGGTAGAGAGGTGCAGGCGGCTGTCCAACGCTGGTTTCGATCCCAGGAAGCTGACTTCTACCACACAATGGTACAAAAATTGATCCCATGGTATGACAAATGTCTCAATTCCAGTGGGAGATACGTTGACAATTAGCGCAACAATTGCTGTATCTGTTTCAATAGATCTTTCCATGTAATTGTGTTTTTTTCTGTAAACGGCCCCAGGTAAAATCACTTTCTGGATGGACTCGTAATTACGGTCGAGTGGCCAAAATTTGTATAAGCACTTCTTTTGACATTATTAATATGGCGGAAGGAAAAAAAATAACTTTTTTATTTGCTCCCATCAGAATGTTTGCTTGTGAGACAACGCTTCCTATCCCGGAAACAAACTGGAAAAGATACTGTTACTTTGACCTTTCAGGATTTTATTTCATTAACATGTTCATAAGGTCCCGCGTCGTGGCCTAAGACATCCTGCCTAGGACTCGCGTTACGGAATTCGCGCTGGTTCGAGTCCTCATGGGGGAAGAAATTATCTCATGAAATTTGAGCCAGTGTATGGGACCGGTGCCCACCCAGCATCGTGATACACTTGGGTAACTACGATAGGTAGCGAAATCCGGTTAAGAAAGCCTGCTGTAACGGCTGGGGGGATCATCGGGCTAATCACACGATACCGCCATTTGGTTGGATGATCGTCCACCTCTGCTTCGACATGTGGACGTGAGGCCAACAGCCGGCTGGTCGATCATGGTCCTTCATGGGATGTCGTGCCTCGGATTATTACTACAATGTGTTTATAAGCGTTTCAATTTATTTCTGTGTTGTTTTAAGGAAAATTCACTAAAAGAGGAAAAAACAAAAAATAAAATTGTTGAAAAGTTTCAAACAATCTTAATTATGCACTTAGACACTATATTTATATGTCCAGTGCATAAAACCTCATTCTTTTACAAAAAAAATTGTTATGAATTTACTTAAAAATTATGGTAGCCATCTATCCCTATATCCTATGGCCATCTCACCCACATATGTTGGGTGAGATGGCCAGTGGCCCATTATATTTCAAACGTATTTTTTTATTACATCAGTGAATTCTATGTTCCCTGAGGCACTGTAGTGGAGAAATATAACCTAGAAGGAACGTATTTGATTTGTTTCGTGTTTCTTTACCAATCGGTTACCCTGTTCTAAGTGATTTAAAAAACTATGGCCATCTAACCCGGCATTACGCCTATTATTCGTCGTCGATAACTTAAATAACCCTAAATAGATTTAAGCCTGACATAATTGCCACACATTACGCATCGTTTTGAAAATGTATGACTTTATTAGAAAAGACTAAAGGAATAACAAATTTACCATTATGCAGCTAGTTAGATGCCACCGAAATGTAAAACATTCCATCAAAAGTATTATGTCCTGAATTTACGGAAAATGAGAGCAATTAGATCAGAATTATTACGTACATACCTGAATGAAGATAACATAGAAACTTATCTGAAAGGTATTATCTACTCATATTTTAAAGCTTTATGAATATGAGGAGTTGCAAAGGAATTAGTAAAATTATCTAATATCCTGTTCACACCTGTGGAGTAACGGTCAGCGCGTCTGACCGCGAAACCAGGTGGCCCGGGTTCGATTCCCGGTCGGGGCAAGTTACCTGGTTGAGGTTTTTTCCGGGGTTTTCCCTCAACTCAATGTGAGCAAATGCTGGGTAACTTTCGGTGTTGGACCCCGGACTCATTTCACCGGCATTATCACCTTCATCTCATTCAGACGCTAAATAACCTTAGATGTTTATAAAGCGTCGTAAAATAACCTACTAAAATAAAAAAATCTAATATCCTTAAAGGAAACCTATTATTTTTTAATTCATGTGATATTTTGTTTTATATGTAGGCCTACGTTAATACTAAATTACCTTGGGGGAATATCATCAAGTTAACGTTTGGGAGTTTTTCAATGAGAGGTTATGATGTTTTGTGTAGGTATAAACTCAAAATTCCAAAGTCAAACATGTTTATCACACTTTCAAAATGGTGATTTGTTATAAATTCAAAGATAAAAGAAATTAAAGAACATATTGTCTTAAACTGCAATTTTGCGTTATTGCTCATGATTGTGGATATTAACGCAAGCACTATATGAATAATAACATCATATACATAAATGTAACAAAAGAAAACATAAAGCAGCATTACATTATATGTTTTATTCAAATACAGTATTTTCTCAATTCTAGTGGTTTTCTGAAAGCTTCAGACGAATTGTCAATTGAAATTTAAATAGTACAAGTCAAAAATAGGAACGCTTCAAAATTAAAAAAAAAGTTAACATTTTGTTTTAAATGAAACAAGAACACTGACGTTGAAACTATCATTTCCGTTAACTTAGAAGCACTCTGGACACAAATTTGTCCCTTTGACTGCAGCTGCAGATACCTCTTCGGGCCACACTTTACGTACATTCTTCTTCTCTTAAAGTCCTAGCATCTATAGTAAAAATATGTGATTTTTCTCAGAACTCAATAACATAAAGTACCAGAAAATTGAGATACATAAATTTACGAAACTAGCTCAGGCAAAACATGGCGTTATTAGCCGTGATGATTTGTTTGAATCCTGGGTCAAATTACAATTTCTCTCAAAACGTTATTCAAATTGCATTAATATGTTAAGAAAGTGCAAAAAATTTAAAGTGAATCAATCTAAGTAACATTGTACTACGATCTAATTATAAGGTTACAATATAGCTTTACTTGCTTTTGAAAATTTAGAACAAGCGTTCTAACAACGGTACTGCACACAACACATGCACCTGCTAACTGAAGAATGGCTACTATAGATGAACAAAACTAACTGCCGCTTTCGCTCGCTGTGTTCGTTGCATTTGTCTTTCGAGTCTCTTCTCGTCTCGTCATTCTCGTGCGCTCCGAGTCTCGCTCGTCATTCTCGAAATAGTATCTGATCGGCGTGGATTGATTTCGTAACTTTGAATAACATACATCATTGAAATAAATAACATTATAAATGTTTAAATGAGACAAAAAGACAGAACATAACAGTATCTTAGTTATCAAAATGTTCTAGAAAAAAAATTCTCAAATGAATTTGCATTACTGAGAAACATAAATAATAACGTTAATATCTTTTTACTTGAGACTGCACACTTGATCTCAAACATATGAAAAGAAAACTCCTAGCCTTTTAATAAAGGCCTACTAATTAAATAAGACTGGGGAACGGATTATTATACACTGAAAGGTAGAGATGATGTTTCAAATAAGCTACTTGATTGTTTATACATATATAACAGTTGTCAAAGTAGATAAAAGTTCAGTCAGGTATAAACAACTGTGGCAATTCAGGGCTGCTTGACGTTCGGGACTTCGAGAGTGATCAATCTCGACGTCTTGAAACTCTCACAACCAGTTTTACGTCAACGACGCGACGTATACAACATTGTCGTGCGGGTTTTCGGCTTTGCGCGCGCTGTTAGTCTTGCTTTCTCGATCGTTGTTCATCTCTAATGGCCACCTAAGGAACGAGTTTTTGTATTCTAACTACAAGTGGTCCATAGATACAGAGTATGCCATCTGTCGAGTTTCTTCAAAACTACGAGAAATATGAGTAGTTGGCGTTATTACTTCGATTGGCGTTATTTCAGCTTGTCTCAACGGTTTTAATTAAAAGTAAACATTAGTATATGTATTGGATTTCCTATAATTTACTATTTCTTTTGTGTACTTCAGGAAGTATGAACATTCTATTATTTCGACTTCTTTATCATAGATCTAATTTCCTGGACATATAATTTTTATGGACATTACCAAGTGAACATAATGTCTGTATACCGTAACAAGATGCCGACGATCATGGTAATGATGATGATGATGATGATGATGATGATGAGATTAATAGGGGAAAATTGTGTAGTGATGGCAGAAGAAACGGGAGCATCGCTCGAAATTCTGCTCCATTTAAGTAGTCATCACAAATTACACTTTCATTCCAGGGTTTCGAAAAATAGTGTCCGAGAAGGAACGACGAATTCTATGTGTCATTTTAAATTTAATGCAAATAATAGAACATTATTTCTTACTTATTTAATTGTGAACGAAACTGTAATGAGTAATTTAGTACAGGATGTCTGATGTACGCCGTTCACTTTTTTAGGCACCCCAAATATCAGTTCACATATGTGTAAGGGATTTAACGGTTTCGCAGGCGGAATCAGGGATGTGTAATAGCTTCATGTGAATGTCTTCGTATAATACGAGTAATGTTATGTTAAAAATGTGCCGTCAATCTGTTAATTATTTATTATCTTCCGAATTTGCAACGCTTCTTACAGTCGCGTTTATCATTTTATATGTTTCATTGAGTCATTTATTCTTCTTATAGTTTCGATATTATTAATGTATAAGTTATCTCTAATACCTCAGATTAATTTGTTTCGTTTCATTCGGAATAATTAACAGAGGTAACAAAAAGCACCTTTAAAGAAAAAACAGCATAAAATGTTAACACAATTTACTAATTCATTTAAAGATATTTTGAGTATGTTACTCCTATCGACGCTGCCATGAGAACGTCGCGTAACTATCTGAGTAGACCACAGCAAACGTTGGATTTAGATTATAACAGATCATATGGTCTCCGACATACCAGATCGACGATAACCCGCATTGAATAAGACGATATCGACATATTCTTTGTTGGAAGCAGGGTGCGAATTAACGGGGGATGGGGGGAATTTGACCCCATGGTGGAAAGTTATCCCCTCTAAAATTAATTTTAACATCCCTGCCAGAGATAATTTATATCCCCCCTCACAAAATGTACCTAATTGTTTTGATACGAGTATATGTACATTTTCTCTCGCTATTTCACATTTGCTATCAAGGGTTTCAGAGATTCGACACGTGAATGATTACCGAAGACGGGAACATTCTGGTTCATGTAATGTTTCGAATTATTACATTTTTCCGTTTTAAAGTAGTTTTGATTAGAAAGTTCTAGAATCATCTGGAATTGTAGTTACAAAAGAAGAACGGGAGCTGAAATCCTCACAGACAGTCGAAATATTCATGGAACCATTACTCTTGCTGAGAGCCATGAAGTACCTTGAGAGATCCGCGTATTAGAAATTAATGCTTCTTTCCGCAAACGCATCCTATGAATCAATATATCAATCAGTCTACCATTCTATGTTTATTTATTATTTTAGATATTTTAAATCTTCAGTAAAGCTAAAATACACGCTCTGTGAGTTCGAGAATTTCAACGACGAAAATTATCCACCCTTAGTCGTGTTGTGCCACAAAAAATTAAAACTGTTCACGAAATATGTCTTTAATGTTAAAATATGCACGAATGACTGTGCAGAGACAATACATTTCGAATAGTGTCTTCCTCATTATTTTGAGTTAATGGGATAAAGGGCTTTCGTGCTACAGAGACGCGGCCTAACATAGAGTTGGAGACTGGTATCCTGTACGATCAGGTTAATGATTTATCGGAAACTGAAATTCACAATAATCTCGATGACAACACCTAATCTCATGCTCAACAGATATATCAGTATTTCAGAGTTTGAACGGAAATGCCTTCATCATCTGTTGTACAATTAGCTGCTTGGGCCCCAGTAGTTTCTATCTTTTTCCTCCATTAATCGAGAAAAGTACTAGGGAGGGACAATTTTGGAGCAATGCAACAGTTAAAATATAGCAGTAATAATTTCTTACACAACCAGATTATTTTTCTTATATGACGTTTGAAAAAGTGGCGAGAATGTATGATATAAATTTTAATATTAAGATACGTAGTTATAAGAAGAACTGGATTAAGGAATTGGATAACATCCACTGTAAAGTTGTCTTAAAATGTAACCATACTTACTTTTCTTAATTTTCCAAGGGCAGAAAATAAATTAATGAAGACGAATAAAATTTTACATAGACTGAATAGTGTACACACCACATAAGAGTATTATTTTTGACACTAAGACTTATCAACTTAAGGTTGTTGATGTCGACTTGTATTGTAGCATCTGTACATCCTTGTAATGGAATGAATTTAAGCATAATATGTTTAATGACAATGAAGAATGAACCAGGCAAGAAGCTTTTCGGTGTTCGGTGGAAGTTAAATAAGGACATGCATTAAATTCACGGCATCTTCAATGATCAGTATCAGTTAGTCAAGTTGCTTCCATTGCAAACTTTACTTTGTATATTTTGAAGTTCTAAAATTGGTTACGGTCTTCCAATGACGAATTTAATATACAGGGTGTATCAAAAGGTCAGGTCAATCCTTAAGGAAGTGATTCAGGTCCTTATTTGCAACAAAAAAATCCTAATGCACTTTTTCAATATTCATCCCTGTTTTCGAGTTACACGAATATCACGAACCGTATCTATCCCCATTTCATTCCTCACCTAGTGAACCTATCTGCTTGAGAGAAGGTAGGCTAATTGTCAGTTGTCTAGAGCAGATGCTCAAAATGTTCCCCTTTCGCACAAATACACGCTTCAGCACGCCAACTGATCTCTTGCTGCACATTATCCAATCCGTGCTGGTGTATCTTTATTGCAGCCGTGTTAATCTTTACAACGAACTCTTCCCTGCTTGTTATCTCTGTTTGGTACACTTTCTCCTTCACGCAGCCCCAGAGAAAGAAATCCAATGGTGTTAGGCCTGGGGACTGGGCTGGTCAGGCAATGGGACCATCCCTTCCAATCATCTACCTAGAAAATAGTAATCTTAGCATTGGCGTACTGGAAGTCTGAAATGTGCTGGAGAACCGTCTAGTTGATACCACAGTTGCCTGGCCAGCCCGATCCCCAGACTTAACACCATTGGACTTCTTTCTCTGGAGCTGCATGAAGGAGAAAGTGTATCAAACGGAAATAATAAACAGGGAAGAGCTCGTTGCAAAGATTAACACGGTGCAATGGAGATACAACAGAACGGATTGGATAATATGCAGCGAGAGGTCAGACGATTTGCTGAAGCGTGTGTTCGTGCGAGAGAGGAACATTTTGAGCATCTGCTCTAGACAACTAAAAATTAGCCTGCTTTCTCTCAAGCAGACAGGTCCATTAGGTGTAGAATGAAACGGGGATAGATAAGGTACGTGATATTCGTGATGAATATTGAAAAAGTGTATTAGGATTTTGTGTTGCAAATCAGGTTCTGAATCACTTCCTTAAGGATTGACCTGACCTTTTGATACACCCTGTATACAGGGTGATTAAAAATATTAACACTTATATGAGTGAATAAATATATTGTGATTCAAACAAACACATATGTTACACAACTGACGTCAGTTGGTATCCACTTGTTCTCCTTCGTAGTTAACACATTTCTGGAATATTATTCTTGTGGTCTTAGATTCCGATTCCACATTTCTGGAGGAACTGCTGCAATGGTATCCGTTATTCTCTCTGCAGATCTTGAATATTACGTGACTTCGTTGCATACAATCGGTTTTCCAGCATAGCCCACAGTTATAAACTGTAGTACGTTAAGATCTGGCGAACGTGCTGGTCATAGCAGGGGTCCCCTCCTACCAATCCATCTTCGTTGAAAGTTCGTATCAAGATACAAATCAAACAGAAATTCAAATACACCGTGTCTAAAAATGTCAACACTTCTATGGGTTCAGTTTATCATTGATTATTAATAGAGAAAAATTCGCTCCGGCGTCGGGGATCGAACCCGGATCCGTAGTTATACGCACTGGGCGCTCTAACTACTGAGCTACGCCGAGCACCAGTCCACAGCACCAGATCGAATCTTTCTCCTTTGGTATTTTCCCTTAGTGGCCAGTGGTAACCATAGCACATAACTCTGTAGGACCAAAAAAATGATCTTCACGTAAGTTCAGTTTATGTTTATGTGATTATACAGATAGGTAATTGTATTTTAATGGTTACACAGAATTTGTTTTTACCTTGCTACAATGAACTTTTTCATCTCTATTGTAAAAATGGCCACAGGATGCAGCTTTGAACAAAGAATAAACACTGGCGGCATGGATGGAGCTTTTCGGTCCTCCATATTGTTTCACAAAAAAATATCAAACCTATTTCAAGAGTGATCCACCATCTAGAAAAAAAAACCTTCACTACATTTATGTCAAATTCATCGAAACCGGCTCAGTTTTTGAGAATAATTACAAAGCGATCAACTACGTACAGGCCGATGCCCTTTCTTACATAGTCCAAGCATAGGTATCAATAAGACGATACAGTGCAGAATCTGGTCTCTCCATGTATGGAAAAACTTGAGGTAGGATCTTGGGATGCAGCCATATCATATGCAACGAAAATGAATTGGTAGAGGAGAACCAATGCAATGATCAGCACGTTCGTCGGTTCTTACTCCCTATGATATTTTTTCTGTGGAGTATTCTGAAAGACCATGTTACGTAATAAAGCCACGTTATGTTGACGTTCTTCGAGAGGTAATAACGGATGTAATTGTAGTAATTTCACATGAAATGTGCATCCAAGCTCTGCACACATTTCAGAGAGGTTCCTTACATGTGTTAAACACGATTTTGAACAAATGGAGTGATTTTTAAGTGTGAACAACTTCCCATATGTGTTGACATTTTCTTAGAGACACGATTCATGGAGATCATGGTTACCCTACCATTGAAATGGAAACGGCATATATAAAAATATACACAGGCCTAAATATAACTAAGATTAGTGGAGACAACGCTCAACTTCCCTTTGAAATATTAAATGTATTCAGCAATAAAAATATAAATAATTCTAATTACAATTTGTGGAGATCACGATTATCTTCCTTTTGAAATACTAAATATATTCAAAACTGAAAATATATATCTAATTACGATCTGTGGAAATGACGATGACCTCTTCTTTGAAATACGGAAGGTATTGAGATATGACATTACATATAAATTCAATTACGTTAGTTTTCTTAACTTCTCTTTTGAATTAAATACATAATTTATAAAAGTAACAGTTGTAATTTTGTTTCTCTAGAATTTGTTTTAGAACTCAAACGCTATTCCAAGACAAATCATTCGGATGGGATTTGTGTCAGTGAAGTCATTTTTAAGCTGCAAAAGACATATATATATATATATATATATATATATATATATATATATATATATTCATATATTCATATATGAGGCCTCGCCGTCCTCATTGAATAATCAAGATTACACTAGTCAACCTATTATTGGAAAAAAAATTCGTTCCGGCACCTGCAATCGATACCAGGGCCTCTCGGCTTTGCGCACTGAGCGCTCTTTCCATTTGAGCTATATCGGGACCCCACTCACGGCGCCGACCGAACTTTCCTCCTCGGGTCTCGACATAGCTCAGAAGGAAAGAGCGCTCAGCGCGAAAATCTGAGAGATCCTGTATTCGAATCCCGGAACGAATTTTTCTCCAAAAATGGGAACAAAAAAATTCAGAAAGAGAATAAGATGACATGGAGATAAGAGAACCCTTTGAATGACTGTTTTGGTCAAAATTTTGAGTTTTTCAGTGTTGGTATTATCCGATTCCTAGCTGTTCCTACTGGGTGTTCAGTTCAAAATGTGTCATGGCTCGCTGTATGCCGTCATGTGGCTAGCCGATGAGCCTAGAGAATTCAATCTTCCTACACTTCCGCAGAGGTGTATAACCTAAGAGGTAGAGAAGTTGCCTAGCAAGTACGGCGTTCATTCTGAAGAGTACGTACCGATACCTACGGTAACGCCGGTAGTGGCAGGAATGTGAACTGTTTGGAAATACGTACTGTCGGGACATGGGCAGAGGGTTAAGACGATTACTTACGTATTTGTTGACATTAACTTCGACAGTCAACATGGACACGGAGCATTTGATTTGTGTTGTGGAATGTTACCGTACGCAACCGATGATAACAAATACCCAGCGTACGACTTGCCGGCGCAAAACACAGTTCGAAAGAGGTTATGGTAGCACACAGACCGTACAGACCGCCATCTGTTGCTACGACGTTGAAGTTATACCGTACACGTTCTCAAGTTCAGATTGAAGAACGCCTTAAATAATAGGCAACTTCTCTAACATATAAGCTGAAACTCGCTTCAAATCGGTGACCCAACAACAGTGACGTCATGACACACTTTGAAATGAACACCCAGTACTTTACATTATTCTAACCGAGAACAGTCATTACTTCAACCGGAAATTACTGTGTGCAAGTGCACAACCGTCATTTTCAGGATTTTTCTGCCACAAATAAGTTAAATTTGGCGCTATTTGTTTAGAAGAAATATTTCTCATACTATAAAGTTACTATTTCTTCCACTAGGTGGCAATGTCCTTTATCTATTCAAAGTTTATTTCTCATTTTCTCATTTATTCATTTTTATGTATTCCTTTCATTTCTAAAAATAATAACACCCATCAAACAGCGTCTTAAATGATTGTGTCATATATAAAACTAAAGCAAATTAAATGCTCTATGTTCATAATGAAAGAAAATTTAGAAAACTTCATAACCAAAACTTTTGTGAAATAAATGAAAAATACTGAAACAAAATCATCATCGCTAAAAAAAAAGTTTTCTAAATGTATATTGCATAACTTTCTGAGATTCCAAACCTTCAACACATATTTAGGGATGTTCTGAATGAAAGAAAATCAGTTTAAAATAATTAATTTAGAAGTTATAATTTTAAAGATTTGTAAATTTAGTTTGTAAAATAAGTTTTGCCCTGCTGTCCAAATATTTTCTTTAAATTTTCCCCCATAGAACACTTAGTATTAGTCCATCAATGAATCAGTAAATGTTTGAAAAAGATTGCTCAATAATTAAAGATTTTTATTCAGAAGGGTCATAAGTACCTTAAGACGACAGAATCAAACAAACTATTGTAAAAGTTAGTCCATTTTCAAAAGGACAGTATTATTAAGCCAACGAATCCATTTAGCCAACAAGGAGTCAACCAGATAAAGATCCGACTGATCGATGAAAATGCATACTATTTACTGAGTAATTTAATCAACCAAATACAGGACTATAATGAAACCAAACATTCAACCAAAGAAGTAGATAACAAACATCAAATTAACATAATATCAACCATGCAACCAATGAAACCATCCTTCCAAACCAAGCAATAAATTAAGAAACCACATATCGGTATCAAATAACCAAGCAAAAAAATAACCAAGTAGTCAAGGAAACAACTAAGAAGACCCTTCATGTGGAATGTGCAATATTACTATGCTGCCTAAACTTTTATTGACTTCAAGACGCATTAAAGTATAAAGGACACCATAAAATGCTGGCCCCGGCCCCCTGCTTAGATTTGAACGGTGCATCCATAGAATACAAAGCAGCAAGAATGCATCCGTCCTTCTATTTCCGTTTTGGAAAGTATGATAAAGGACACAAACTTCTTTTAAACTGCGCTATTAGTTCTCAAGTTACGGACCCTGCCGCA
This sequence comes from Periplaneta americana, assembly GCF_040183065.1. Lineage (NCBI taxonomy): Eukaryota > Metazoa > Arthropoda > Insecta > Blattodea > Blattidae > Periplaneta > Periplaneta americana. The sequence goes on along the minus strand of NC_091130.1, from coordinate 102,232,096 downwards.
CATAGTGATTCTTATATTATACCCGAGGAGATAACGCGGAGACCCCTATGGTGCTACTTTTACGATATGGATTATCAATACATCAGTATAGAAGTCTAAATTAGTTTTCATCATAGAGAAGCCTGTATGGCAGAGGGGTGGTTTGCGGGGAGAACCCTCTGGCTACGATCTTGTGCGGGCAAGTTTGAAGCAAGAGTCTGAAACTTTGTTGCCTGGAAACGCGAGGCTAGGGATAGCAGAACAGACCTAGAGACACACGACATTGTTTAGCAAACTTGCCAAACTACAAAACTTTTTTTTCAGCTCTGTATATGTACCGAATGGTTATGTTAACTTACCTCTGTATTATTCGAGAGGGTGAATACTGTACAAAATGGAACAATCTCCGCGCTGGATACAATTATAATAAATATAGGCACTACTGTTTATCAGTTTCCACATACTACCGAGATAAACTTGTAAGATGAGTTTACAATTCATGTTGGGAATGTTCAGCTAAGCCTCGTGTTAATAACATATATCAACATATGATTGATTATTTATTCCGTCAATATGGCTTAAGCAATAAATTACATATGAAAGAAAACTATTGATGTATTACATCCTATATTATCTTGATACTAACGTTTTCTCCCCTAGTGGGGCATCTTCAGGTAAGATAGAATTATCACCTAAAATCAATTACAAACAAGTTTTACATTTGAAAATGCCATGGCTAGAATAAAATATGACATGGTGACAATATTATCCATACCAACATTAAATGTCCTGTCAAAATGTTAAAAACAAGTTTAATTTAAAACAAAGTGAATTTACATAGTTATATAAAGTAGATCCCCTTAGGGGAGGTCGGGACAAGTTCGGCACGTTAAGCTAAACATTCACATAAGTACAACAAAAATGCAATTTATGTTTCAAAATTTTAATGATGAATCTACTTGGTATGTTATATATATATATATATATGTATTAGAATTTGCAATAAGTGAAGCATTGAATTAAACACAAAAATAATTAAAAATGCTACATTTGCCGAACTTGCCCACATTCTGGGGCAACTTCGTCAGTATTTGTATCCTCAACAAAAACTGTATTACCAAGTTCAGATTTAATTTACAATATAGCAATCTATCGTAGGACTAAATTTAACACCTGCACATATCACAAATGAAGTGTCCAAATACATTTTCCATATCTATACCTATTCATACGCCCATAACTTGCACTCTTTGCAAGTAATCCATTCTTGCTGTGTAAGTTCATATTGTTCACTTTAATATATGCAAAATTCGTCTTCAGTGTTATGTTTAATTCTGTGTGGCTGATCTTGTATTTTTTTGTTTAGACAATTTTCTGACTTCATGAAAGTCTCAAGTCAGGCAGATCCAACCATCTTCTTGTATGTGTTGAAATGGTGCTATATATCAGGGTTTCAGAACTGGGTAAGAGAGGGGTGGAAGTCTGGGAGAAGAGTTTGTTCCCCTTCAGTGACGTTTCTGTGACGTTTGGCAAGCGTACTGTATACATCTCTCTTCTCCCCTACCCTACAATTACGCGAGGATTGAAGGGAAGGGATGAGTTACGTGTGACATCTGCTACAATTGTAGCACAGTTTTTCATTCCTGCTCTATATGAGTGAATTCTGCGAATTCGAAGGTTAATCTTCGAAATTCCACTCCAGACTTTCTGAAAAAATATATATATTTTCTGCAGATTGGTTGCATTCTGCTTCAAATTCTCAGCCATATCTGAAGCAAACGCTTTTTTAAACCTCACTTTATTTTGTACAGCTGATGCTGGAAAGTCTAATTTCAGCCAATATTGAAGTGTAGGTCGTGGCACTCTATTTATTTTCGACAGAAGACAGGCTTATCTTCCTTTCTTTATGCTCACGTAGAGCTTTCTTGAGTGCTTTCTGGTCATATTTGTTTTCAGTTTTCCTCTTGTAATTTCGAACCATTTTACCGGTAATAAATAGGCAACTGAAATGAGTAATTGCTTTAAATTACTTTAAGTGCCATAATTACTTATTTTATATACTTAACAAACAATACAGAAACCTATATTCTTCTTTCTTTCCATGGGGCAACATCGGCCCCATGGAAAAAAAAAATATTAATCAGCATTCCTATTAGAGACTTTCAACCGCCTTGCCAAGCTCATAATCTGATACAGATTTAGTCATTCTAAATAATGGTGCCTCTCACTAATATCGTCAATGTTCCCATTACGGGTTCCTTAAGACCTTCAATATCATAATTATAATAAGCCATCAGTTAGAAAAATATATTTGCCTGTCACAACTGCAAATATCTCCCCATACCACAAAAGCGTTATTAACAGCAAGCGGCCATGTTTTCTCAACACGCTAGCCTCTAAACAAACCCCTATTTGCTCAGGTCTTCGAAACAGATCATATGACGAAGTTCCCCTAATGCCGAACTTGCCCCGACCTCCCCTATATGGATATCTCAAATATATTGTTGCTCATAAGGTGATAATCACAATAAAATCAATAAAAATACAAAAAAATATACAGAATTAAGACCTTATATTATTAAATGTGGAGTCATAAAAACGTGTATAACTAATTTCATGGAGCGAGTAGTATTCTCGTTAAATGTTCAATGCTCTCGTATAACATCATGCGAATCTAATCATCATACACGGGTTGTTGAACAGAAGGGATGTTTTTTTAACGAGAATTCCACTCGTTCCATGAAATTATTTATACACGCTTTTATGATTCCACATTTAATAATATAAGGTTTTAATTCTGAATATTTTTAGTATTTTTATTGATTTTATTGTGATCATCACCTTATTAGCCACAATATATTTGAGATATCCATACAAGGGGATCTACTTTATATAACTATGTAAATTCGCATTGTTTTAAATTAAACTTGTTTTTAACATTTTGACATGACATTTAATGTTGGTATGGATAATATTGTCAACATGTCATATTTTACTCTGGTCATGGCATTTTCAAATATAAAACTTGTTTGTAATTGATTTTTGATGATACTTATATCTTGTACCTGAAGATGCCCCACTAGGGGAGAAAACGTTAGTATGAAGATAAAATAGGATGTAATACATCAATAGTTTTCTTTCATATGTAATTCATTGCTTAAGCTATATTGACGGAATAAATAATCAATCATATGTTGATATATGTTATTGTAAGATGAGATTATTATAAAAGTTACAATTTAAATGTGTATAATAATTATTTTCATTAAACGCACAGTTGGTCAATAGAACAGAAATTTATATTTCAATGATATAGTTCCAGATTCAAAACCCCGAGAGGCTAACAGAAATGCTGGCAAAACATAAAATACAGCACATATAGCATTCGGGAAAGATTTCATATTTGTGTGAAACAGTTTTATAGTTTTCTGGACATGGGTAAAACAAATAATAATTATTTACTTTAGCTGACAATGCGTTTTCTCCACTAAATTAATTGAGAACTTGACTTGACTTGGGCAAAACACACAATCTATTAAAATTGAGCAAACAGCAACAATTTTCTTTTTATCTAGTTTGTAGGTTCTTACAACTTTAAGTTTCTATTTTTCGTTATACACCAGTGTAGAATATAGTTAGTTTGTGTTATACTTTTGGTATAAAGAGAGTAGATATGTATTAATGAGTTCGTCTGTCATTTTGCCTAATATAAAATAAAAACAGTGTTTTCCGCTCAATGTCAGTAGTTTGTAAGTATTGCTTAAGTCACATAAAGAAGTTCTGAATTTTTTTTCCAGAAAACGTGTCGTCTGCTGAAGTAAATAAATATGGTCTAACTAAGATGAGGAAAATAAACAAAGATGTTAATTCTATTGTTTTACCAGGTTATAAGTTTTGTCCCCTCACTTTTGCGATGTAGAAAGAACTTTTACTACGCACAAGTTTAATTTTCGGATTCGAAAAACGAGGAAAATGTTATTGTGTCACAAAATATCATGAAGTCAAGAAAGATAATGAATTTGATTTCAATTAGGGGAGAGTAGGGTAGTATCGGACATCGGGTAATATCGGACAGTGAGTTTCTTTCATCTAACACACGATGATAGTACCTGATTGATATGGTTACGTTTCTGTGATGTCGCATAGAGAAACGTAACCATGTCATTCAGGTACTACCATATGGTGGTAGATGAAAGAAACGCACTGTCCGATACTACCCAACTCTCTCCTAAATGATAATAGACAATAAGGCAATAACTAAGAAATTGATTGACTGTGTTTTTCTTTGTGCCCAATGATTTCGTGTTTCCCATTATATGGCTAGTGTTTTATTTTTCGTGGGATCCTATACTATGGTAAGTTTGTCTCATCTTCAGCTTTTAGTGCACGATTCACGATTACAGAGGATATTCACTAAGATATTTTGAGCAGAAATGTCATATAAACAAGGGTACTATTCTCAATAATTTCAGAATTACACTAATTTGAAATTGTTAAGAAAATACCTTTCTTATTAAGTTTTAAGGGTAAAAGAATATTACGATTAGATAATAAACTATTCACAAGTATAATATCTTTAATTGGCAAGTGTTCTGAAGCTAAAAATATGTAGTTAATTCCATGGTAGCTTCCGTAAATTTTTTATTACAAAATTAAATTTTTATTACGCACTTATCACAAGAATTATTATAATCACGTCATTCTTGTAAACTCTTTAAGATTCTACTTTAGGATACAAACTTGAACTATAAAGAATCAAGTTGCTAGAAGTCGTGTGATATGTAACAATAATTATTGTTCTGATAAGTGTGTAAGAATAATGTTATTTTTAGTTAAAAATTGTAAATCTCTACAAAGCAAGTAAGGAATGAAGAACACACTTTTAGCTTCAGAATACTATATGATAAAGGATGGGTGGAGCGGAGGAAAATTCTCTCCGGCACCGGAACTCGAACCCGAACCCGAGTTTTCAGCTCTACGTGCTGACGCTTTATCCACTAAGCCACAACGAATTCAAGTTCCCATGCCGGATTCCTAGTTTCCTTTTAGTGGCCAACTTTCTTGCACTGTGTCACATATGTGTGACGGTGGCACAAGTGCAACACACTATGTGCAGAGGTGCACTTATTACGAGTGACTAAGCGGCCAGGATCCGACGGAATGAGAGAATTTTTCTCCTCTCCACCCATCCTTCATCATATGGTAATGTAGATTTCCTGCACGGAAATATCATACATAATTCTGTATATCACAATAATAATTCAGAATAGGTCTACTAGTCAATTAAAGAAAGGATACTACTGAATAGTTCATTCTCTATTTGTAACATTCCTTTAAATTTAAAACTGAAGAATAAAGGTATTTTTTTAACAACTTCCAATCAGTGTAACTCTGGAAATATTGAGAATAGAACTTATGTTTATATGACAGTTTTTAATCAGAATGTCCTCAGAAATAAGCTCCGTAAGTGGCAATAACTCCTCTTGAATCACCCTGTATGAATAGGTATTTCACCATTTCAAGTGCATAGTCACATGCATATTTTGAGTCAACAACAACAACAATACTAATAATAATAATAATAATAATAATAATAATAATAAAAAATAATAATAATAATAATAATAATAATAATAATAATAATAATAATAATAATAATAATTAGAGCCCGGATGTTTGGCAAAATGTACTTTTACTGGCTGGAAGTAAATCATTATTTGCATAGATATAAATGTGATTTGGAGTAAATCAAAGTGATAGGGCCAATTTTTATTTTGCCTATTTTGCCTTTTAAAAGTGTTTCTTGCTAATAAATGTCTTTTTTTTTTTTGTAATTTTAAAGCAATATTTCTTATTTCTTTGCAACTTTCTAATTAATTGTAATGTAATGTGTATGAAATTTAAATATTTGAAACAATGACTAACTTTACTAACAATAGTAAATAAAAGTAATTTATTTCTGTGCTTAATCTGTTAATAATCGTGCTTTAACACTATTGGTGTAATATGAATAATGATCGAAAATCCACAGTTACAAATATATTGTCATGTTTTCACGATGCCAACAATCAGCTTTATAATTTTAAACAATAAGCCCGTTATCATAGAAGTTGTCTCGTAACATTTACAATTGTTTGCGTTCATATTTTCAAATCTTACTGTTACAATAATTTTGTGCTACACGTATTTATTATTGTAGTAGAAAGGAATTTGAATGGGGAACAGTCAGTTGTTGTCGGGTCACAGAAGATATAAGATCTGTTAGACTAGCTAGAATGACTAAATTCAGTAAAGCATTGAAAAGTAAACTTCATGCTTACGTCAGTGATTTTGGTGTCCATATATTTTCAACCGATGGAACAGTTTTGTTATATAAGTTTTGTGAAAATACAGTTAATCACGAAAAACGGATTTTATAGATCAACATGTGTCACCTAGGAAGTATATATGTGAGTTATGTTGATATAATTAACATTTATTGCTAAAATATATTATGCCTCTTTAAAATGTATAATGCCTTTTTCAAAGATTATTGTGCCTTTTTTACGTTTTATTGCCTTTTCTCCTGCCTATTTTAAATGTTATAAATGCTTACACATCCGGGCTCTAATAATAATAATAATAATAATAATAATAATAATAATAATAATAATAATAATAATAAAAATAATAATAAAAACACATGAACTATTTTGGAACAAATGCACAGAACCACCCGCACTATCAACTCTCGTCAGGTTCGTTACAGCGAGTTAATCTGTCTTCCATTTCATATCTGGTGCTCATCATGACGTCATCATGTTCCTCGTTATAAATAAATAACAAAGTTGCGGTAAGTTCGATTTCATCTCCCAATTTCCTTCTGCTGTCATATCTATAATTGATGCTTTGTGGCTAATTTCCCGACCATTCTGAAATGACCAACTGGTTCACAATGGCAAGATTTCCTCCCCACCCCTTCAGTTATCAGCTCATTATTGATGGACTTTCATGGAACATTTCCGATACCTCATATTGGAAAATCTGATAACTTGCACAATTTTGTATTTTGTGACACAGGATATGTCTGAGTTAAATAACACCATGTTAAATGTATTGCTATAAACTTGCTGAATCCCACAATCAAGTGTGATCTAATACAGAATAACTTTCACCTAATTCAGCTCCCAGTTTTTCAAAATCTTTTAATAAAATAAAGTATTATATTACTGCGTCTATTCAATCTTGATGATGTTACAGATATTATTTGAACATTTTGTCAAAGTGAGACTTGAGTCCGAGGAACAGAGAGATTTGGATTACTATAAATGTAATGTGATTTTTCTAAATAAATAAATAAATAAAGAGATTATATATTACATGAACAGATTGTAGGTATGTTGTACAAACACAAAATTCGTGTTTGAAATTGATGGTAACATCGTACCATAATAAATATTTAAGAATTGAATAGAACGTTTTATTTTCGCTCGCAGAGTTAAGTCCATAAAGCCGTCTCTTCCATTCAGCCACCCTTAATCAATACAATAGTGACATACAAATTTAAATTATGAATATTTACAATACACTTAAAAGACTATCCAGCAATATTCTTCAGTTAAATTTTAACAACTAGTACATGTTTATTTAAATTGAGATAAAACCTATCAGAAAAGGTAATAACTTAATTTATGACCTATGTTAGAACTATGTTATAGGGAACAAAATATAATTCTAAAAGATATTGATTGAATGAGAACATTAATGTAATGAGATTTTGCCATTAGAGGCCTTTTATTCTATTTAGAGAAATGAATGGTAATAATAAGAATGGGCAGATGTTAGTTTCATTATAAGTAACAAATATTAATGAGTAATTAATCTGTTAAGCAAGAATTTATGTAATTTTTACCTAAATGAAGTTATTGTCCAACAACACCTTACATCACTAGGAAGCGAGTTCAAATTTCTAGCATATTTAAACAATTGAATTCCTGCGTGCAACACGAGCTTTTGACGTTTAAAGCTGTTATTAAATAAATGCACGCATTGCATTCTTCAAACTATGAGCTATCAGCTCCATAAATTTGTTTCACTACTTCATCGCTAGATAGCAGGAGATCCATAAAAAGACGCTGTTTTTGCATCCTCGTCAAGTACAGCATTATATACCAAGCAAGATGGTCAGGATTGATGAACAAACCATTACCTCCGAAGAAGAAAGTGTTGACTGTGTTGATAGTAAACGTAAAGGGAAGAAAAGAAAAGAAAATTCATAACTGTGGTTGATAGTAAATGTAAAGGGAAGAAAAGAAAAGAAAATTCAGAACTTTGGAAAATAAATATTACTAAACAACATCGAAATTACAATGAAACGTATGCGTTTGTATACATACAGAAAAGGAAATACCAGCCAAAAAATATAAGCCATAGAATCATAGTTCTCCTTTACAAAGTTACTTAATTTGAGTGATGTTCCTAAACCAAGGGTAAATCCTGCTATAATGACAGATATAGGCTATTGTCTTTATCTACATTTTTGAAACCATATAATGCGGATTGATTTAGGTGTGTTCTAAATATTGGCTGTGCGGATAGCATTGACCGAAGTGATAATTCAAAACTTGAATCAAAATCTGAGTTGTAAAACATGTTCACATAATCCAATGAACAAGAAAAATGTAAAAGTTCCAAGATGAAAATTTAGATATTAAGCCTTCTATGTAACATAGCGTTAATTGTAGCCTATTATTTCAAAAGTCTATATTTTTTGTAAAAATAGTTTCATTTTTATCTAATGGTACTTCATAATGTTGACAATATGTATTCTCTTACTAATACATACATTTTTCAGTATATTCATATCGATGGGTGAGAACCACACTGTTCCAAATCTATTTTATTAAATTTTTCAGGAGAGATATTTTAAGTTTCTACTTTCTAAGCTGTAATAATATATTTTTTACATATAACCACAGTATGTTGCTAGCATGTCTTTAAGATGTTTTTGGCAGTGTTAATTAATAAAAAATATAAAAAATAATTTCATTCCTAAATTTAAGTGGGCATGATATAAGGGAAATCATTATAGCAATAAAACCTAAGTGTTCCATGTGCAGTTGAAACCAATAAGTGATTAATTTTGTTATATAATGAACAATGATACAACACATTTTCCTCCCATTCTTTCAATATAGCATTCCAAATTTGTCTATCAACTAGAGAGAAGTATTTTCTTTTCCTTTTTTTTTTTTTAACTTGGTTTAAGAAGACCTTGAGAAAGTGCATCTATTCAATTTCATTTTTCACTATAAAGATATCCCTACTATTTTTTACCCCTACTGATACACCATTTCCTCTGATTATATACTGTAACTAGAGAGAAGTACCTGTACAGATATTTAACGTCCTGCATTTTCTTCTTACCAATTTTCCGAACACTAGCACTTAATGTTTGCAGGATAGGTAGTTGCATACTGTTATTATGCTGTGCCCCCGAGTTTTTTTAGGCTTCATTATGACTTCTTCCTTTAATTCATCTTCACTATAGATTTATTGTTGTCCAGCTTTCCTCTTTAAATTCCTTTCAGTTTTTTTCAAGCTTCGAAAATTGTTCTTTCTCTTTCTGCTTACTGAAACTGTTGTTTGAGAAAATTCTTTACTGGTATCTCGTGATGTCCCTGGCCCTTGCTCCATTGAAGAAACATGGATTTGTTCATTAATATGTGTATTTATCTTACCATTTCCATTTTGTAATTCTTCCTGAGAAATGTTACGCACAACAGACGTACTAGGTTTTTGCCTTGTGCGAGAATCTGTAATTTGGATATATTTTTCCTGTGAAGTTCCTATATATTATAATTCCCTGCTTGAAGTAAAATTAACATCTTAATCAGGATCTTTCACGCTGTTATCTGAGTCCTAATCCATTTTAAAAAATGAAATTAAACTGAAATTATCACAAATAATCTGCTAGGAAGTCCGAGAGCATAAATATGCACCAATCAAGAATTAAGCAGGCTAAGTAACATTCTTTACACAAACACACTAGAAATTAAAATTGCACTAAATAATATGGAAAATCTTAAAATAACCTATAAAATTCATAAAACTGTCCAATTTTAATCAAAGAAAGCCATATTTAGCTTAAATGACAAGAAATTATGATACAAATAAGTACAGTATTTAGTTGTAAGCATCTAAACACAGAGCAAATGATGGTAACAGATAAAATTAGACATGGAACATTATGGAATAGAAATGTAACTATATAAAGGACATGGAATAGTTTGGAATAGCATCATAGCAAAATTATGGGGAGGAATATTTACATTTTGTTCGATTCATACATGCAGACAAGGACATGGTACATAATGAAACATAAATATCATATTGTTAAAAAGTTGGACTTAGAACAATCTGGTTCTCAGGCATCGATATATCGTTGTAAGTCTCAGACACCGTCAAAACTTTAACTCCTTTTTACTCAACATACCATTTTACCACTAACGCTCTTGTTGCACCCAGGTATTCGACTTTAAACAATAAATAATTAAAAACAGTACACATCATACACATGTGATGATAATAAACACTACTTTAATACGTGATAGATAAAATAGACACGGAACATATGGGGATATTTCAAAACATTCATCGTTGTCCTTTTTGTGAATGATGTTCTTAACATTGTAAAATTTTTCCAGTTTATTCTCTATGAGATAATCTCGACGTACGAGACATTTCATCATATATTTGTCTGTTATCGGAAGTTTGTTAACCTATCTGAAGTCACATACCTAAACATCACTTCTACAGCTCTAGCATCAGTCGTACTTCAGTCAGCTTACAATTTCTCACCAGACTCACTTCGCGTCCGTTTGGGACACATTCCGTGAAAATAGATTTGAGAAATCTTATGTTTCACATGTTTTCTCCGGATTCTTCGGTTTTCATTGCAGCTTTCGTCTAATCATGTATTAATGGAATCAGTACCGTCATTTCACATAACTATGGTCCTGGAAGACAACTATGGTCCATGACACAACTATTCAAAGAACATAGTAGAAGTAACATAGATCGTTCTTTGATAGCTGCAGTGACTTGACTTCAAACTATAGTACACCAAAAATATAGATAGACGAGGTAATACGTTATGAAGTACAAAATTTGAATGGACCATAGTCGTGTTCCAGGACCATAGTTATGGGAAATGAAAGTATTTTATAATGAAGTTAAGTAAAGAAATTTTACTACAACTGTATAATTATTGTAAGCGATTACGTTTTGCGTCTCAAAAGGGACATTGAGTAATTTAATCCGTTCCAGATTTTACCTTTCTTTAGAAATCGATGTCAGGAAAACATGGTATGCTATCTCTTACGCGTTTGTAACACATAAAATTAGGTCTATGTAGCTACCATTGATATGTCCTTCTGCAGTTTATATTCAAGTTAGCTATAACTATAAACCAATATGTACATTCTTTGTAGACTTCGTGTAATGAAAAGGTAAAGATGACGTTGAAACTACATTTACAAATGTATTGTTCCCGGATAGTTTAATTCATCAAAAATGACACCCGTAAGCACACGCGCTGGGGTAAAAAATACCCAGGCGTTATTTTATTTGTTGGCAACACTGTCCACCAATTTTAAATTCATCCCGCGTTTTCAGTATCTTTCTTTCAGATCTTTGTGCATTGTTGTACGTATGATTGAGTTAGTTTTCTTGTGGCTGCACAAGTTTACACATGTTTATATAAAGACCGGGTAAGAAATACCCCGCGCGTGTGCTTAAGAAGCAGTGGTAGAGAATAATTTTGATAGTATTCCATTTGTATTTTACATTTCAAAATGGACTTAGAGTCTAGACAAAGTCGTCAAATAGTAGGCTGGCTGGATGAAGAGGACGAACAAGAAATTATTCAAGGTGAATCGGAAGATGAAGAGGATCATATTTCGGAAAGTGAACATAATACCGATACAGAACAGGAACAGGAAGCGGATAGTAGTGATGACTGTGACGACAACGCTCCACTATCTCAGTTTACTACTTACAAAGGTAAAGACGGGACTTCTTGGAGGAAGAGTGTACCACCTCGAAATGTTAGGACCAGAGAGTGCAACATATAGTTACTCACCTTCCGGGCTGTAAGGGACATGCTCGCCAAGCAAAGTTACCACTAGAAACCTGGTCGTGTCTAATAGATGATAATATCATAGATGATATTGTCAAGTACACAAATATTTACATCAGATCTATCCAGAAAAATTTCGTTCGCGAACGTGATGCTTCGATAACTGATCAGACTGAGATAAAAGCACTTTTTGGTCTTTTGGTCTTCTTTCTTTTGCGGTGCCTTCGTTTCGACGACATTACTACAAGAGAAAGTAGAAAAGCGACTGATAGACTCGCTCCAATAAGAAGTGTTTTTGACTCTATCATAAAGAACTTCCAGAAAAGTTATACAGTTGCTGAATATTGCACTATCGATGAACAATTGGAGCCCTTCCGAGGACACTGCTTATTCAGACAGTATATCAAAAGCAAACCAGCCAAATATGGCATAAAATATTTGGACTAGCTGATTCCCGCACTTTCTATGTGTTGAACTTGGAAATATACTGTGGTATGCAACCAGAAGGCCAATACCATCAATCAAATTCTCCATCTGATGTGGTCAAACGGCTGATTACTCCTATTAGTGGAACTGGAAGAAACGTTACGTTTGATAACTGCTTCATGAGTGTGCCACTTGCCAAAGAACTTGTCAGTGATCACAACTTAACATGTGTTGGAACTGTAAGACTAAATAAACGTGAAATTCCTCCTGAATTTGTGCAGAAAAGGTGTGAACAATTTTCCAGTATTTTTGGAGTCCAGGATAGACTGACTCTCACGTCCTATGTTCCAAAACCAGGAAAAGTTGTTCTAGTAGCTTCCACTATGCATTATGATGATGCACTTGATCCAGACAACAGAGAGGAAAAGAAACCGGAAATAATAACGTTTTACAATGCTACTAAAGGAGGCATTGATGTAGTGGATGAACTATGCGGTACATACAGCGTGTCCAGGAAATCCCGACGTTGGCCACTTACCGTGTTTTTTGGTCTTCTCAACATCACAGCAATTAATTCTCTAGTTATTTATAAAACTAACAATGCTACTTCACAAGGACCAATCATCCGCCGATCATTTCTGAAGGAACTGGCTCTTGGATTAGTGAAAAAGCATTTGGCTCATCTGTTGACATTGAAGAATTTGCCTTTGGAAATCAGATCCACTATTCCAAGAATGAATGGTGTGGAGGAACTAACCCAACCAACACAGAAACGAATGAATATGTCCTCCAGTCGATGTGAAGTATGTCCTAGGAAGAAGGATCGTAATACTACTACTTCATGCCATAGGTGCAACAAGATGATTTGTAAAGAACATTCGGTGCCTTTTTGTGAGGAGTGTGCTGATACTGGAAGTGGTTATAGTGAGTGAGTGGACGAGTAACGCCCATAAATACTTTTTCTTTCATTTTTACATTTGTGTTAGCATTGAGATAAAAAATATAATATTGTGGTGTTTTTCTGTCGAAGACATTCACTCAAAATTAGTATTCATATGATAATGTTAAATAAAAAAAAAGTGTTCAAATTACTTTAAAATATTCCTAACAATTATAAAATTATAGCATTTCATTATTAATTATATTTTGTTATTAGTAACACTTTATTTATTTTGGGGTAAAAAATACCCAACGCGTGTGCTACCGCTATAAAATATTGTGCGTGTGCTGGCGGGTTAAATAAAATCATCATTACAATTTTAATCATTTCGCCTCCGAGTCTAAAATATATGATAAAGCATTTGAAAAACAATTAGAATCTTATCATCTTGAGATGCACTCTGTAGTTTAATATAAACGTTAAAATGTTCCATTTTTATCATATTGTCTTTTATATTACTTTACTGTATGTATTGTATAATCATTTCATTATCCTTTCAACCAATCAGCTTCATCCATTGAGTGTATAAATAAATTTGCTTTGATTCAATTTCATGGATTCTATCAATATCCATATTCTTGGTGTTTCTTTTTGATAAACATTTACGAGTATTTCATATATTTTGACATCGTGAAAACGCTTGTCGATAACATGCTGTAATACTGGTATTTGAATATCCCTCGCAATTCTTAGTAATTTTCTGTGGTTTCCAACGACTATGGAGCATAACATTTATGTAGCTTGCAAGACAAAATAAAGGGCTCAAATATGACGTTGGGCATGGATGTTTGTCCGTCGATACTGTTAGTTCTTATGCTTTGCGTTCTCTCAGAGTTTGGGCTTCATGCTGAACAAAGACACAGGAGTCGCTCCACATGTGTCCACTAAATGTGTAGGTCAAGTGAAAAGTCAAACTTCTAAACAATGTCCATAAAGTAGAAGGATATAGACAAAAAAAAAAAAACAAAACAAACAAATAAACTCATCATCATAATCATCATCGTCATCATCATCATCATCATCTTTCGCAGCACAATCATCAGTTCATCACCATATTTTTATCAAATCTGTTTATAGCTCATGTTTCGTTTCGGTGAACAAATATATAATCTAGTATGGACTTGACGAAACTAAAAGAGTATACGACCTTTTAGATTCTGGGTAGTAAGACTGTGATAATTATAGAACCGTGAGTAGTCACGAAACGTCGGACAGAATTAATCTCAAAGGACGTTTGATCATTTCAAATTACTATGGAAGTGATTTGTCAAACGCCTTTAGATGCCCTCCTAGCCCCAATCTTTGTTATTAATAGTGATAGTAAATTATGTGCGATTATCTTCTACAATAAAATGTGTGCTGTTATTTTTCCGGTAATTTAATTGAATCACTAAATATGAAAAGGAAATAAGTCGCCTTCAGCTTTGAGAAAAACACAAATAACATCTGCACTCAACGAAATATAAACAAATTGCATCGAAAATATTTCTGTGAATCAATCATGAATACACAAGATATTTATGTCAAAAAGCATGTGTATTTCTGAATTTATCCTGCCCTATATAAACAATTTTTGTTTGTGGACTTGTTCCTCTTTCATATCTAATGAAATATATTGTAAAATATTAAACAAAATATATCGTTATCTGTATTATTGAAACAAAAAGGTTTATTGTATGCCAATTTATGAACAATAATAAAGTGTAGCACATATAAACATAGAAAGCTGTCGGTTCTTACATAAACAAAAAAAAAAAAAAATATGTGAGGACTAGTTTCCGTTTCATATCTAACGAAATGCATTGCAAGAATACTAAACAAATGTATCGTTATCTCTATTATTGAAATCAAAAGCTTTATTGTAGGCCAATTTATGAACAATAGTAGAGTGTAGAACATAGAAACATTGAAATCTGTCGGTTATTACATAAACCAAAAAAAAAAAATTTGTGTTGTGACTTGTTCCCCTCTCATATAAATTGTAAAAATATTAAACAGAATGTATCGTTATCTCTATTATTGATATCAAAAGCTTTATTGTATGCCCATTTATTAACAATAGTAGAATGTAGCACATATAAATATTGAAAGCTGTCAGTTATTACATAAACGAAAAAAAAAATTGTATGGGGACTTGTTCCCCTTTCACATTTAACGAAATATATTGTAAAAATATTAAACAAAATGTATCGTTATCTCTATTATTGAAATCTAAAACTCTATTGTATGCCAATTTGTGAAAAATATTAAAGAGTAAAACATAGAAACACTGAAAGCTGTTGGGTATTACATAAATCCCTGACTTTAGTCATTTTTATTCGATTTTTCTTGTAATATCACTGTTTAAAACACATTTCTTGCATTTTGCAGGACTTGAAGCAACACTGCTTTCATCGTTTGACGCCATTTTACTCGTGTTACATATTTTTCCTCTAGATGACAGGAACAACAAACTTGAATTCCTTATGAGAAGGGTACAAGTCGTGGACTAAGCTTCTTTCCAAAATAAACATGAAAATTAAAGTGATGAAATCTGTGTTGCACTTCAGCTAGAAGAGTTTCAACAATTAGTAGTTTTCCAACAAGACGCTGCACCGACACACTGGGGTTTAGTTGTTCGTCATTTCTTGGTTACAAAGATTCCAAATCGATATACTGAGAGGGATGGTCTGATGGTATGGTCACCACGATCACCTGACTTTACTCCTCTTGACTTTTGAGTTGAAACGTCTATACTCAACTAGTGAGGATTGGACGGAGAAATAATCCACCTGTTCCATTTTCATGCAGAATGAAAGAGCATACTTAAATTAGTATGACTACAGTCTTAACTCATATTTGCCAAAACTGGTACTTAGTCCCTTTTTTATATTTAGTATTTAGTGATTCAATTGAGCTTAACGAATGTTAATTGTCATGATAATTATTTCTCGACATCCGGTCTCAAAATAATTATCTAATGACAGCAAACATGAATTTAAAAGCGAAATTAAATTACCTTAGGATAATTATTATCACGAATTGTATTCTGCAAAATAATTCCAACGCGAGCAACTGTAATTCTGAACAATTGAACATTCGAGGTTATAATAATAAGATCCAGAAAACAGTCGAATCGAAGCAGAGATGATAAGAATAAAATGATCCTTGCAATAAAAACAGCTGAAAATTTGAGGTTATAATAACATTTTATTTTAAACTCTTTTATCATTGCTTATCTATCATTTTCAACATGTTTAATTTTATTGTAAACATTTTTACTTATAGTTGTCCATTTATTGTAATTATTTCTTGTTGTATGTTGAGACAACAGAGAAATTGAAAACCAATCATAATAATAATTTAAGATATTTATGTTATAAAGAAAAGGAAATTCAAGAATTAACTATATGAATTTAACTAAGTTATTTACACCTGTATGGCTTAATTGAATAGTGATGTTGTTGTTGTTGTTAGTAACTGTCCGAAGACAGGTCTGAATATCAAAAGTGAAACCAAGAAGGCACCATTTATGAGGCAACTAGTAAAGAAGATAATGGGATAGGGTTGCCAGTTCCTTTCCTTCTCCATAGCATACATATTCCACTAATCAGACTTCAGATGCATACAAACAACTGTTCTTCCTCTGACACATATCGTCAAGTGAAATATACTGCGTGATAATAGATGTACAGCTGTCAAAAGAAAAAGTGGCCGCTCTCATGGAACAAAGTTCCCTTCGGGTATCTTCGCTACAATTCGGAGACAGGCGATGTTACATGTTGTTGGACCACGTTGCCTGATTTCTACAGTTATAATTGAAGTATTCTGTGTGTTATCGATAGCATAATGGTAGCGTTCAGGCCTCTTATTCATGAGGTCCTGCGTTCGACTACAACCACGTGCTTTTTATGTTCTTTTTTGTTCTGTTTTTGAGAGAGACAAACTAGACATAATGGCTCCTTTTTCTTTTACGATTATTTTAGTAATTAACACCAGGTTCATTAATATATTATGCCATGACTTTATCATTATGATATTGTGGCTGCAAATGGAAAGAAAAAAGATTTTATTCTCAATAAAAATATCTTTCGTGGCATAAACAAAACAAATTTGCTGGCGTCGGCCTTAAAACATTCAAACAATTAAGCGTTCAAAAAACAAAACAAAAAGCCATAATTCAATATTTAGTCTATCTTCCTCTTATCTCGATCATCTTGCAGTCGAGTGGGCATGGAATTGACTAGTCTATGCAAATAGCGACTGTTTTTAGACACGATATTCCAGGCATTCTGAACATACCCACATACATAAGTGTTCTGTCCATGGGCAGGTCTTTCATTGCAAACCCAGCAATCTCCAATCTTTCCTATTTTCTGCCTTCCTCTTAGTCTCCGCATATGATCCACATATCCTAATGTCGTCTATTATTCTTTTCAACCAGAGACCCAACCAGTTACTTTTTATCTTTCTAATCAGTTTCAGCATCATTCTTTCTTCACTCACTTTTTCAAACACAATTTTATTTCTTATTCTATCTGTCCACTTCACACGCACCGTTCTTCTCCACATCCACATTTCAAATGCTTCAATTCGTTTCTCTTCATTTCGTCGTAATGTCCATGTTCCTTCCCCATACAATGCCACACTCCACACAAAGCACTTCACTAGTCTCTTCCTTAGTTCTTTTTCCAGAGGTCCGCAGAAGATGCTTCTTCTTCTATTTAAAGCTTCCTTTGTTCATGTTTGCAGTTTTTCTTGGGAAGGATAGGCCTAAATGCGGTAACATCCCGTTGCTTTCCGCACACCACTATCTCTTTCGCATCTTATCAAATTCCAGGGGGCCCAAGCGTTGAGATGAGGAGAGTGGATTTGACTAATTGGGCCCTCCGGACTTCACCGAAAGTCACGGCAAGGGTTAAATATTAATTCTATCAGGATGTTTGACCCTATCAGAGATCGGGAAATCTCAATTAGCCTTTGCCCCCCGCATCCTGGACTAGCTTCTACGAATCATCAGAAAATCTTAGAGTGTGATTGGGCCAATTTTTCCGAAAATGTTTCCACACTTTTGCCATCGTAGCTCAGCGGACGAACGTCGGAATTTAGATGTCAACGTCTCAGGTTCAATTCCTCGTTACTCCTTTTCATTTTATTGTGGTTCAAGATAGTATAATGTAATAATACAAAAAGAAAAACTAATAGCAGTATTACGCAACTGGATTTTTCCAAACCTAATATTAAATTTATGTTATTTATATCGCTAAAGAACGATTACAATATAAATAACTTGAATATTATTTATACAGTATTACTAAAGAACGATAACACAATATAAATGATAAATATCGGTTTGTTTAATTAATATAAGATATTATATAATACGTGTTTAATTATCTAAATAAAGTAACCTATTTTACAAAGAAAGATGTTTATTTGTGTTATAATAATTACCTACATAAAATACAGATTATTTATATTGCGAAAGAACAATAACAATATAAATAACTTGAATATTATTTTATAATGCTAATGAAGGAAAACAGAATATAGGGTAAATGATAACTTGAATATTATTTATATCGCTAAAGAACGATAACAATATAAAAAACGTGAATATTATTCATATCGGAATTTCACAGATTTATTACAGATGTATTTAAGAAATTGTAGAAGAATAGTAATTAGTAACAGTGTCCTATTTATTCTTCTTGGAGCCAAATTTGTAACTTTTAAAAGTGTGGTTACTATGTTGAAGTGTATGTGTTGCAACGGATGCTCGATTTGTTATGTATGTGAGTCAGTTATGGGATGCTTGATGTCGTCGCAATGTCGTAATTATAGTTTGATTGTGTTTGTGTGACTATTGTGTATTAATTTAAGATGTATGGTACGGAAAGCTGCATATTTTTGTTATAGAAATGTTACGTATGTGTGTTGTTAATGTTTTTGTATGTTTCAAATTGATAACTGATATTTGTTTTGCAATCGCAATGCCTAATTTACGGATTGTTTATGTTTTGTTTACATCGCGTAAGCTAATTTAATTTTCTTTTCCATTTCTCTTTATGCTTATCTATTTTGTGTATAAAACTATAGCCCTAACATACATATGTAAAATAGGGCTAACCTCCACTGGAGATACAATAATAATAATAATAATTATTATTATTATTATTATTATTATTATTATTATTCATATCGTTATAAAACGATAACAGAATACAAATGATGGCTTGAATTTTATTCATATCTCTAAAGAACGATAACAAAATATAAATAACGTGATATCCATCAAGAACGATAACTGGATATAAATGATAATTTGAATATCATTTACATCGCTAAAGAACGATTAAAAAATAAAATGAAAACTTGAAGAAGGCGCGAACCCACAACCTTTGAATCATTAAACAAGCACTCTACCGCTGGTCTGCGAGGAGCAGATATGGAACACTTCCATAGTTCCGGAACTGCTTGTACAAGCACATGCATCGTGTAACATCGCCGCGACCCGAAGTGGACTTTGAAAATATTCGCTGTTCACGAGTGCGGCCACTTTTTTTTTTGACAGCTGTACATATCAGCCAGAACCTCTCAGTGGAAAGAATAGGATGATAATATCTTTATTGCTGACGAACAGTTGTACATAATCAGAAAATGTAGTTAGGTATATAATGGTAAGTAACTTTGAAGAACTAAGAGGTATTTACTAAATTTCCGGTACTGCTCATGATATTGTGGTTTTCTGTATGCCTTGTTCTAACGCATGTGTGTCCAAACGCCTATAGAACCAGGAGATATTGCACGTCAAGCATGCTCTGCTAAGGTCAATAACCTTCTATATAAAATAGGAAAAACGACCTTAAAGAATATGCGCTGCGGGTTGCTTACGTCAGGGGTTAACTCGTACGAGTTACAATTGGACAGTTATGTTCTAACGTGATACCATGAACCTGAAACTGCAGTAAGTATTGTCGAATAATCGCGACGCACGTCATAACATTCATCATAGTTTATATATTGAGTACAATATATTTAACATAATTAATGTAGCTTTATTTTGCGCACATTCCCGAGGATGTGGTAATTAAAGTATACACATTGCCTAACACAACATCCATGAGTAACTGTTGTACCGGGTCGTTTGTTTTCTTGTGCTGTGAGCGGAACACAAATTGCATTAATACGGAGAGCAGAGAAACAGTCCTGTGTCGTGCAAGAATAATTGTAAGATATATCTTCATTATTTCGGAAATAAGTTCAATGCATTTGCTAAATAGGCTATACCACGTCCTTTTATTCTAATGGAGTTGTATTTTCGAAATCTTACAATGCTGGATTATGAATGTGGCGTGTACTACTGAGTGAGTAAGTATTATAGTCTAAGCTAATTACCGAGTTTCGTAGTAGTCAGGAAATATTTCACAAAAATTCAGAGGATACTGAAAAGACCTCTACGATGTAAAGGTAAAGACAAAGAAACATAATCTAGTACACTATCTCACTATTGCTCTGTAAGTAGATAAACGTAGAACAATGTAAAAACAAGATTGTAGTTTCTAATTTATTACTCCAAGATGTTAAAAAAATTATCCATTTGCGTAATATACAAGGGAGGATCGAAAAGTAACGCACAACATTTATTTTTTACCAATGTGTTTAATAGGTAAGCAAGACGAAATAATGTACAAGGAAGCTACAGGTTTTATTTATTTTTCGACATAGGAACTAAATCCCTCGACACATTTCTCCTATCGTGACACTAGATTCAGTACACCTCGTCCATAAAACTCCGTTTTCTGGGTTTATAACCACCTGCGCACGACTGATTTCACTTCTTCATCCGAATCGAAGCGTTGGTCTTCTAGGAATTCTTCATTGGTCCAAAGAGATGAAAGTCAGACGATGCGAGGTGTGGACTGTAGGGTGGATGATTACCGCCTCAATTCCTCTGACATTGGGTGGTGTTGCAGCGGTCACTGGTCAATCGGAACGTGCTTTATCGGCGGCCTCTTTAAAGAACCTGCACCACCTCGAGATCACACACCTCCAACATTACGCTATGGATTTCAGTAGTACTTTTCCGTTTAGTCCACAAAAACGGACTACACCTTGATGCTAGTACGTACCCCATCTTTACTCAGTAGTTACCTCTCGTTACTCCAGGGTGACATCTGATCGAGCGCAGGATTAAAACTAGCTATATGCCAACTTTGAACCAATATAGAATTCTGTCAAAAATTGTTGTGCGTTACTTCCTGATTCTTCCTTGTATATATCCCTGTATGTTTTCACGGTTCTTCATGGATCGTGATGTTTGATTTCTCGCCTTGAATTTTCATCTATTCTCGTCTTGAATTTTCATCTATCTCCTTGTTCAGTCGTTTAAATGTATATAATGTATGTATGTATGTATGTATGTATGTATGTATGTATGTATTTATGTATGTATGTATCGCACTTCCAGTAAAATACTGTCGTATATCGAAAATATTACATATTACTTTAGTAATTTTTTTTCCGATATTTTTCTACTAGTTGGAGATATGAAATTCTACTAATAAAATAGTATATTATCAAAGGTTTTGGTACTATTCATTAAAATATTTTTACATCAGTATTTTACTAGAAAATAGCATATCTTTATATTTATCATGATTTTCGAGTTACGAAACTATTTTATTACGAGTGTGGTGTATATGTGTATTTACATACGACTTCTTTCTATCCCTCATCATAGAACGTCTCTATACTCATCCTCCTACACTGTAGAAATACCTCGTCTCTGGAATTCGCTACCTAATGATGTCAGGGACTGCCGGACTTTATCACAATTCAAAATTAAATTGGAAAACTTTGTCTTGTTTAATGCTTTTTAGATATTGCTAGAAGTGTTGATTTGTGTTTTTTTTACTCCAGATTAAAATCGCAAGTTTCTTGTTTATGTTAGTTAATTAGGATACAATTAATTATACTTAATCACTCATTTAAAGTTTGTGTGACTGCAACCTGTGTATATTTTTGTGTGACTTTACTTCGTTTATAGTGTTTTTTTCCGTTTTATTTCTGTTATTGTATTTGTATTCCTGGTGTTGTGGAAGAGAAGGCCTGATGGCCTTAACTAGCCCTACACCAGAACAAATAAATAAATAGATAAATAAATAAATAAATATGTACGAAAAGGACTGGTGTGTAATCACGAAAAAGTGCTGTGAAATTTATAATCATAAAGCAACTTTGAAACCCTTATTTATACAAGTATTTCGATTTTCCACCAATCATATTGCTGTCGTATTGTATTATCGTGTCGGAACATGTAGTGTTTTGTGACTCAATAGTACTTAAAAAAATAACATTAATTGACATTACCGGTTCCCTCTTTTTTCTCCTTAATATCGTGAATATTTTAAAGATGTTCGGTAAGGAATTGCTGTCATCTTATCGCGTTAAATTTTCAGTTCTGTTATTTTCAAAATGAATGATAAATAAGGAGGTTTTAATTAATAGGTTTTGTATCATGATTGCAGGTCTGTTCCATCGCGCCATCCTCCTCTCCGGATCAGCTCTCAGTAGTTGGGCGCTTGTTGAGGATCCCGTCAGCTTCGCCGTGCGTCTTGCTAGACAGGTCAACTGTTCCATCCCTGAAGATCTGTACAGAGATCATGAGAACATCGTGGACTGTCTACGTGAAGTTTCTCTCGAAGATCTTCTTCGTGCAGATGTATCTGCACCGACATACCTCAGTGCATTTGGACCCAGTGTTGATGGTGTTGTCATTAAAACAGACTTTCAGAAAGAACTTCTTACGTACTTCCATCCCGATTTACAAGGTTACGCTGGCTCTAGTGGTGTTAACAGTAATATGAAAAGAAGTGGTGATGCCACATTGGCTGCGATTGCTAACAGTGCTGGTGGCAACAGATACGATTTACTGTTTGGTGTTGTGACTAGTGAAGCGTTATGGAGGTTCTCGGCCGCGGATATACAAGCGGGATTCGAAGGAGAACGAAGAGATAAGATAATAAGAACTTATGTCAGAAATGCGTACACCTATCATTTGTCAGAGATATTTTTTACTGTTGTGAATGAATACACGGACTGGGAGAGGACTGTGCAGCATCCTATTAACACAAGAGATGCTACAGTTGCTGCCCTAAGCGATGCTGAGTTTGTGGCCCCTTTAGTGCAGACCGGCGACCTCCTCAGCTACCGTGTGATGTCAAATCCAGGGCCAGGCGCCACAAAGTCTTATTTTTACGTGTTTGATTACCAGACTAAAGACGGAGATTATCCTCAGGTAAGTGGAGAATTCTTTCACGCACACATACGTAATAACATTTCAACATTGTACATTACTTCGGTTGTAATAAAGGTTCTGCATCTTTTACAGACTTGGAAAAATTATTAGACTAAAACGTATTCTTGGAAACATAATATAATTCGTTATATCCACTACCAGTATATTTCACACAGTCTCTATCGTTGTAAATATGATTGTTTACATCTTCTGGTATATTTTTCCAATGGTTAAGTTAATTTTTGCGGCTATGTTGGTACTACTGGTGTTTTAATTATATACTGCAGAAGATATTCTCCCATGGCCTGCAAGAAGACCGGACATGAACAAAATTGAAAATCTGTGATCTATACTGAAGAAGAAAGTGAACAAACAGAGGCACACAACAAAACATGGACTCATTTAAGCACTATCAGATATCTGGCTAAATGATGCTGATATTCAAAGAAAGTGTCAAACTTTGGTTTCCAGCATCCCTAACAAAATCGACGTGTTAATAAAGAATAAGGGAATGTTCACAAAATATTAGTTACCTCAAGACTCAATTTTCTCTTCATTATATCTGTGCAAAATACATTTTTCTTCATATTTCTACCGATAAATACAGCTTTGTTGCACATATAATTAATTTAGTTTAATAATTTTTCCACGTCTGTAGTAGTTACGAAAATATTGTTTCTTCAATTTTTTTAGGTCGTTACAATGGGGACGTACCTTTCGAGCGTAAACAATATATTTTGAGCTAAGTTAGAAGTTTATTTTGAGTTACAATAATTCACGCAAAAATAAAATTATTGTCACATTACAGTGCCAGATTAAAGTAACGCAAGGTATGTTGTTTTTTAATATAGTTTTCAACTAAATTATCACTTAAGATGTTACCTCAAGAGAAGTCGGGCTATGTTCATTAAAAGGAAGTGAAAAACAATCTTCTACTTCACATGGGTCTAAACGGAAGGCCAAATATATGTGTAAGCCATTTACCATATTCACTTTCGTTATGCATGTACTCGTATACTACACTTACTCAAGTTCTTGAATTTTTCTGTCACAGGCTTGTGATAAATGAAACCTACGTCCAGGTATCCTGGTATTTTCCACGTATGTGTTATGCTTTTATGGATTGCATATTCAAAATCAACAAGAAATATACTTGGATAAAGGATCAAATTATTTTCTTCATGTTTAGCATTGAACAGTTTAGAAATATGGAGTATTTTTTCCATTTTATCTCTAAGGAGAGATTTAATGACAGTTCTTCTATATAATCCATATAGATCATCAAAATTACAGCACTAAATCTTTCAAGTCGCCCGAAAGGACTTTCGCTCTGAAGAAAAACATGAAAATTTAGTATCGCTCAAAAGACGTTTCCTGGTTACGATTTCTATCCACAGGACAAATTATGTTTCCTAGTTGCAAACGACAATTTATCCCAGTAAATTCGTACCAATACTTTTCGTAAATAGTATTTCGTACCAAGCACAATTTGTACCGTGACAAATTTGGTACACACTGTTTGACCCGGAAAATTTGTACCTTAAAACATTTGTTATAAGCAGTAAGTACCATGGAAGTTCTAGGATTTGAAGCAGTAGTTTAAGCCTTTCTCTTTGTATACGTCTTCATGAATTAGTTTGCGGAATATTCAGGTAAATTTCGCTGTTTCTCCAACTTGCCTGCTTATTATAGAACTAGCAGATTCATTGGACGATACTGCAGCTTCTTTAACACGTAACACCACTTCCAAAGCCTTGCATCTGCCCCAATCAGGTCCATGCGAGTGGTCAATCTCTTTTAAGGACTTCACCTGCTATATGTATTTTCGATACGCATTCTCCTCTTTTCTCACATGTCCATTCAATTTTTCTTTCACCTTCCCTGTACTTCGTATAAAAGTACTACTTATATATCAATTTTGGTTTCTCCTATTCTGATAACGTTAATCTTGGACCGTCGATAATTTATACACTTTACAGTGTAGAATGTATTTATATACTCTCCAATTTAGAATGTTTTTATTCAATTTTAAGTGTTGTCGTTTTCATAGAAACTTAGCATTCTTTGATGTACTGTTGTGTTTAAAGTCTTGTCGTTTTCATAGAAACTTGGCATTCTTTGATGCACTGTTGTGTTTGAAGTCTTGTGGTTTTCATAGAAACTTGGCATTCTTTGATGCACTGTTGTGTTTAAAGTCTTGTCGTATTCATAGAAACTATACATTCTTTGATGCTTTGTTGTGTTCAAAGTCTTGTCGTTTTCATAGAAACTTGGCATTCTTTGATACACTTTTGTGTTTCAAGTCTTGTCGTTTTCATAGAAACTTGGTATTCTTTGATGCACTGTTGTGTTTGAAGTCTTGACGTGTTCATAGAAACTTGGCATTCTTTGATGCACTATTGTGTTTAAAGTCTTGTCGTTTTCATAGAAACTTGACATTCTTTGATGCACTGTTGTGTTCAAAGTCTTGTCGTTTTCATAGAAACCTGGCATTCTTTGATACACTGTTGTGTTTAAAGTCTTGTCGTTTTCATAGAAACTTGGCATTCTTTGATGCACTGTTGTGGTACATACTGTCCAGTACGAATTAAAATGGAACCAATTGACCGGGACAAACTTCTAAAATGTACCAACCGTCACAGGTACGAATTGATTTCTGGGACGAACTGTCGTAGTGACAAATTGATGGGACGAATTTTCGCGACACCGTTGCAAACAAATACATAATCTAATAATAAAAACGGACATACATAAGAAGTAAGTATGCCAGTTCGGAAAGACATTGCCTTAAGACTAGATATTTAAGTAATCTCGAAATTATGAATTATAGGCATAACTAAATTATTGGGATTAGTTGCATCGTTATGACAAATGTAAAATGAAACAATTACTAACCAAGTCTTAGCGAGCCAACATAGCAAATAAATATTCCGACTCTCGAGTGAGATTAGTCAGGGATGGAATCTGCAAATAACTTACTTATAAAATCTTAGGAAAATTAAACGGGTGGGCACCGACTGTACGCGAAAGGGTCAATTTTTGTCCAACTGCGCGCGAGCTACTGAAGTTTAAAGAGGCCAACTGCGCGCAAGCGGATGTACCACAAATACGTCAAATGAAGTGTCCAGAACCATTGTGGGCCAAGCGCCATATACTAAAACCGTAGAAAACAAGGATTAACATGAAGTTATTACCATTATTCAATGGAAACATACAGGAAGTAATATAAAGTATACACATTAAAACGAAATGATATGTCAGTCTTCATTAAACTGTGGTATTCACTTAACTTTAACCCTTGCTTTCTCCGTTTTTAATAAATGGCGCTTTGCCCACTATGGCTCTGAACCCTTCAATTGCTTGCGAGTCTTTCTCATGTAAGTAACAGAAATTTGTCAGAACTAGTAGTAAATAGTGTTAGTCATTTGTTTTCTCTCTCCCGAGGAAGTAGGAAATGACTGTGGAAGATTTAATTAGCTAGGAACTCAAAATCCAGACGTTTGAGATGGGCAGGGCATGTAGCACGTACGGGCGAATCCAGAAATGCATATAGAGTGTTAGTTGGGAGACCGGAGGAAAAAAGACCTTTAGGGAGGCCGAGACGTAGATGGGAGGATAATATTAAAATGGATTTGAGGGAGATGGGGTATGATGATAGAGACTGGATTAATCTTGCACAGGATAGGGACCGATGGCGGGCTTATGTGAGGGCGGCAATGAACCTTCGGGTTCCTTAAAAGCCATTTGTAAGTAAGTAAAACCCAACAATCCGAATGTTTCAAGTTTTACAGATTATTTAACAACAACTTTCATAGATTCTTATTCTGTGTGTTCTCCAGAAATTTGGGCTTCTGATACCATCACATCAAGAACAACCAATGATTATGAGGCATTCTACAGGGATTTCGGACTTAATTTTAACAGTGCTCATCCACAGTGCATATATACCACTTTCTTGACGCTGTCATTCAAGCAGACAAGCACTTACCTCAAAATGAATTATACAGGTACTTACAAATCTAAATGTGTCTGCGAAAAGCATAGGTAGTACATAGAAGAATTAATTTTAAAATTTAGGCAAGGAATTATCTCACGATTGAATTTCCTAAAGAGTGTTTGTTATTATTACAAGAAAATCACATAATTTAAGTGCATACTGTAAGTTCTTGACAAATGCCATGTTCTAACACGGGTATGCATATTTTAACTTGTCAAATGCCCTTTACTAATTTCGGCATGCATATTACACTGCAATTTTAACCATAGCTAAGAATGGCAAATAATCTAGCATTCATAGAGAGTCCTAAATATGAAAAAAAAAAAAAAAAAAAAAATGGGAAGGAAAATGCAGAGATTATCGCCGCGCGCAGTTGATCTATACTCAAAATTGACCGCCGCGCGCAGTCGGACGCTTTAAAAATGTAGAAATTTATCTTGCGCGCAGTCAGGATCCTCCGAATTAAACGTCCACATCACAGTTTAAAATCCACAAATTTAAAAAAATACACACGTATGTTATTTTAAAGAAATGTGTATGATAATTGATAGCTAATACATCATCACTGCAAAAGTTTGACATGTGTGTCTGAAAATCCAGAAGGATATAACGTCGAAATACTATCATATAAATACGTATGATTTAATAAAAAGTAGTTTCAACACTTCGATAGTTCGAAAATAGCTTTATTACCAGTGTTAATATCACGTTTTTCACTGTAATCCCCCCTCATGCCTATCACCTTTTGCCACAACTGTGGAAGAGTCGTACATCATCAGCGCTTCCACCTTGGTTGATGTCCTGCAGTGGACCGCCTTATAGTGCGGATAATCGTATCTCCTGCGTTGAAACGTTTCCCTCGCAGGATGTGGAGCACGGTTTTGTGGCATATGCCTACCTCTGCGGCCAAGTCACGCACACTCCATTGGCGACCAACATCAAGCTGGAAAGCAAAGAGCTGAATTGTGTGGTCGTCAACACGGAGTCGTCCTGGACAGGGGCTGTCCTGAATAGCATCCCTACCTTCACGGAGCATTTACACCCATCACCATGGAGCAATATGGCAACGCTGTATCGCCACACACTTTACGCAGTCCCTGAAAACAGTCTGGTGCACTACGACCTTGTGCAACTTCGATTTTTATCCAGGAGCATTGCTCCTGTTTGTAAACATGTCGTTAGGGCGCTTGGACTATCCTCCTCCACTTCAAAGCACCACAAAACGTAACTGAATCACAGTGTTGTCAAATGAATTGAATGAAAAGTCGCCAAACAGTTTAAAAGTCGCTAGATTCCTTACTATGAAATAGACGAGGTTTTGTTTTTGTCGCTAGAAGATGCTGAAAAAAGTCGCTAAAGTATTTTTAAACAATAGAAAAGTTTAAAGAAATTGTTGCCGAAAAACAGCTAAAAACCACCAGATTTAGCGACAAAGTCGCCACTTGATAAGCACTATATCGTCTTCGGCATAATATCCGTTATCATTTCTACAAAATTTACTGCCATCTCACTCAGTCCGTCACGTGACAGCTGTGTTGTCACTACTTTTGTAGATTTGAGACCTGCAGTGAACAGCCTTTGGAAGCAGACAACGAGAAGAAGCAATTCTATGAACTTTAAAAAAAAAATTATTATCATCTGGAGACAATTGAATTTGTGGCCTACTCATTGGAAGCCGGGGAAATATTTCTTATCTTTTTGTAAACATTTTAATTTAATTCAATTCAATCTGTAAAGAAATTGCCCTTATGGCCCTTAAGTAATGTATTCAGATTTTGAAATGTCATTTATACAACAGCACAAAACAGTTGGAAGACCGAAGGAAAAATACCTTTGGGGGGGGGGGGGTCGAGACGTAGATGCGAGGATAACATTAAAATGGATATGAGAGAGGTATCCCACCTATGGATTATTCTTGCTCAGGTTAGGGATCGATGACCGGCGTATGTCAGGGCGACAATGAACCTCCGGGTTCCCTAAAAGCCATTTGTAAGTTAAGTAATAACACATAATTTCAGTGATTAATAATTTTGTTTATACGTGTTCAAAATTCATGTTTATTTTTCTTTTATTATTTAATATTATTACATTCTGTTAGTGTTACAGTTCACAGATCACTAAGAAGTTCATGATGATGATGATGATGATATGATAATGTATTTTGTTAGGTATACTTTGTCATTTTAGAGAGGCCACTCTGTTGGTAAGTTTTGTATATTAAAATATATTTCCAAGCCGGAAAACAAATTAACAATATGAAGTGAATTTAGTAAGCTAGTACAAGAAAACAAGAAATACAAGTGCTGTTATCGATATAAAAGGAATGTTCTTTGTAACATTTTCCTACCCAAGCTTATTTCATCAGCCTATCGGGACGTTCGCCTTTCCAAAGTAGGTGGAACTTCAATTTCACTTATCACGAGAAGGGAGTTAATACAATGATTATCGTGAAAGAAGAGAAATTACAAATAGATATAACCTGTTTCTTGTTCTGCAGTTCTTATAATACAGTATAGCCTATTTCCTAAGATAATTCACAAATTTGTCGAACATCAGTAGCTACTGTATATGAAGGGTTCAGAACCATAGTGGGCCAAATTTATTAAAAAAGGAAAAAGCAAGGGTTAAAGTTAAGTGACTACCATAGTTTAGTGAAGATTGACATATCATTTATTTTTAATGTGCATACTTTATATTACTTGCTATATGTTTCATTGAATTATATTAACTTAATTTTACGTTTTTAATATATGGCGCTTGGCCCACTATGGCTCTGAATCCTTCATATAATCCTCTCCCGAGTAATTCTGAAAAGGACGCTTATTTCAATCTATGTTAGTGATTTTAGAAAACAAATATTGGTGTGAAGAACCGTTTAATGTGGCACTAGTTGCAGTACTCGCTATCTTCTTCAATCTTTAATTACAACTGAAGAAGGCAATATGATAAACATGATATTACGTACGAAACAGCATAATTCAATGATAGTTTTGTCTCTGGATAACTCTGTAATTATAGATTTCAGGCTATTGAATATTTCATTATCATAATCATCATGATGAAATATTTACAATAAGGCTATTTTGTGTTTGCCTATGAATCTAAAAATTAATTCATGTCAACGTTTCATAGGCGCTTCGTCGATTTGTGATTTTAGAAGATATTTTAAATGTAAAATTCTTAAGAATTACAATTTATACACTTCGTCATAAAAGTGTATGTTACACGTGCGAGTTTGCTTTCGTTCTCTAAGTCTAGATAAGCATTTCTCAACTTTTTTCAACATGTGACACGCAAAAGTTGTAATTTAAAATCTCGCGGCACACTCACATAATATAAACCAGTAGTTCCTAGCTAGGGGGATTTTTTTCAAAACAAGTAAAATACGATATTTTTTTAAGGTTGGTCCATAATGATATTTGTGGCGGAAGAGGTCGCAGTTAGGGTGTTTCTCGAGGTTCTCCCGTTTCCCCATATCACATATCTACATCATTTCGCTAAAATTTCTCCATTCCGTTATCATTCCACAGCATTCTCCGAACGCCGGCTGGCGACACATAGAGCGGGTTAGCTGGAAGAGAGTATGGTTGCCTGCTCAAACCTGGGTGCTAAGCGAACCTTAGTGTGGTCAGTAAGTACGGATTGGGAAAAAACCTAGCCTGAGGGTCACCGCAATACATCTAATAAGATCGCAGTGATGGGTCGTCATCATCCCTCCCTTAAATTCAATTCAACTAAAAGTTGGTACAGGACGATTATTTAGTCCTGACAGTCGCCGGAGATGTGCGCCTGGGTCAGGCGAGTCCATTTAGTTACGCCAAGGGGTGTTTGGGTTAGTCATTCGCTTGCCTTCAGAGCGATCGGATGCCATGCGTGCGGTAGAGCGGTATGTTTCCAGTACAGTTAAGCTGTACTGCATTCCTTTACTGACCGCTCGCCCTTATCTATACTCCGGAGATTTCCAGACTACTGCTATTACTTCTCCTCTTTCGCATCATTGAGCTCTCAGGACTAAATAATCGATTTGTACGATATTCTAACTTTATTGCTCTGGCAACTCTTTTACGACTCTTTTCACATTTATTTTTCCAATTTTTCTACGACAATCTTTATTAATTTCATTTTCTCGCGGCACACCGGTTGAGAATGGTTGCTCTAGATCAGGGGTTCTCAATCTTTTGAAAATTGTGACCACCACCCACACTTGATACTAAGTGCGCAAGCACCAG
The DNA here is from genome assembly GCF_040183065.1 of Periplaneta americana. Taxonomy (NCBI): domain Eukaryota; kingdom Metazoa; phylum Arthropoda; class Insecta; order Blattodea; family Blattidae; genus Periplaneta; species Periplaneta americana. Next base: position 102,200,128 of record NC_091130.1, on the reverse strand, counting down.
GAAATCAAATAGGTTTAATAGGACTGTATGAATACAGTATTAAAACACTTACCAGGGTGACATCCTTGAATTTGAATGTCAGAATTTTAGTAATATCCAAGGAGAGACATTCCTGCTGATGTAATCCAGTTAATCGTGATCGTGCTTTGTTCTTCATGTATTTCATACGGTATTGCATAGTTGCGCACCGCGATCAATTGAGAGACCTAGGCATGCATAGTTGCGCCCAGAAGAAATGAGGTGGTACAATGGGCATGGCATAGTTGCGTATAAACAGTAGAAAACAGTTAATAAAATACTGCCAACTTCATGGTGTTCATTTTAACGGTATGCTATCGATAATCTCTGCATAAACAGTAGAAGAACAGTTAATAAAGTGCTGGTAACTTCATGGTGTTCATTTAACAGTAGTCTATCGATAATCACTGCGTAAACAGTAGAAAAACAGTTAATAAAGTACTGCCAACTTCATGGTGTTCATCTTAACAATAGGCTATCGATAATCACTGCATAAACAAGAGAAGAGCAGTTAATAAAGTACTGCCAACCTCATGTTGTTCATTTTAACAGTAGGCTATCGATAATCACTGCATAAACAATAGAAGAGCAGTTAATAAAGTACTGCCAGCTTCTTGATGTTCATTTTAACAATAGGTTATCAATAATCACTGCATAAACAGTAGAAGAACAGCTAATAAAGTACTGCCAACTTCATGGTGTTCATTTTAACAGTAGGCTATCGATAATCACTGCATAAACAGTAGAAAAACAGTTAATAAAGTACTGTCAACTTCATGGTGTTCATTTTAACAATAGGCTATCGATAATCACTGCATAAACAGTAGAAAAACAGTTAATAAAGTACTGTCAGCTTCATGGTGATCATTTTAACAGTAGGCTACCGATAATCACTGCATAAATAGTAGAAAGCAGTTAATAAAGTACTGCCAACTTCATGGTGTTCATTTTAACGGCAGGCTGTCGATAATCACTGCATAAACAGTAGAAAAACAGTTAATAAAAAACTGCCAATTTCATGGTGTTCATTTTAAAAATATCGATAATGAATATTAAATCGAATAAGAAATCAATAAGATTGGTTGATTACGAGGCTCGATTTCCCGTAATGTCTTTTTCTCTACTTATTTCATCGGGGCCCAACTATGCCATGTCCCTTTTCTCTACCTGATGGGAACGGGGCGCAACTATGCCCACAAAACAGGGATCCTTTTTTATATGCTACATCTTACCTGACCATGGGGCGCAACAATGCCCTGCCCATGAAAATGAAAAAGTTTTTTTTCGCATATGTTGGTTGTCCCTAACATAGCCATACATTTGAAAGAACCACTCCGCATTATTTGGAGTATTTTAGTATCTTCTGCTCGCCCTAAAAGGTTATGAATTTCTTCTTTTGAAACAAATATTTCAGCGCCAAGGAGGACTGGAAATCTATCAATTGAATTTCCTCACGAGCAGACATATCATTCTCTTGAATAATTTTAATTTTTATGATTAAGTCCACACTGAATGCGGGAAGACCTATTATGTCATTTAAATAGTGTAATGGGTGGTTAGGAACACTATTTGTTACGTCTGTGCAACAAAGTTTGAATTGAAGAAAGGATCTCAGGAACTTTCGTGTTCGCTAGAAAATTTTTACTCGCATGACGAGAGCACCAAATGTCATTAAAAGAGCACCATGGTGCTCGCGAGAACTAGGTTGAGAACGCCTGCTCTAGATTGTATAAAGTAGAGGAACAGTGTAATACTGAAATTATTTAAGGGAAGAAATGGTATTCACTTTTTAGACGTTATACTTTGTACGCTCTTAGACACGGAAAATTGTCGCTCTCTTGTAGCGTGAATTTTGCAACGTGTAGTTCCGGTTAAACGCGAGATTCACATGGAGAATTATTAAGTATCGATATCCGAGGATGAGGTCAAGTCGTAGCAGCGATGTATCTATATGTCACGAAACGACATATTCCCTAGGAAGCCTTTATGGTTTCGAATCTCTCTATGTAAAATGCACGCGTGTAAACACAGCGCCCACGATGATTCCAGAGCTATTTCGAGATGGGACTTATCTCTCAACAGCGATCAATTTTCGTGTCAAAGGTTGTACATGGACCAAGATATATATATTTTTTTTATTCTGGGCAGTTTATTTATTAAATTTCTTTCGCTCTCCTGAAACAGTCATAAAGCTATAGCCCCTTAAAATTACAATATTAATCCAGAGAACATCTTTAGGGCAAATCTCCCCCCCCCCCTTTGTGAAATGTTCAGTGCTGATACTCTAATTTATCGTCTATATCTTCTCTATTTCTCCTCTACCCCCCTTTTTTAGATGTCGTGCTAAATTCCAAGCACGCCCCCGATTTTCTAGCGCAGACTTCACCCCTCTTCAACCCTCCAACCCCTATATCCTTCTACTCCATTCCAGAATGTCGAAGTTTCGGAGGCAAATGGCTCTCCTTCTGTCGCATTCCCAAGATGCCACAGTTGACAGAGAATGGCAGATAAACACACCCCGAGCTATTGCTGAAGCAAGGTACGAAGGGATGTTGGAGGGATGGGAATTTCGTCGGGGTGAAAATACACTATGACGAGAGCGAACAGTGTTTTAAACCTCTGTTGGTCTCTAACGCCTTATCATTGTTGTTTCTGCTACATTCACATTAAGCCTACTACATTAATGTATGATTTAGTCCCCAAACTTTTAAAGTGTCTACATTGTAAAAATTTGAGTACTTTATTTAGAAGACACTTATAAACATTAGATAATAATAATAATAATAATAATAATAATAATAATAATAATAATAATAATAATGCTATTTAAAAGCTGGGATGCTTGGCTATAACTTTGAACCACAAAGATATACGGCGGAACTTCTACACATAGAAGTTAGAGTGGTATAAGATCTCGACCAACAAGCACCCATTCTGTAAAGGAGGTGGATATATCTTCACTCTCTCCAGGAAATCGAACCTGAGTTAAATGATTATATAATTTGTAGTCAAATATGTTATTATTTAAATAAATAACATACTGTTATTATTGTTAATAATAATAATAGTATTAATAAAATAATAATACCAATAATAATAATAATAATAATAATAATAATAATAATAATAATAATAATAAACCTCTGATTCAGATTCCGGTTGATATGTACATCTATTATCAGGCAGTACATCTCACTTGACGATATGACTGTATCAGAGAAAGAACAATATTTTTTGTATGCATCTGAAGTCTGATTAGTGTAATATGTAGTTAATCGGCGATGTATGGAAAAGAACTGGCCACCTACCCTATTATCTTTTGGCCTTGTTGCCTCATAAGTGGTGCATTGTTAGTATCACTTGTTAGGTTCAGACCTGTCTTCGGACAGTTGACTAAACAGCAAATAATAATAATAATAATAATAATAATAATAATAATAATAATAATAATAATAACAATAATAACAACAATAATAAAAATATACGATGTATTATCGCCGCGCTCTCATAGTTAATATTCGGCAGGTCTTTGAGCGTCCTCGTGCATTCGGCAGGTCTTTGTAATTTAATTGCATTATTGTTTTCACAATCTTGTGTCACAGCTCCAATCACTCGCCTCAATTTCAATATTGCAACCAATAAGCTGCTTCCATTATTAAATGACACCTACTTGTCTCATCCACGTGGACTAAAACCGAGGTTGCAATGTCTTGTGCTGAAGACGAACATTAAGGTATATGATTAAAATTATTAAAGCTCGTATTAAGAGTTAATAATAATAATAATAATAATAATAATAATAATAATTATTATTATTATTATTATTATTATTATTATTCTTAATAGCCATTTAACAATATAACAAACTAGTACTTATTCTTATCGAAGAAGTGACAACATGACGCTTAGAATGAAACCTACAGAGCAACAATCGGTCGGTAAAATTGTTTTAAAAGCACACCTCGCGTTATTGTATGATGCCGACATGTTAATCATGAGACCGCGGCGATAATATGTGTGGTAAATTATGATTTCGCACACATCTGAATAATGTGACAGCAAAAATTCTTATTTCGCGATAAATGGTAGGATGTGACAAGAAAATGTGTGTCCGTATTAGCGACAGCAAGCTGATTTGAATACCTAAAACTTTTGTTTAGTTTGTAGGTGATGATTACTTGCTACAAGGTTTAAGTGATATTTAAGATCAGCAATTTTTTATTCTCATGAAAGATCAATTGATCTGAAGAAATGATATCAAGGCAAATAATTGTCTCTGATTTAGTAATGGAACTAATTTAGAAATCAGATGTAAGTAATAATGAATAGTTGTCAAGTTTCCTTTTGACAATATTAATGATTAGACTCCGTATTCCAGCTACCTAAAGTCTTAAGTTAAAGACACATTGGGTATATAGTACGCCGAACACAAGTAATGCAACGGATAAGGATAGGCCTATAAACCAACGCGTCTCACTGTGTGTTCGTAGAATAGGCCTACAGTCAACTCCCAACATTCTGAAGCTATACTAGTAAACACATGCTTAAACCGTGATGTTCAATTTCGTTGTGATCTTTGCAGTGAATAATAACGTGCAATCGTAAGTTACGGAACTTGAACATATGCAGATGTCACTAGAAATTATTTTATATTATAAGAAATTCTTTCAATAGCACTTGACATTATTTGTGCAAGATGTTCCTATTGTCTGATATTTTTCGTGTTTCATCAAGATATTGCATATGTGGCTAATCACTGAAAACTCACTAATTTTCTATGTACTTTTCTAGAAATTCCCTAAAATTTAGATTATTTAATTTATTAACTGGGATGTTGACACTGAACATCATGGTAGGATACACAAATCCATGCTAAACACGGAGTTAATATCTTCATAATTTTCAGCTTTTGATAGTACTGATACTTTTGGATTACGTTCAACACACTTTCTGTGTCTTTTGGTATTGCAGTTTCTTTCAGTGCACTCTTTTTTGTCACTTTTAAGTTTTTTTACACAATGGACGCCTATAAATGTAATGTTGTCTCTATTGATAGTGAAAATATTAGTTCAAATATCCTCAACTATGCCCTGCAATATTACACCCTTGAGCCTCTTACCTAAGGCATTTTACCTCTGCAATGAACCTTCAATCAGCCACAAAGATGTAGTTATTTAAAAAATAAATTTCTAAATTATAGACATCAGCTCAAAGAATTTGAGTGACCACAAGGGTCCTGAATACAATAAACATGTACAATATAATGTGATGTGATACATTAAAGAAAAAAGAAAGTTAATTGTTGAGGGCAAATATAAGTTGATTAATTGAAATAGAGATGATGATGTAATATTTGAAGAGAATCCTTGATAATATTTATAAGAATAGACATTACATAATCAAAAGGAATGTGAAGTTCCTTAAGATAATTCCATGTGAATTTTGTAATTGAACCTCTACTCCCAAACAGCAAACCAATGACAGACCATTGTTTAAGAGGGACGTTGTACTTTTGAGAAAGATACGGCAGGCAAGATTCATATGTAGACTTCTTCTCAATATCAACTTCGGTGGCCTGATTTAAGTTTCTTTCGAAACGGATAGTAGGGTGAAGAACAAGAGCCCGTTTTAAGCGTCCGTTGATAGCAATAATGTCTGCCCGTCTAAAAGAACCATCTGACGATACACAATGTACTTCCTCATGAATCTCCCAATTTAAAGTTGTTAACGATATCGCCAAAGCATGTCGTACACGATGATGTCTAGCATTGATCAGCAGCTCACCTTTGGGGCATTGCCCAAGCACGTGTCCAAGTGGTAGACTAGTAAGAGCTATACGAACGTAGCCTACTTATACCTGCGCTGTGACGTCATATAGCCTATACTTCGAATCAACGTCATTCCAGTTTATAGGTATACTGGAATACGAACCCTATTAACGATAGTGTATTTCTGCAATGCTTGGGAAAAGTGGAATAAGTCAGTTTCCACAAACATTTTTTATTAATTTATTGACAACTTACGGAACATCTGCTAGCTTGGGAAAAGAGACATAAGTATTTCTCCCATTACAATAATTCATACAGGAGAAAATCAAATCGACATAAACCTGAGTGAAGATAGTTTTCTTCCTTCTCCTATAAAATTAACATTTTTTACTTGTGCCACTTTTGCCGAGCACTACAGATTTATAGATACCGGTACCGGTATTCAAAAATAACTCAATTTCTTTAAATCTTTGTACAATTATTTTCGTAAGTGTAACGGCATTTTCTTTACTTCAGAAATTACAAGGGTGTCATGTGCAAAGCCTAGCACCGTCAATTTAGGCAGTCTTTTCACTAGTTCATACCAATACTTTTCGGCAATTTTTGTCTCTCAAAACTCGTCAAAGATAAAGTCGGTCACCATGCCCTACTATTGTACAGGAGATAACGGAGTTCTTGCATAACCTTTCAATTAACATCTGCAGGCGCTGTTCTTTGTTATTATATTCAACTGCAGTAGAGTTCTTTGTGAGCAGAGTGATTAATATATTCCTTAGCTTAGAAGAGTGTTCTAACGTCGTCATAATGTGAAGATGACCAATATTATCAAAGGCTTTACTAATATCAAGGAGAACTGCTGCTAAGTTTCCTTTCTGTTGCTTAGCCTTACTAAGTGCGCTGTCTAAGATCGATACATTTATGTACGTACACGGAGAAGAGATAAATCAGCTTTGATGAGGGTTGAAGGTGATGTATTGGAGCAACCTGTTGTACAATATGCGTTCAAAGACTCTTCTTATTACGGAAGAAATGGAGATGGGACGGAAATTGAAAGGGTCATGTTCATCTCCTCCTTTGCAAATGAAGACTATCTTAATTTCTTTGATAAAAAATGGGACCGCACGTGTAGTCGAAATGTTGCTAAAATATTTGTAACCTTACTATTTCTTATTGTCGTCATACTACCTTATCGAGTCCGGTTGCAGTGTGTATTTTAATTCCCTTCACAGCTTCAATTACAGCGGTGGAAGTTATAACAGGATTGTAACTTTCAGCTAATGAGGTTATTCTCCTATAAGATTATACAGGGTATTAAAAAAGTATCCAATATTAAGAAGGTGATAGTATGCATCAAAACAAGAAAATAATTCTACTAAACGTGGGTCCTACAACACATACTTTCTGAGATATGAACACTTGTTCATAGGAGGTGCTCGATTTTTTATTTATTTATTTATTTTTATTTTAATAGATTATTTTACGACGCTTTATCAACATCTTAGGCCATTTAGCGTCTGAATGAGATGAAGGTGATAATGCCGGTGATATGTGTCCAGGGTCTAGCACCGAAAGTTAACCAGCATTTGCTCATATTGTGTTGAGAGAAAACCCCGGAAAAACCTCAACCAGGTAACTTGTCCCAAACGGGAATCGAACCTGAACCACCTGGTTTTGCGGCCAGACGCGCTAACCGTTATTCCACAGGTGTGGACGAGGTGCTCAATGTGACGTCCATTCATGGCAATGCATTCCTCTGCCCTTCGGCGTAAGGAATCACGCACTCTTTGAAATTGACCTGGTTGTTCTTGTATGTGTTGACATGCTTTGAAAACGCGATCCTGTAGTGTCTGCACATTGTTGATTCGAGTGGCGTAGACCAAATTTTTCATGTGTCATAACCAAAAGCTTAGGTGATTTAGGTTTGGGGAACGAGCAGGCCAAAGTGTGGGACTTCCCCGACCAATCCAGCGGTAATACGTTAATAAGAAAGTCCTGATAACGAGCCCCAGTTAATCTCTGTGGTAGCACGTATGACCTTATTAATCTATCACCAAGAACGCCTGCCCATAAGTTATATTGATTGAGAATAGGTGATGATGGCTTATTTCTTCAACTGCATGGGGATTTTCATCAGCCCACACATGCTGATTACGAAAATTCACAACACCATCTCTGCTGAACCCCGCTCATATCGGCAACCAAATTTTTGTTTTCAGTATTCCTTGCCGCGTATCATTATACCATGCCAGGGATGTCAACTGCGGTATGATTATCTGGTAGTCTGCTCTATTTTATGGGAGAGAAATGCTTTGCCATAAATGGACGTCACATTATTGAGCACCTCCTATGAACAAGTATTCAGATCTCAGAAAGTATGTGTTGTAGGTCCCATGTTTATTAGACATTATTTTCTTGTTTTGATGCATACTATGTGTAAAAGAGAAATAGAGATATATTAGATAACATTCACGATATAGCCTATTCATAGATGGGCATGTTATTTACTGTAGTAGATGGCAGTAAATTAAAAATTATTCAATAACATTGTATCGTAGTAGACTAAAGTATTGCGAAACAACCTATCACGCTACCTTCATCGTTCGCTACAAATTCTAACTGGGTTCACCAGAATTTGAACATGCTTCTCTCCCGTGAGAATCATCCCACGCCTTAACTTCTGTGCAATGACGCGTTTTTGTTTTATTATGAATCCTACTGAATTCTAATTTAATTCAGGACTCGTCCAATGCTGCAGACATATGTTGAAAAATTCTCAGAAATACTCTTTAATCATTACAAAAAGAAATTCTTGCCTTTTTATATATCGAATGATTTTACTTTCTTTCAAAATCCTGCAAGTCGCTAACTTATTTTGCCTCCTCATTCCTTTCTCTCTATTCCACTCTCTCTCCATTTTCTCTCTCGATCTTCTTTTCCACCCTGTGACATTTACAAACATGGACGAGAAAGAGTGGATATAAAGTTTATATTTTATACACTGGGTGCCTACAGGGAGCTCTTCGGATTTAGAGTTGTTACAGGGGTGTACAATGGACTACAAGGGTATGCATTTATACTTACTTTTATGTTCTTCCACAGTCATTTTATTGTTTGAAAAAAATTCTACATTTAGAAACAAATGTAATATAGACCTACCACTTAAACATAAAATTACCTTCAGTATTCCATATGCTAATCTAATGGTGTCCAATGAGACCTACAGTTCTCTTTAGAATGTATATACCATATTATGCAAATCAAGCTTCCAGGTATAACTCCCTGTAAAGTTGATTTGAATAATTTCGAGGAAAAAATTGTTCCGGGGCCGGGTATCGAACCCGGGACCTTTGGCTAAACGTACCAACGCTCTACCACCGGACACCGATTCAATTTTTTTCCCTCTATATCCACAGATCTCAAAGTGGGCTGACAACCGTCAAGCAACCAACAATGAGCTCACACTAACTTTGTGTGACTTAAATTGTGGTTTTTTGGGGGTTGATTTGCGTAATACACGTCACTGTTCGTTAACAGAAAACAGAAAAATTGGATCGGTGTCCAGTAGATTCCCGGGTAGCTCAGGTGGTAGAGCGTTGGTACGTTTAGCCAAAGGTCCCGGGTTCGATACCCGACCCCGGAAAAATTTTTCCCTCGAAATTATTCAAATTATTTATATACTGTATTTACTACATATCCCAACGCCACCAAGAGAAATCACTAATCCTTAGAAACTGATACATCATCACAAAATTTTTAAAAGCAACAAATTTCACATACAAGGACTATTCGTTGTTCTGACTTCACTTACTTTTAATTTTATTCTACGTTCGGCTAAAACGACTACAAAAAGAGAAAGAGGACTCTTTCTTAAAATTTATAGTTAATGTCAATGTTTTTGTTGCGTGCAGACATAAAAAATTTGTACAGTAATAAAATTGATATGTTCACTTGTTTAGCCAACTGTCCAAAGACAGGTTGGAACTCCATAAGTGACCCAATAAGACATCACTCATGAGGAAATTAAATCAGGTGAGAATTTGGGTAGGGTAGCCAGTTCCTTTCCACATTCATTGTATAAATCGCTGACTAGTAATATACTCCACTAATCAGTCTTAAGATGTATATAAACAGTTATTCTTCCTCTGACACATACCATCAAGTGAGATGTACTGCCTGACAATAGACACATATTATATTAGCCAGAATCTCAATGAGAGGTATTAAATATTATGTGCAGTAATAAGCATACAATAGAATATGTGGAAGCAATAGTCATAGATTTAAGATGAGTTGCTTGATATAATTATAGAGTAAAAGTAATATAAACGATAATAAAGGAATTATGTACTATTAATGTGAAGAATTATCTTGTAAGTGACACAAATAAAACATCACTCTTCCTCCGATATATAACATCAAGTGAGATGTACTGCCTGATAATAGATGCATATACAGGGACATCATTTTATTTTTACTCCAATTTTTATTGTACCTGAGTTTTTGAATGTACTTCACTCCCACCCCTTCTACTAAGGAAGTTCCAACTCCACACAGAACCAAGGCCGCAGATAGTAAGCAGTACTGAGTTACTGAGTATAGTACGTTCCAGAAATATGTTCGCGTTTTCCAGTGACGAAAGAGCTTTCAATATTGAATCATATTTTCGCACAGGTACTGTCCGTTTGCCTACGTCGCATCCCGATTTCCCCCACCTGCTTCTGCTCGCCCCTCTGTAAAAGCTGGGCTGTCTTAGCTCTTTCTGAAAACATTAATTTCTCTTAGGAATTGGAAGTTTACGTAATATTATACAGCTGTTTAATTTAACTTAAATAAAAGGGCCTCGTTAAGTAATTAACTGTCACTTGATTTCCTCCCTTTCTACAATCCGCCGGCATAACCACTTGGACGGACAGTAGATAGCATGTCTGAGTAATTTTATATTTTCGGGTCGGGAAGAAGTGAAGATTGAATTCACAGTACGTAGAGTAGGTACAGAATTATTTCAACATGAGTTACTAGTACGAAGGACGAAATTGGCAATTGGAATTAGATGCAATAGTCTATAGTGCGATAATATGCACAAAAGAACTGAAGCCTGTATCGAAATGAACGGCCACCATTTTCAAAATTGTTTAAATATTCATATTATGATTATTTTTCAATTTAACTTCTTTCTCTATATTGTACGCTAATGTGCTGTAGACAGTATACACTGCATAATGAATACGTTCGCATGGATAACTCACTTCGTGAGTAAAAACACTTATTCTTAATACAGTACTGTACTTTGATTAAAGAAAAACCTAATGAAAATTATCAAACTCAAAATCGCGATATTTCCTAGTTTACGTAAATGGATGAACTACTTTTCTTCCATCCTATACCTAGTAGAGTGATTTGTGTTTTACGCCAGTATCATCGAACTCCAGTCTTGGAGGGGGGAGCAAGCGGTGTTTCCGGTTCTCTAAAGGTATAGACAGGTTAAAATTAAAAATGTTAGTAAAAATAAAATGATGTCCCTGTATAAGCCAGAATCTCAATCAAAGGTATTGTAATATTATGTGCAGTAATAAGCAGACAATAGAGTACGTGGAAGCAATAGTCATATATTCAAGATGAGTTTCTTGATAGAATTACGAAGTAAAAGAAATATAATCTATAATAACAGAATTATGTAGAATTAATGTGAAAAATTATCTCGTAAGTGAGGCAACTAAGATAGGAGGTAATAGGGTAGGTGACCAGTTTCTTTCTCCCTCCAATGCATTCATCGCTGAATAGTAACATATTACACTACTCAGACTTCAGATAGGGTAAAGGTTAGTAATGCTGTGATACGAGTATTATTGTGATAGTTCTTTTTGAGAATTTATTGAAATTTTACTGAGCGAGAGAAGGACAGGTTTTGTGCAGAAACTTGTCCACAAACATTCCCTTAATATGCTGATGCAAAAAAACTTATCATCCTGTCGCTCAGTAAATTGTAATAAATTCTCAAAAAGAACTATTACGATATTACTCATATCACAATATTATCAACCTTTACCATACATACAAAACAACTGTTCTTCCTCTGACACATAATGTCAAGTGATATACAAGGATACCAGCCAGGAAAGGGAGAGATTCTAGACATTCGAGGAAGAGATGAAGAAACGGGGAAAGATATCAGCCTAATATCTTTGTTAATGGCGACGTTTAAAGTGTCTTTGGTGAGAAAAATAGCAAAACAAGTAACAAATAACAAAATAATTAAATTTTCTTTCGCAGTTTTCCTATTGTATTGGTGTAATGTAGAAATGTATGTTTGCATATAAAGTTTTTATTACTTTCTTGTTTTTTATTTTGTTACACCGTCAACCAAACTGCTAGAACATCAACTTGCCATTGTGAAAACACGTTCCAATATTTCGCTAGCTCAAGTAGAAATTTTAGTGGAAAAATGAGATATTGGAAATGCTGTTCTAGCATTCAGGGTCGATTCCACCAACATGTTACTAATTCGCAATTAACTCATTGTAATTTAACTTAAATACAGAAATTAAATCGTGTTTAATTCATTTGTATTTCACCGAACTAATATGCATTTAAAATAAAGCCAATTAATTTAATTCCCAATTAAGTCATCACGGCCTTCGGAATAGTAAAATAGCAATTTCGAAGGCCACGTGCGTTGTTAATGTAAGCAGTGACCTATATAGTGGGTTCATTTGTTATTTTATTGACCCAACCATCAGGTTCAAAAGCCATCTGTCCCATCCTTTAGAAGTCCATCAAGAAAAGCAGAGCATTTATATACCTACCATTTCATATTATATAGAAAAATACTAACTCGACGATAAAGAGGTAGCGGGCCTACTCATTGGCACTAGAGGAACAATTCCAGATTTCCTAGCAACATTTTGGAAATCTCTTTTCCTCCCAACATCTATTTTAAAATAAATAAATACTGCCAATATATTAAAAAAAACATTGCCATTATTTACCTTCATTATTGTACTTTTCAGGATATTTCACTGTTATAAACTTTAATTTGTCTTTAACTGACCATTATATTCAACGCATTATAGCCCACAAATTTATTATTATCTGATATGCTTTGTCTAAGGTCAACCTCAAAATTTGAAGAAGCAAGAAATTAAAGTAAAAATAAAAAAATACAACAAAATGTCGTCATAAAACAGAGGTAACCTCAAAACATACACTATCCACGAAAAAGTAATTGGGCATTGTTTGTGTCCCTTTAGAACCTCGTGGTACCACCTCTTGTTGTTATAACAGCAGCCACCCTATCAGGAAAGCTCTCCACTAGTTTGCGTAGGATATCCACTGGAATGCGTCGCCATTCCTCTTGCAACATGGCACTCAGTTGGACAGTGGAAGTTGGCACCATGTTTCGGCTACTACTATGCAGTGGTATGCAGACAATATTGTTCACCGGTTGGACTGGCCTGCAGAATTGTAATTTCAATCCCATTGAGCACCTTTGGGACGAATTCAACCGGCAATTTAGGTCTCGGGAGATGCGGCCAACATCCATTGTCTAACTGAGTGCCATGTTGCAAGAGGAATGGCGACGCATTCCAGTGGATATTTTACACAAACTAGTGGAGAGTATGCCTGACAGGGTGGCTGCTGTTATAGTAACAAGTGGTGGTACCACGAAGTTCTAAAGTGGCAAAAACAGTGCCCAATCACTTTTTGGTAGATAGTGTATTAAAATCATCGAAAACAAAAAGACGGATGGGTAGACTATAAAAGAAAAGAAGAAAGGTTGGAAATATGTAGAAAGAGATTTCAATGTAAGAAAACTTCATCCCAATGTCTTCAGCAATGTTGAAGGCAAAACGGGATAATATGAAACTAGATGCAAGGAAATATCATTTATCAAATAACATGGAAAGACTTCATCCATTTGCGCTATTCCAATGCCTTAAAATATAATATTAGGTCTACATGATGAATAGGGTAAAGTAGGGTCTGTTGGACAGTCGGGCTTGTTGGACGCTTTGTACTTTAACGTGTAACCTTGCCACTTGTGAGCACCACATTCTGCTAGAAGTCAATGACGGAAGTAGCCACGAGTGGGGCTACTTCAGTCATTGACTTCTAGCAGAATGTGGTACCCATAAGTGGCGAGGTAACACGTTAAAGTACAAAGTGTCCAACATGCCCGACTGTCCAACAGGCCCTAGTTTACCCTATGTTATTTATACTACTTTAGTTGCCATATATTAGGCAACCGAAGATTGATGAAAGGTTTCTTCAATAAATATATAATTTAAATAATATTTAGAAATACTTAACTATCAGTCGGAAATATTCTAAATCACCTTCTGCACTATTCAAAATATATAAAGCTTATGTCTTGCTTAGCCTGAACCGCATTTGCATATCTTTTTAGAGCATTGTTTTAAGATAATCTTCTTTTTCGGAAATTATCCTCGCCCGTTTTGATAACAAATCATCATTTTCAAATATCAAGTCCATCATTGTCCTCGCCATGATGAAAATTATTGTTGTTAATTTAGGTTTAATTATTTAATTGATCAAATATTGACCAATTAACTTAAATATTGTTTAATGAGAACTTAAAGCCCAATTTATGTTGGTTAAATGGATTGTCCCTTTAAGTATCAATTAAAAAGACTTTAAACAACAATTAAAGTTAAACAAGTTAGATTAAATCGGTCCTTACTATCACTTTTCATAATACTATAACACTAGTTAACAGATTTTAAATTTTAGTCATCCACGATTTTGATCAATAAGTGACGTTTATATGCAAATAAATAATTATAATATTAAGAGGCATAAAATTAGAGTGTGTCATTTTGACACACTATTAGTTTTTATAATTAGTAGAAATAAACAAAGGTTCCTGAAATATGCAAGGATGCACTGGAAGGAATAGTGAATGACGAAAAAGTCTGGAAAAGAAAAAAAAAATGTTATGTTTTATTTAACGACACTCGCAACTGCAGAGGTTATATCAGCATCGCCAGATGTGCCGGAATTTTGTCCCGCAGGGGTTATTTTACATGCCAGTAAATCTATTGATATGAGCCTGTCGCATTTAAGCACATTTAAATCCCATCGACCTGGCCCGGGATCGAACGAGCACCCTTGGGCATAGAAGGCCAGCGGTATACCAACTCGTCGACTTTGGAAAAGAAGATGTCAGATAATAGACATTAACAACAACCCTCAGTTCCTCAGCCTGAGGGGAAAGCCACGTTACGTGGCACCACCACTAGCAAATAATGACCACATACCACGCTGTCCAAGTTCGGTAGCACCCTGCAGACTCTACATCTAAGCAAGCGGAAAATGATGAAGATACGGAGACGATGAAAGAGAAGAAATGTAATTATAATGGAGAAATGAGTACGAGGTCAACGCAGAAAGTTACTTTGCAAATCTGCTTCAAATGAAACCTCAGAAAAAGTTCAATCAGGTAATTTGTCTCAACCAGGATTTGAACACGGGTGCGCTAGTTTCACGCTCCACAACGGTGGACTTAATTTTTGGTTAGTAACTAATCAGTTTGGAAGTGTTTGCAAATTTCCTGCCCCCTTTGTCAGTTAAAATGCTGAGCAAGCAAATTAATTTAACGAGATGATGAAACTCGGTTCGGCTTCTGTATTCAACTCTGTGGAGGTAAGAAAGGACACTGTTGAAGAGTTCGGTTAATTCTTTCACGAAATGAAAGCGCCTTCTGAAGAATTGAATGTTGATGTAAAAATTAAAAAAAAATCGCTCAGAATGAAAGATTTCGATAAAATATTTCTTCAAATAAGTCACATATATTATTTTGATATCTATTATGTTTCCCTTTTTTTCTGCACTACTGTATGTAACTTTAAAATAGGTTTAAAACACTCTTAAGTAAACTACAGAAATTAGTCCCAAAATACGTACTTGTAGATGATCCATGTAAAGGCTGAGTAAAGTAAACATTATGAAGGTAATGTGCAGTGTACGTTGCTAATAATGTGGACGTAATTCTATGGGACCGAAACTGAAACAAAAATATATAAGTACCGAATATTTATTTTTATTTATTTATTTATTTTATTCAGGGCTGTAGAGTTTATCTTTAGCCGTGATAATGGCAACATGCAACAGTGTGAGACAAGTGAACAAATAAACAGTGAGAAGAGTACAAAAATAGTTCATCTCAGTAAGAATGATAGAATTTGGATGGCCATCATCTTCTGTCTTGCTTCCCAGTACTTCTCTACCAGTGTTGTTGAGGACAGATTGGGACAATCCATTAGATGGTCTGCGTCCATTACGATGTTCTGGTTGCAGAGTGGGCAGTTAGGGTTCTGGAGTAAACCAATGCGGCATAGATGTTTACCCAAGCAATCATGTCCAGTTGCTAATCGGATAAGTACTGAATATTAATTACATAATTTTTTTGTTTAAAGTAGATAGACAGTTGGATTTAATCGGCAATATTATACGTACAGATGTACAATATTATCAGAATTTTCACTTAAATCCAATTCACGGGCCTTCTGTCCGTACGTGCTGTGAAAACAAGTCCTACTTTGTAGGTTTCAATCCGCTCACCTATGATTAGATCCAACCACTCTCCAAAAGAACACACAGATTACAATGAAAATGGCACAAACAAAACACATCATATAATATATCCTAACCTAAAATAGGCATAAAAGTGTATAATTGAGTAGTTTACCATTATTCCTTTGTCAGTTCGCATCACTAACTACAACAGCTGAAGTTCTAATCTGTCTCGCCTTCAAGAGGAACAATCCAGACTTTTGTTCGTATTCTCTATTCCCCATGAGGTCAAGATATTCGAGCGAACTCCTATTCTGACTTAGCATCGAGGGTGGTAGATATTTTATCCGGATATATTCCAATTCGACACACTGTAATAAAATATATCTCCAGGAGTGATTTTCCCCGTTCAGAGGATAAAGGCGCTCTCGTTCTTCGTTGAAAATTTTATTACCCTTCCATGCCCCCAATCTTAGTCACGCTAAATCTGCTCTACTGTCTTTGTAACAAGAATTTATGTAGTGACATCTCCCCCAGTTAAGCATGAGATCTGATTGTAAATGTAGTGAGCACTTTTCCGAACATTGGCGATCAATCTCTTGCCATATCAATTAAACGCATCTTCACATTGCGCCATACATTCCTTCTATTATTATCTCCTTTTTCCCACACCCATCCCATTCCAATATTATGCAGCCCACGCTAAAAATCAGTCCTGACCTTTTCTACTAATAGTTATTTTGACATCTTTGAAAACTGGTACCTGCCCCGAAACTGATTCCAGGACCCGCGCCCGAAAGTAAGCAAATTTAAATTAAGCCTACTGTAATTATACACTCCAAATTACCTAAATTTATATGTTCACACTTTCATATAATGTAGGCCTACTGTAATTTATTGCACACCGATAATAATATAGAGATTATTTTGGCCCTTTTTATCTCATATAAAAGTAGGCTATATTTTATTGCATAATAAATTATTGTATCCTATAACATAGGATAAAGAACATCTTTAACAGCACTGTTAATTTTGACACATTTCTGTAGTCATGGAAACCATTCCGCTCTCCCTCCCACACTTTTAGGACCCAGGCATTTCGCTCGCCAGTGCCATCTGGCTGGTTTTGAAAGCAATTTCTATATGGGGTATAACTAATTCGAGATAAAGCGCTCGGGCCACTTGCCAACGCAAGATTTACGGGCGACTGTCTCCATAATCAGTGAGGGCTGTAATTAATTTCTTTACTACCGGCTTTAATTACTCTACTGTGCCACACAAAATAATGTGGCGTAGGTTCCGCGAGCACAAGCCATAGCAGATGATTAGATTTTGTGAGATCTCCAAGTGATACTGTCGCAGCTTGTTGTTGACAAGATATTGCTGATATACTGTCATGTCATTTACCCGTTTCGGTTACAGAAATCACTACGTAGCTAAATTAATTTAGTTGTTAAGAAACTGTCAATAAAATGATGTCAACAGAAATACAAGTAATTTGTTATTGCAACAAATAATTGAAGGGTTCAAAACCATAGTGGGCCAAGCGACATTTACTAAAACCGTAGAAAACAGGAGTTAAAATGAAGTTATCACCATAATTCAATGGAAACATATAGCAAGTAATATAAAGTATACACATTAAAACTAAATGATATGTCAGTCTTTATTAACCTACGGTATTCACTTAACTTTAACCCTTGTTTTCTCCGTTTTTAATAAATGGCGCTTGGCCTACTATGGCTCTGAAGCCTTAAAATGTTTTAACATTAAACTTACACAAACATAACATATTTCTATGGAAATAGAATAACATCAAAATAAAGCTGACATCACTACAAAATGGCACAAATAAGCCTGTAAAAATAAAACAAAAGTATAATTTATACGTCGTAGAATGGTGTCTTTTTAGTGGTTTATTTCATGACGTTTTATCAACTGCTGGTTATTTAGCGTCTGACTGATATGAAGGTGGTAATGCCAGCGAAATGAGTCCAGAGTCCAACGCCGATAGTTATTCAGCATTTGCTTTTAATGCGTTGAAAGAAAATCCCAAAACAAACCTCAACCGGGTAACTTGTCCCAACCATGATTATGAAACCGGGCCCGCTCGTTTTACGGTCAGGTAGGCTAACCGTTACTCCACAGCGGTTGACAGAAGTGTGCCAACATAAAATATATAAGCAGTCGTTATAACTATATACATATAGGCCTATTATAGTGTATATATAGTATTTTGTGGTATGAGTAGTATTGTGACAGTTCTTTTTTGAGAATTTATTAAAATTTTAATGTGAGAGAGGAAGATCGGTTTTTTTGTTTCGCCATATTAAGGGAATGTTCGTGGACAAGTTTTTACACAAAACCGGTAGTTCTCTCACTCAGTAAAATTGTAATGCATTCTCAAAAAGAACTATCACAATATTAGTTGTATCACAAAATTACCAACCTTTACCCTATCCAGGTGTTTCAGGAGGAATGTAAAATAATTCAGGATAATAGAGTTAGGGTTAACCCCGTTGTGAAGAGAGCTGAGAGAGGTGGCGAGATGATTTACAAAATAAAACCAAAAAACACCTAATTAACGTGCATTTGTTTTGAATTTAGAAACGTAAATATAACGTTGAAATGAATACTAAAAAAGTCTCAGAAAAATATAACTAATGCAATAAACATGCCTGTGTAGCTTCTCAAATCTGGACTCTGTAGTCTGTATACACACTGTGATATTTTCAAGTCCAAGGAGTTATCTCGCTTTTTTTTTGCGATGCTAATCATAGACAAGAAACTTATTTGTTATAAATACAAGATTACAAACATTATAAAAAAAAATAAGAGCTTATTTTGAAAGAGAGAACTTTTTCCATTTTTTTTATCGAAATTTGGTCTACACAATGCGAAAAAAGTGTAGCTTCAACATTCCACCAATAAGTATAAAAATTTCAGGGGCATTATATATGTAGGCCTATTTCTATGTTTTGCAACATTGTGATATGATACATTATTGAAAATGCTGCTTCTTGTGTCGTTCCAATCACTTTATTTAATAATTAAGCACACACTCAATAGGACAAAATATAATTACACATGACATATTATTATGTTTGCCCTTCTTGTAGATTCCATAAATCGTAAATTCATATCAGATACCAGTACCGGTTCTCTTTCCAAGCTCAATGCAATACTTCGTAGCTTGCAAGTTTCATAACAATAACTTCAGTTAAGCACGGGAAAACACACAGCTGGATGGAAACATTCGATTGGGAAATTGTCGTCTGTATTCAAAAGCAGTCAAGGCATTGCCATAACAAAATCCATAAACAAAAAACATCATCATCATCTTCACAGCAGGGATTAGGCAAAAGTGCTTGTTCCGTTTTCACAATGTTCAACGCCATCTTTTCCTTGGACGACGAAATCCCTCCTACCTATAGGTTGATACGTAGACACAAGAGCTGGAATTCTCCATCATTCATTCGATTTAAATGTATCCTTCAGTTTTCTTTATATAGCTACTTATATTTTTTTTATTATTTTTTTAAACTATATACGTTAAGCCCTTCTCGTATATTTTCATTCACTATATGGTCGTTTGTTGTACAACCCTTCACTCTAAGGAGAAATATCTTTTCTGCCTATTGTATTTTGTTTTTATATCTTTCGTTTACTATCGGACTCACTTTCAAACATTACAATTGGAGAAGCCATTATTTTCTAAAATGTTATTTTTGTTTGTCTCCTTGTCTTATTTTTAAGTGTTCTATTGAATGTTCCACATTTTTATTGACATTTTATATTCTATTTTCAATGTATCTACAATAAAACATATATATATATATATATATATATATATATATATATATAAAGCACGTCTGCATATTTACTATACGAAAACACGAATTAAATGTGAACTGAACGTGTATTCAGTTATTTTTGTTGCGCAGGCGTTGCAGTGCTTGAATGTTGGTGTATGCAAAAGATCTGGCATAACACGTCAAGTATAGTACCGTACATGGAAACACAAGAAGTTCTAGTATTTCCCCCCCAAATTTCTAATTTCTCCCGAACCGTTAGACTTCTAACATAGATAAGTTATATCAGGTTAAATGGATGTAAGTTAATCCAACCTAGGAGAAAATCCACAAACGATTAGGCAAAACACGGAAATTTTATTTGAACCAAGTAAAGCGATAAGTTTGGAAGTAAATCCCGAAAAGACAAAATATATGATTATATATCGTGACCAGAATATTGTAGGAAATGGAAATATAAAAATTGGAGATTTTTCCTTCGAAGAGGCGGAAAAATTCAAATTTCTTAAGCAACAGTAATAAATATAAATGACTCGGGAGGAAATTAAACGCAGAATAAATATGGGAAAAGCCATTTTTTTGGGTGGAGAAGCTTTCGTCATCTAGTCTGCTGTCAAAAAATGATAAAGTTAGAATTTATAAAACAGTTACATTACCTGTTGTTCTGTATGGTTGTGAAACTTGGACTCTCACTATGAGAGAGAAATAGAAATTAAGGGTGTTTGAGAATAAGGTGCTAAGGAAAATACTTGGGGTTAAGACGGACAATGGAGAAAGTTAGACAACGCAGAACTGCTCGCATTATTCTTCAGCTGACATAATTAGGAGCATTGAATCCAGATCTTTGAGATAGGCAGGGCATGTAGCACGTATGGGCGAATCCTGAAATACATATAGAGTGTTACTTGGGAGGCCGAAGGGAAAAAGACCTTTGGGGAGGCCGAGACGTAGTAGGAGGGTAATACTAAAATGGATTTGAGGGAGGTGGGATATGATGATAGAGACTTGATTAATCTTGCACAGGATAGGGATCGATGACGGGCTTATGTGAGGACGGCAATGAACCTGCGGGTTCCTTAAGAACCATTTGTATGTAAGTAAGTAAGGTTAATCCAAACTACATTATCCTGAATTATTTTATATTATTTCTCGAGACACCTAATATATTATGTACACTACCGGTCAAAGGTTTTCGATCACAACTATGGATTTGTGGTTAAAACTGGGATTTCGTTTTGAATATTCTATCATATCATAATGCTAGAGAAAGAAAATATTAATTTTGTTGGTCTATTTAGTTTTTCTGATCTGTTTGTACTTTGAAATAAAAGTATATAGTTGTTTTCATAACTGATCGAAAACTTTTGACCGGTAGTGTATAGTCTGTATATGATAAAGTTGGTATGAAAACAAAAATGACAGTGAAAATGAATTTGGTATAATAAAAAAGTAAAAGAACACAATAAAGTTTTTATTACAACGATACTACGAACACAGTATTTTTTTTTTTTTTACATACATGCTACATCAATATAAAGAGTCTTGCTGTGGTCTTACTTGTGGATTCTCTCATTATTATGTGTTAAGTAATTACAGAGTTATTTTTGCGTTAAACGTGCGCTGAATCACGCACTGTAAACCCCTGACCTTATTGAATCCGGGTCTCGCAGCCGGTTCCAAGCTATAGCCAGCATACGTGTTAGGATTGCCTATGTGATGTCCCTGTGGGTACGGCACGCGGGACGCTATTACTGTTTTTATTGGGGTAATACTAATTGAAGATGAAGGGTGGAAGTCCACTCCCTTCACATACTTGCCAGTAATACACATTCCGAACACACCGCAAAGCACAACGTATTCTTTCAACCACTACACGGGCTGATACAACATGTTGCGCGGTTTGCCTGCCCGCAGGAGGCAATAACTTCGACTTATCTGTTGTATGGTGCATGGTTCTCGACTCTCTACTGGTTACTTAACAATGCAATGTATGATTCTGCTGGCCGTGGTATACGCAAAGACTGAGACGCAATTTTATGCCGTGTGAAAACGATAGTCTTTGTTCATATTCAGCGTCATTCCAATTCTGCAACACGAAATATGTCTAAGGCCAAAGGTTCCAGCGTATAAATAATTTTGAAAAAACCATCAACAGCTATAATTAATTCATTATGATGATATAATAATAATAATAATAATAATAATAACAAAAACAATAATAATAATAATTTAAGCTGGATTAAGACACAGTAGTAATTATGGACCAAGATTATACAATTCAGTATTGGAAAATAAACCAAACCTAAGCAATTTACACATTCTCAAGATTAAAAATAAAGTGAAAATGTTTCTATGATATTTGTTAAATTTTATTATTATTTTAAGTGTTACTAGCATTATATGCCTATGTTAATAATATTTATTGTTTTTATCTGATGCAGGTAAGCTATTAGATAAAAAATTGTAATAAATATAAATAGATCATTTTCTTAATTAATAACAGTGTATGTTTCCACATAAATGATTTTCTTAGCATCGCACAGATACACTTTATTGTATTTGTCACTACCTCTATCATTAGAGAGTTCTTAAAATTTATATTTTCCCCGCCTTTCATAAAATATTTTGATATGATACCTCTTGCACCAAAGGGGAGATCTATAACTGAAACTTGATTAATATATTTCAGTATTATTTGTATTTATCCTGGTAATAATGTACAGTTTGACTCGTAGACACTTTGTTTTTCAGCATTAACTTCCTATGATTGTATGAGAAGATTCGAAGAGAACGGCAGTTACGTAGACCTTCGGCTCCCCCTCCTACCAATAATGCATAACACAATATCAATACGGCGGTTGCTGTCGTCTGCGATCAACGAACTTTTTTGTTGATTTTCGAGTGCGTTATTTTTTTCCTGATTATTATATGCTTACAGTATGTAAGTTGTGTTAACTCTCACTAAGTGGTTTTATTTTTATTTTATCAGTCTTAGTTATTATTTTATTATTGTTAATATTTATGTTTTATTATTATTGTTATTATTATTATTATTATTATTATTATTATTGATGTCTGTAAAATTTATGTAGACTCTACTGGACTGTACCCGAGCACGAGAATATGCTCATTTCGGATATCTATTAATATGTACCATTTCAAATGTAAATTATGAATAAATTTGAATTTGAAATTTGAATTTATTATTAATATTTCTATGCTGAACGACAACCAGAGGCCGATTATAGTTTAGCACAATACACAGATAGAAGATACAAAGGTGCAATAACAAATAATACAATATCTTAAACAAACAAAAACATACATAAATAAAATTGAAAACAAGGACAGTAAATACTAATAAACGAAATTATACTTTAAAAGGAACTAAATTGTTCCCATTCAAATTGGCATATTTTATGCATCTACAGACTGGAGAGAGAGATTTTGAATTTTTGTTGTAAAACGTTTTATGAAATCTTAAACCCTTAGTAGGAATACATTGGCTGATATTGTTTATGATAGACTCACAATCTATATCACCCTTGATAACTTTACAAAAAAATTGATATTCAAAATTTTGACGTCTAGAATAAAGGCTACAACAGTTAAAATATTTTACAGGTAATCTAATAATTAGAAACAGAGAAACTGGGTAAAAATGGAAAAACAGATAGGGAAATAAATTGTATTTGAATAGTTGTCAATTTCACCGAATCAGTTGAAGTAATGGACTTCCAGACTACATATACATATTCAAGTTTAGATCGAACCAAAGTAAAGTACTATAGAATTAATATAGACGCAGGAGTAGACAAAGAATAAGTTATAGACCTTATTAAACCAAGCATTCTTATTGAATGATTATAAATATATTGAACATGATCATGAAAATATCATATAGAATCAAGTAATACACCAAGATCTTTAATAGAAATTTTTATAATAATATAGACGTTATTAAGAGAATAACTGAATTTTATGGAAGTAGTTTTTCGTGAGTAAGAAATGATAAAAGGCTTTCTTCCATTAATTTTTATTCCATTATCGTCGGACCAAAGTTGAGTAGAATTAATATAATTTTGAAGAATTTGGCAATCAGCCGGACTATTAATAATAATAATAATAATAATAATAATAATAATAATAGTAACAGGACTTTTAAAGTTGACATCAGCATTTTCTAATGTTTGTCAGCTTATCAGCGCGCGGTACTCATTTTTCAGCATTTTTCGGAAGTGCTCGGCCAGACTCTATTTTGTATCAATCAGTTTATTTCAATTTTAAATTTTTGTAGATACGATTTTAATTGAGCCGAATACTTTCCTCTATCTAATGATGATTCCTCAAGTAGAATCATGAGACTTTATTAAAACTCATTTCGTGATCCCATTTCAGATGTTCATTTTTCAGACATATATATATATTGTGAGGTTTCTCCCAACTCAACTTCTTCGTCATTCCACTGAGATCATCCCTATTTAACACCTGGACGAACCTACTAATTAGAGTATGTCTCCGATCTTCAACTTCAACCCTAAGAATTATGTCAAATCTTGGTCGCTAAAAGACAGTCAAGCTGCAACAGACGTCACAAAAGGAGAAAATATTTAAAAAATGGCTATGCTGTGGAATCTTCTAAAACTTAGGGTGCCTGTATGTAGTTTAGTAAATGCATTTGTTGCAAACGAATTTATGATTAAATAATTAACAAAATTTTTTTTAACCGAATTTGAGTCACTTTACACCAACATCGATTTAATTAGAATGTCTTCTGAAAAGGTGCATTAAGATGTGAAAATAAATAAGAGTTATTTATGTTTGTAACATAATTGTTTTATAAGCTCAGTTAAGGCCTTGACTTCCTGGTGCATTGGTTTTCCCCAACCGTAAGGCGAATCTATGGCGAATCCTCGGCCTCATCTCGCCAAATACCATCTATCACCAATTCCACCGACGCTAAATAGCCCAGTAGTTGATTCAGCATCGTTAAGTAACCAAATGAAAAAATACCAAATTAAGTCGCTTTATGGGTTATAGAACAAAGAAGGAATTCGACTTTAAGGCCCATTACACACTATACTGAGAACTATGAACTGTGTTTCCATGTGTGGAGTCGGCTTGGAAAAGTTTTGGTCTTCACAGTATAACGGGAAATATCTTGCTACTCAGTGGTGCTATCTATGTATAGATAATTAAAACGTGAATTTTACTACGTCATACGGAAAACAGTGTGATACGAGCCGATAGAAATAAAGTTACATAAATTTCAAATACGGCTTTTATTAATTGTTCAATTTTATTCACGTAATATAAATTTTATAGGCTACATTATGGATAGCAGGCTATGTTTTTTTAAAAAAAGCAATAGCCAATCGATGTCAGCTATACCTTATTTTGAGTGTTGCTCCGTGATCAAGAAAAGCATTTTCTATAGCTCGACAAACGCATTACACATATCTCACCGTAGCGTATTACGGGCCTAAATTCAGTGTATTTGAACTATTGATGGGATATGTACACTGTAGAGATGAACGAAAGTAACTGCCGGATTCGCTCGCTGTGTTCGTTGTATTTGTCTTTCGAGTCTCGTCTCGTCATTCTCGTGCGCTTCGAGTCTCGCTCATCATTCTCGAAATAGCATTTGGTCGGCGTGGAAAGATTTCGTAACTTTGTATAATACATATTATTGAAATAAATAACATTATAAATGTTTAAATGAGACAAACAGACAAAATGGAACAGTGTCTTAGTTATCAAAATATTCTAGTCCTATTATACAAGCTGTTTCCGGGATGATGTTACAAACTTTCAGGGATGATGGGAAAGGGCACATGTATCAGTTTGAAATAAGGAACCCTGGTCCGGAGTTGACTGAGTCGAAAGTTATACTCAGGGAGCGAGCATTTCAATCTTGGTGCTCTTTAAATCAGAAAGGGAAAGGCGTCATCCTCTATAAGAAGTTCACTCCCGCCAATAAATGGATCCGACAACCGGATTGCCTCACTAGCAGTGAATGGATACTAGCTCTTAAAATGACAGCTAATGTTTCTCAGCTGCGTGCTATACCAGGAAGATTCCGAGACGGAAACTACTGTCGTCGTTGCGTCAGTGAGATTGAAACTCTTGGCCACGTTTTGGGTGCCTGTCCCTTCAGCGAGACCCTGCGGAACTGTAGAAATCACAGAAGGTCTCACTGTACATGAAGAAATCCATAGTATCTCTCAAGAGAGATCCTGTCGGCGAATTGACATTCGGCGAATTGACACGCTTGCCATTCCACCAGGCCTACATTATCGACCCGACAGTTAGGTTCGAGGCACAGCAACAACAGCCCGCTGAAGTCCACGCAGAAAAATGCAGAATTTATGAGCCCACAGTTCCATTCTATTTGGAAATTTATCACCTCACCTCCATTGAAGTAGTTGGGTTAATGGGTGGCGCTAGGGGCACAATACCTCGCCTCTTTGTCAGTTTCTGCAAGAAATTCCAGCTGAAAAACGACTTCATTCGTGATGTTTCCCTTACTGCTATCAGAGGATCACTTGCCATTTTAAAATACCACCTGTAGTTTGTTTTCTAAAAAGAAACAACTTTTCTTTGAACGTTTAATCTGTTTGTTTACTATGTTTAGGCCTATTATATGTATGTATTATCATTCCTGTCCTTAATTTCCCTTTTTTGTTCGTTCCATACATTTCTCTTTTGTGATCTGTTTTGTTTTCACTCTGTGTGTTAGTTACGCTTTGTCCAATGAGGCAGCCCCGTTATTGAGGAAGCTGTAAGAGTGTCTTTCATAGTATATTCTCTACATCCACGAATATAATTTTTAAACAATGACATTATTCCTTTATTGCAGAGAATGGGAACAGTACACGGCGAGGAACTGCCGTATGTGTTCGGAGCGCCCTTAGTGGATGGATTCAGCCACTTCCCTCGCAATTACACGAAATCAGAAGTTGGTCTCTCAGAAGCTGTCATAGTGTACTTCAGCAACTTCGCAAGAACGGGGTGAGTAAGAAATATTGTAGCCACATTGCGGCAGGAGAGATATAAGCAACTCTTCTGATGCCATATTACATACAGGTCATGTTATCCCTCCTAATTGCTTTATTTCACAACTAGCTAACAACTGACGACTCATATAAGCTTACATATCCAGGAAATCTGTGAGTGCAATGACATTATCATAACACGCCATGTTCGACGAGAGGTTTTGCGAATAAAATCTTCTGTTATATTCCTGATTGCTCCTGCCACACCAACCCACACTTAGGCCGTCGTTTGATAATGCTGCTTACTGATTTTAAAATATTAAAATATTAAAGGGGTAACGAGATTTATGGCCTTACTTGTACATATATGTGTTCTGCTCCAGGGCAGGTCTTCCACTGCAAACTCAGCATTTTCCAATCTTTCTTATTTTCTGTCTTCCTCTTAGTCTCCGCATATGATCCATATATCTTAATGTCCATCATCTGATATTTTCTTCTGCTCCGAACTCTTCTCCCGTTCAGCATTCCTTCCAATACATCCTCCAGTAGGCAGTTTCTTCTCAGCCAGTAACCCAACCAATTCCTCTTTCTGTTCTTGATCAGTTTCAGAAACATTCTTTCTTCGCCCACTCTTTCCAACACAATTTCATTTCTCTTTTTGTTTGTCCATTTTACACGCTCCATCCACATTTCAAGTGCTTCTATTCCCTTCCCTTCACTTCCTCATAATGTCCATGTTTTTGTCCCATACAATGCCAAACTCCACACAAAGCGCTTCAGTAGTCTCTTTCTTAGTTCTTTTCCCAGAGATCCGCAGAAGATTCTCATTTTTCTATTAAAAAATTTCCTTGGCCATTGCTATCCTACTTTTGAACGAGAAAATTTTCTTTTAAAATACTTAAAATGTTTACAGTTACTCGTTGCAATGTATAGAGACTCACACAACAAGTAGTCGGAGCAAATAGTTTTGATTTTATTGCGATTTATTGTCATATTGTAATTTTCACATTTATTTATGTATTTATTTATAGATCTGTACATACATAGGCTGTGTTCAGTCACAACGTTCACGTGGAGAACAAGTAGGTCTATTAATTTATTAATTTTGTAATATGTTATTGTAGATGGTAATACATGGAGACGAAAATAACCAACAAACATTTCTTAATTAACAGAAGTTGAAACATCAGAGCTGAAATATATTATATATATTTAAATATTAATTCATTTTTAATTGTGAATATTCAAATTTCAACCCTTTCAATAAATTATCGTATTATTTATTTTAAAAAGTGTAATTTAAATATTCACACTCTGTAAATAGGCGACCAATAATGAGCTTTTACTTTTTAGGTGAAAAATATACTGTCAAACAAAAAAGTAGGCCTATCTAGAATCTAGATGCGTTTTACTTACTGTGAGAATACTCTTCTGTTGTCCATAAGATGGCTTCAAATAAATATTTTGTTTGTTATTAAATACACATGAAATTATATTTTGTACGTGAGTAGCATTCTCATTGTTCAGTGCCTCTACTGCCCTATACGAATAAGCAGATGTAAACACACGAAACGGAGCTAGCAGATAAGTCAGAGTTCTTCTTTGCAAGAGAAGCTAGTATAATCCATGTACATCTAACTTGAACTCAAAGTAACCAAATGCAGGATTCTAATAATAACACAACTAACTGCAGTACCGGCCTAATGTTTGTCCAGTGGAATATGAAAACCACTTAACACGACGCTACAAAAATGGAGACTTACAAATTCCTTTTTGGAGTGAAACTTAAAATTGGACTTGGAACGTCACTGCCCTTAGTTATTTTTTAACAAATTTCAAACAGGAATAGATTAAGAACGGTTAACATAGCTCAGCGGTCATTAGCACAGAGCGCCCTGGGGCTAGCGTCTCTTACCCGCGCAGAACACACTCCACTATGATTCATTCGTAGCTGCTAGACTAGACGGCAGTTCGGAAGGCGATCGGCTGCTATATGCGCCATAGCATTTCTAGTATGTGACGTCACAAGCTTGTACAGTACAACCAATTGGAATCAATCTGTAACAAATACTTCCCGAGTTCGTTTGTTTACGTGTGAGAGTTTCAATACATTGAATAAGTAAAACTAACATTTAATGTATGTATGTAAGATAAATAAATGGAGGAAGAGACTGTAAAAAGACAAATATTGCACAGGCAGGCGCGGAAAATATTGTTTGAGGTGTATAATTATTTTAAAAATGTTGACGAGTAGAACGCTGCCGACCATCTTTATGCTCGCTGCAACGTTGCCAACGTGCAAGAAACGACTTCTGAAGCATGTGGTGTGGGATTGAGAACAGTGCAAAGAATTTTGTTAGTGACGGAGAGCGTTTATGTTTGATGTCATGTTTACAGTAACCAACGGGTAAGGTCATTATTATCTTTTGATATCATAAATTCTCTCCTGCGCTATTTGTATTACACGTGCGCGTGAAGTACGATGTGGCAATGTTGTACGCTGCCTTGCTCTCTCTATCTGTCTCTCTCGACGCAAACGCTAGCAAACTACCGGCTTCCGAATTGCCTTCGACTCTAGTGGGTAAGCTCTCTACCTCTTCTTCCTGCTGCACGACGGGGCACACGGGACGGCTCCGCTTATTTTTTACCCATTTCAACGAGCCTGACGACAACTGATATAGTTGATAAATCAAGATGATAAATAATTTCGTGATAGCAGTTAAGATGCAGAACAAGTAGTAAAAGAAGACACCGAACTTATCAGTTATTTAGTTGATGGTGTTTTATACAATAATCAATGTTCAAGTGGCCCAAGAACTTGACTCTATAGACTTAAATTCACTTACAATAGAAGTTGGTCCTGATGACAGTGGTTCTTTTTCTAGTACTCTGGATGAGGAAACTAAGAAATAAAGTCGATTTTGATTACAGCACACAATAATAAAGAACAATTGACTACAGAAGATTGCATTTTACTATTATACATGAATGTTTGATCTTATATTTTTTCTTATTAATTTAACGTCAATTTGCACAATTTTAATATAGCCTATGTTTTTCTCCTGGTCATGAACGTTAGATGTGTAAACTTTGACACATCCGTCAAAGCGTATAAATTTGTATAGAGAAAAAAAAAAACACGCACGTATATACACGTACACACACTTTTATATACAGGGTGATTCACGAGGAAAGGTCAAACATTTAGGATACGATATCTTATGCCATTTTGAGTGAAAAAGTTCATATGAACATAGGTCCGTTTTCGAACGATGGCGGAGCTAGATACATTTTTTTGGTAAAACGTCTCGCCCAAATGTGAATCAGACGTTACCATATGCTGCTGACGTGAGACGAGGCGTGAGACAATGTCAAGGTCGCAATGAGTGACGTAACATTGGAATCTGCATTGTGAACAATGTAGATAAAAGGAAGAAACCGGGTGGTGGGGCATTACAAATGTCCAATCGCCTGCCCTTGTCTCATGTAATGACACAGAACCCGCAGATAACACAAATAGGCTACACTATCATCAAATTCACAGCAGTCCAGTCAGCTACCTACAGTACAGTAGTTATACAGGTACAGTTATCGGAAGTGTTAAGTTGTGTGTTTTCAAGATGCCTTATAAACTTTCGACTACAGAATACGTCGATATTGTGTATGTTTATGGCTTGTGTGATGGAAGTTCCTTGCGTGCCGTCGCTGAATATGAAAGACGCTTTCCGAACAGAAGGATACCATATCGATGAGTATTTACTGTCTATGGGGATGCATGAATGACTTGGTATAGCAAAGGAAGGGGGAAACGAGAGAGCCGCTAGTCGACCGTATTTTGGATGCGGCATAGAGAACAGTTACGTGCAACTCTACCGTGCGATGAGCGCGATTCACGCCCGAGCGCAACAGTGCATTGAAGCAGAAGGAGGTACCTTTGAAAATGTGCGAAAACATCGACCCCGACGTCTAGAATATGAGGTATGTACGCATACATGACTATAAACTTTAAATTTGTCCGTTATCTGTCTCTAAATGCGAGTTAGTAAAATGGAATCTTAGAAGTTTTTGTGAAATCAAAGAGCCATATCTCCGTAACCGTTCGCAAACGGACCTATATTCATATGAACTTTTTGACTCAGAATAACTTCAGAATTCACATCTTAAATTTCTGACCTTTCCTCGTGAATCACCCTGTATATTAAGATTTACGATTGATATTAGTAGACCATTTTGCAAACACAAATGTCCATACAATTTCCTGAATAAAATGTATACAATATTGTTAATGCACAGTTCGTATTCAGTAAACTACACGATTTACAATTCATACTTGAAAAATGGAAGAACTCAGTGCAAATTTGATTTACAAAAATATATTTTAGAGCTCAATGAAATGTGGAATATGTTTAAAGGAGAGATCTGCTTCCTGTTTATATTTTTTTTATCATGATGGACATTTTGTAAGCTGGATTCAAAGCAGGAACTTTCTTCATAGGTGTATCAGCACCTTTTCTGGAGATACAGATCTTTTAAATTCTTAGTTAATGAAAGACATATTGAACTGTAATATATTTACACAATTTTATCTGTAAAATTGATTTTGTATGCACTTATTTCACAAATGCGGATTTTATTGCTAGACAGTTTCAATGTCTCTGTCAGCGTCTTAAATGCATAGAAGTCTTTCTGTGATAATACATTGACATTGTAAGGTTCACCACATTTCTTTAATGTACGAAGTAATTGCTTATACTGCGAAGGGGTATAAATAAGCACTGATTTCAGTGACTTCTGCACTTCTTTCTCAGTTGAGTGGATAATGTCGCATTTACTTTGATTGTGTTCTGCAATGGGATGCGTAATTGGCCTGGCTTTTTCGAACTATAAGCAGCTCGCATATATTTATTCTTTTGTTACCACAGTTATTGTCAGAACCCCTTTCTTCAAACCGGGTTTCTATCCTTTGAAACTAAAGTATAACTTAATCCATTCCGTAAGTTTAGCCTTCTTGTTCTTTCCTAGCTCCTTCATTTTCCGTTCTTCACTGAAACTACTATTTCTATTTTATCGTTAAACTTTATTTCATTTTGTGACTCATTAGATGAAGTTTCTTCTGATTATTCACTGGACAAAGGTAATGAGCCGCTATAAGATATGAATGACGATAGTAAAGTTAACTGTTTTCTTTTTCTCTATTTTTTTTTTCTTTTGTGAATGAATCCTGAATCTCCATCAGAAACGTAGATATCAATTCCGTCACTATGTATGGGAGAAATAACATTGTAACGTTTATTCTCCTTTTAGCCACCATACACCCGTCACAATGTGACTTCTATTCTTAATAATTCACCCTACAACAATGGGTATTCCACTCAATACAGCAACACAATAGTCGTTATTGCACTCCACGCGACGACAATGACAATACATATATATTATTGAGAAGAACAACAGTGTACTCCTAATTTCAATTAATATTCACAAAGCACTAAGTGGAGAACAAAACTTTCAGTTCTCAGTTCACAATTCGCTTGCCTTGGCTAGTTCTTCTAGCTCACTGTTCAAGTTCACTGCACATCGAACTCAGATCTTCCGGATACGTCGCGCTCGCCTGACGCTGCCACAGTTACGGATCCACTCAAGTTCACTGCACGTCGAACTCAAGTCATCCGGATACGTTGCCCTCGCCTGGCCGCTGTCACAGTTACGGACTCAATCAAGTTCACTGCACGTCGAACCCAGATAATCTGGGTACGTAGCCGCTGTCCAAGACAAGATTTGAAGGCTGACTGAAGACTAACTAACTTCCGAAGACTCACTCGCGATTCTATTTATTAAATCACACGTTTTGGAATCTTCGATTCGCGTGACTTACGGAATCGTCGAGAGGATTACGCTTCTAGAGGCTTCCCCTGCTCTCTCCGCTCCGCGCCGTCCCGTAGTTTTCCTCCCTTCGCTCCGTGCCGCGGTACAGCGCCTACCGAAGCTTGAATTCCGTTTCCCCGCGCCTTCCTTCTCGCTGGATGCGCGCGCACATACCCGAGGCAACCAGAATCTTCCATCACGGCGCCACAATATACTGTAGTATACAGTCTTTCAAATTCTTTTAATGCTGAGCTTAGTGGGAATTTCAGGAGTCATTGTTGACACAAGATGCAAAGAAACTGATATAGTATTTAAATGGATTTTCGGTTTGGAGTAGCAAAAAATTTCACAGCCTCGAGAATGCAGATTAGAATATTCAATTTTTATAGTGTTAGTATTTGTGAAACAGAAGCAAGAAGACTTCTGTGTCTGTGAGTTACTCATATATCTGTTAAAATATAGCTGGCTTAATCTCAAAACTAAATAATAAAATAATTGATTTACTTTTTAAATGTGTATAAGTGGATTACCATTGTGCGTAGACATCCCTTTTTCCTCATTTATGTTTTGATGTTACTGTTGTTACTGCTCTATGGGACTCTAAGCTATTATAAACCTAAAAATTAACCAATAACTTATTACGTCAGAACTGTAAAATAATGTCCTAACAATCAGCACAAATTTGATTACCAAAATCGTCACAATTGCAAACAAAGATTATGAATATAAAAGAATTTCATAATTAAAACTTGTCGTAACTATTAAAATGTCAGTACTGACTGAATGAAATATCTTACCTTCATCAAAAACAATGTCACATTTAGACATCCGACTCGTCATAAACATTATATTCAACACAAAAACTGATATAACTCTAAATAATAATATTTAGATATGTTGTGCCGCATTGTTTCTTAACACCAAATTATTGTGATGTTATAATTCTGAACGTTAGTTTTGTTATGCGCGACAACTTAAGTCAGATGGCTTGCAGAGCGGACTGTACTGCGTTCGACTCCCAAAGCCATACCCAGACTTATCAGGATTTCTGATACCACCATTATAATATAATCACAAAAGAATGATTTTTCTTTGTTTCCTACTTTCTTAACACTTTACTTGTTTAGTTAATTTCACTCATTATACTTAATTTAGCTAATATCATTTGTTTTATTTATTAAGCTACCTTTAATCAGAATATATGGGAAATCTACTTAGTTTATCAATTCAGATTCAAGGTTAAATTAATTACAAACAAACCTAATTTCAATTTATTGTATTTACTAACTTGATCAATTACTTACATAAAACAGCTATCTTCGTTCGTTCGTGCGTCCGTCAACTGATGCCATAGTTTCTTCCGAATTTTCTTGAAATACTTTCTACAATCTATGTCTGGTCTTAGATGGTCAACAGCTAACTTTAATCGAATAATAAAGAGATCCAATCCTCGACGCGACTTGAAGCAACGAGTTTTGTATTCTCAACAACCTCATCTCACCTTCATTAATGACGAATACTCTTAAGAAGTTTATGTCTTAAGAAAAACCATAGTGTCATCATAATTAAGACAATACAAATTAGCACGTCGGATTATCTTTAACAGCAATAACGTTATAAGTGAAAACAATTCAATTCCGCTCAGGAAAATAGTTATGTTAACATTCCGTTATCGATAGCCAATTATAATTAAATACGACCATACGTAAGCGATCTTACTTTGATGTGGCGTGAATGAATACACTTATTGAAAACTGTGGTTCTTATCCACATGCATGTCAATGTCTTTTGGCGTCTGACCTAAGTTCATAGCTATGTCAGAAAATTCCTTTCCTGGCAGACAATAAATCCTTCACAATTTATTAACTTCCTTCTCGAGGCTTTTATAACGCGTTACAATATTTTTCAAATATTTCCTAAGATGACCAATAGAGAAAGCGCTAAGGGTAGTTATACCCTGGGTCACAACAGATCAAAAACCTTTGGTAACACACTAGACACCACTGAAATGTGACAGTTTTTCTGTTTACAGCACTGCAATAGCGACACTTGCGTTCTCAAGCGGTTAGTATTAATATCTCAATTGTGTCACTTTGACAGGAGGAAGTTAACATAATTTTACATTATTTACATGAAAAAAGGAAAAATATTATTTTTAGTTGTATCACTTTTGAAGCCGGCGTGAGATATGCAGAAAATAAATTAAAGTCAGTTTAAATTAAAGACTGTTAACGTGTTTTTGTCACACTTTGATCCAGACGTGTGTACTGCAAATCCCATTGATGTCGTTTTACAAATTAAAGATGACTTAAATATATAGTTGGAACTAGGGGAGGGAGTACTAATCAGTGACTTCAGCGAAATTATTTTGAAATCTATAATTATAAGGATATATCACCAAAGGACTACTATTAGAATATAGTATAAGGACTTTGCATTGTAATCTTTTAATTAGAAATGAGCAACAATTTATTTCGCAATAGCTGTACATTCAAAAAAATGTCAATGCTATGTACATAGCATAATATGCAACTTTTCATGTTATTCAGGAAATATGTCCTGTGAAAATATGCGACTTAAATATTATACCTATTGCCAGAGATAGTAGGCCTTATGTGAAACCAAGTGCAAATTTATGAAGGTTTCATTCTTGCACCCGCACTCTCAGTTATCCAATTGATATAATCCTAAGCTAAAAAAAAAACAAAATTTCACAGAAGAGCCTATTGAAAATTTGAGTGCAATACTATTAGACGCTGTATCATAATTTATTCGGCTTATATTAAATGCAATTTATTGAGTAAAAAGTATAATATTTTACTAGTGGCTTCACATATGTGTAGGAAATAAACTGAACTAGCACAAAAAAACTATTTTTGCTAAAATTGTGGCCTTGAACTGTCTCATTCGCACAAACCTTCAGATATTAAATTATCCTAATTTAGTAGGTAGTGTTTATTAAATTTGTTTAATGGAAAGGTTGTAGGCCTTATTTAAAAATATGTTGTTGCTACGTAGTCTAATATAAGAATCGCCTCACATTATTCTCAATTATTTTAATAACATTGAACTACTAGCAAACTTCATATTCACAGTTATTATGTAACTTGAAAGTAACTATTATCCACTTCACATGAGTATTCTATTTATTGATAAATAATATTGAATAGAATATGTTCTATTCTTGTAGGCCTATAAAAGATACCATATATATATGAGAACGTTCTTAGTAGTTTTCATGTTACTGCAATAAATAGGGAAATAATTTCTTCATAAAATTGTAGCATAGAAAAAATTAATATTATGCATTTGCAATAAAGATGCGATCATACTTACAGACTTACTTACTTACTGGCTTTTAAGGAACCCGGAGGTTCATTGCCGCCCTCACATAAGCCCGCCATCGGTCCCTATCCTGAGCAAGATTAATCCAGTCTCTATCATCATATCCCACCTCCCTCAAATACATTTTAATATTATCTTCCCATCTACGTCTCGGCCTCCCCAAAGGTCTTTTTCCCTCCGGCCTCCCAACTAACACTCTATATGCATTTCTGGATTCGCCCATACGTGCTACATGCCCCGCCCATCTCAAACGTCTGGATTTAATGTCCCTAATTATGTCAGGTGAAGAATACAACGCGTGCAGCTCTGCGTTGTGTAACTTTCTCCATTCTCCTGTAACCTCATTCCGCTTAGCCACAAATATTTTCCTAAGAATCTTATTCTCTTAATCTCTGTGCCTTTCTCAAAGTGAGAGATGAAGTTTCACAACCGGTAATAACACTACCTTATATATTCTAAGTTTCAGATTTTTTGAGAGCAGACAAAAGCATTTCATCTGTATAATAAACATTTCCCATATTTATTCTGCGTTTAATTACTTCCCCGAGTGTCATTTATATTTGTTACTGTTGTTGTAAGATATTTGAATTTTTCCACCTCTTCGAAGGATAAATCTCCAATTTTTATAGTTCCATTTTATACAATATTCTGGTCACGAGACATAATCATATACTTAGTCTTTTCGGAATTTACTTCCAGCCCTATCGCTTTACTTACTTCAAGTAGAATTTCCGCCTTTTCCCTAATCGTTTGTCGATTTTCTCCTAACATATTCACGTCATCCACATAGACAAGAAGCTGATGTAACAAAGATGCGATCATATGTTATATTAATTTATTATTTAGTGCCGAATTCATGAAGCTGTCAAAATTTCCTACCATTTTTATGCAGTTCATAGACCAGTTCACGGAATGGGCAGAAATTTGACAGTTCAATAATGAGCAGTTTCATGAACCACTCAGCTAGGACTTGTTAATATGAATGGTAACTCTAATACAAAAATAAATACTAAAAATATTTAACATATTGGGAGTAATTTTAACGAGCTTTTTGTAAAAATAGGAAAATGAAAATTTTGAAAATTCATAATTCTAAATGCCTCTTAAACAGATAGTTTTCCTTACATTGAAGAGCGATTTTCAGACATTAAACATACAAAATTTCACGAAAATAGGGCTTAATATAATTTATAAAACATATAACTTTTAAGGGTGGAAGGTGGATGTAACTCCTCAATGTCTACTTAATTGAGCAATTTATTTTTTAAAAGTATACTTATGAACAGGTATTTTAGCTCTAACCCTAAAGAGGAAGAAGAAGAAGAAGAAGAGGATGATGATGATGATGATGATGAACTATACTTACAAAATAACATTGGTTTATATAATGCAATATCCTTTTTATGTTTTATCATCAATTTAAGAAAACAAATACAATCGTAAAAATTAACTGTTTAATGATTCTGTGAAAGAATAAAGATGATGCCGAGAAAAAAAAGTTATGAGCCAACGAGGATTTCCAGTCAGTAAAGAATATGCCCCTTTGTGCAAACAAGTGCTATTTATTATAAGACAAAGCCATAATTTTACTTTATATAATCTTGACATGTATTGGTGGCATACCGTCAACTCAACGGCTAGAGCATCGACTTTCCACGCTGGTAACCTGAGTTCGAATGCTACTGATCCATCAGGAATTTTTGGTGGAAAAAAATGTATAAGATGAGAGGTTTTCGCAGGGTAATCACGTTTCCCCACCAGCATTCTACAAGTGCCACATTAATCATGTTTATCATCACAGATGTGCTTTGTAGACCACCGTCCATGATGCAACAAGGGCAACGCTTTTCGGCAAAGGGTCTACAAGTAAGGCTCATTCCTCCTAAAAACGGACACTGGAGTCAATGATGCAGTCAAATATCCGTCACTGGAAAGAAAATGAGAAAATATTCATGTAAAACAGTGCGATTTTGCATATTAATGTAATGTCTCAAATTTCAATCATGTAATTTCCTAAATAAGAATTTTATTTATTTATATTCTTTTTTCCTTTGTTTTGTTTAATTCGATCTTTTTTGTTATTCCTTAGTAAAGTGTGGAATCTTAAGTAAAAACTTGAGAAAATAATAGCTTCATTTCAATTAATAACACGTATCAGTTCCTTAGTCACGTTCTAATCTAATGACATGCATGTTAAAGAGAAATTAAATATTTCAAAACAGTTTTTTTTTTTTTAATCTTTGAGAAGTAAAATTAGTATTCTTACGGAGTATCGTGATTTTCAGTGATTTATGTAGATATACAAAATGCATAAATAATAAACAGTTATTTGTCCCTCCTAAAAAGTTTGGAAAAAATCATATAGCCTACGTGGTATTATAATCTTTTCGCTGCAAGAAAAATCCTAATGTAAACAATAGCACGTGACTGAAGTGAGGCTTCATTGGCCGCTGTTTGGCGCCATAGATTCTCATTACGTGTTTCCGCCTACTGTTGTACAGCTGTCAAAAAAAAAAAGTGGCCGCACTCGTGAACAGCGAATATTTTCAAAGTCCACTTCGGGTCGCGGCGATGTTACACGATGCATGTGCTTGTACAAGCAGTTCCGGAACTATGAAAGTATTCCATATCTGCGCCTCGTAGACCAGCGGTAGAGTGCTTGTTTAATGATTCAAAGGTCGTGGGTTCGGGCCTTCTTCAAGTTTTCATTTTGTTTTTTAATCTTTCTTTAGCGATGTAAATGATATTCAAATTATCATTTATATCCAGTTATCGTTCTTTATGGATATCACGTTATTTATATTTTGTTATCGTTCTTTAGAGATATGAATAAAATTCAGGTCATCATTTGTATTCTGTTATCGTATTATAACGGTATGAATAATAATTATTATTGTATTTCCAATGGGGGTTAGCCCTATTTTACATATGTATGCTAGGGCTATAGTTTTATACACAAAAAAGATAAGCATAAAGAGAAATGGAAAAGAAAATTAAATTATCTTATGCGATGTAAACAAAACATAAACAATCCGTAAATTAGGCATTGCGATTGCAAAAGAAATATCAGGTATCAATTTGTAACATACAAAAACATTAACAACACACATACGTAACACTTCTATAACACAAAGATGCAGCTTTCCGTACCATACATCATAAATTAATACACAAGAGTCACACAAACACAATCAAACTATAATTACGACATTGCGACGACATCAAGCATCCCATAACTGACTCACATACATAACAAATCAAGCATCCGATACAACACATACACTTCAACATAGTAACCACACTTTTAAAAGTTACAAATTTGGCTCCAAGAAGAATAAATAGGACACTGTTACTAATTACTATTCTTCTACAATTTCTTAAATACATCTGTAATAAATCTGTGAAATTCCGATATGAATAATATTCGCGTTTTTTATATTGTTATCGTTCTTTAGCGATTTAAATAATATTCAAGTTATCATTTATATTCTGTTATCGTTCTTTAGTGATACTGTATAAATAATATTCAAGTTATTTATATTGTAATCGTTCTTTAGCGATATAAACAACATAAATTTAATATTAGGTTTGGAAAAATCCAGTTGCATAATACTGCTATTAGTTTTTCTTTTTGTATTATTACATTATACTATCTTGAACCACAATAAAATGAAAAGGAGTAACGAGGAATTGAACCTGAGACGTTGACATCTAAATTCCGACGTTCGTCCGCTGAGCTACGAGGGCAAAAGTGTGGAAACATTTTCGGAAAAATTGGCCCAATCACACTCTAAGATCTTCTGATGATTCGTAGAAGCTAGTCCAGGATGCGGGGGGCAAAGGCTAATTGAGATTTCCCGGTCTCTGACCGGGTCAAACATCCTGATAGAATTAATATTTAACCCTTGCCGTGACTTTCGGTGAAGTCCGGAGGGCCCAATTAGTCAAATCCAATCTCCTCATCTCCACGCTTGGGCCCCTTGGAATTTTATAAGATGCGAAAGAGATAGTGGTGTGCGGAAAGCAACGGGATGTTACCGCATTTAGGCCTATCCTTCCCAAGAAAATTGCAAACATGAACAAAGGAAGCTTTTAATAGAAGAAGAAGGATCTTCTGCGGACCTCTGGAAAAAGAACTAAGGAAGAGACTAGTGAAGTGCTTTGTGTGGAGTGTGGGATTATATGGGGAAAGAACATGGACATTACGACGAAATGAAGAGAAACGAATTGAAGCATTTGAAATGTGGATGTGGAGAAGAACGGTGCGTGTAAAGTGGACAGACAGAATAAGAAATGAAATTGTGTTTGAAAAAGTGAGTGAAGAAAGAATGATGCTGAAACTGATTAGAAAGAGAAAAAGGAATTGGTTGGGTCTCTGGTTGAAAAGAATAATAGACAACATTAGGATATGTGGATCATATGCGGAGACTAAGAGGAAGGCAGAAAATAGGAAAGGTTGGAGATTGCTGGGTTTGCAATGTAAGACTTGCCCATGGACAGAACATTTATGTGTGTATGTTCAGAATGCCTGGAATATCGTGTCTCAGAACAATCGCTATTTGCAAAGACTAGTCAATTCCATGCCCACTCGACTGCAAGATGATAAGAGGAAGATAGACTAAATATTGAATTGTGGCTTTTTGTTTTGTTTTTTGAACGCTTAATTGTTTGAATGTTTTAAGGGCGACGCCAGTAAATTTGTTATGTTTATGCCTCGAAAGATATTTTATTGAGAATAAAATCTTTTTTCTTTCCATTTGCAGCCACAATATCATAATGATAATGATAAAGTCATGGCATAATATATTAATGAACCTGATGTTAATTACTAAAATAATCATAAAAAAGAAAGGAGCCATTATGTCTAGTTTGTCTCTCTCAAAAACAGAACAAAAAAGGACATAAAAAGCACGAGGTTGTAGTCGAACGCAGGACCTCATGAATAAGAGGCCTGAACGCTACCATTATGCTATCGAATAACACACAGTATACTTCAATTATAACTGTAGATATCAGGCAACGCGGTCCAACAACATGTAACATCGCCTGTCTCCGAATTGTAGCGAAGATACCCGAAGGGAACTTTGATTCAGGAGAGCGGCCACTTTTTCTTTTGACAGCTGTACATTCTGTTTCATGTTAAACAATTCCCGTTACTCGTTAAATAGGCCTATGCCTATGCATTCGTTTGTTTAGGAAACATTTACTTTATAATTACTGCAATTAAATTATTTTTAAGTCTTATGTCTTCACAATGGACAGTTGAGGATACAGAAGCCATAATTCAGCACTACGTGCTTACGTGAATAACTACGAGCTCAAGTGACGCCAGCTTGCTACAAGAACAGACTACCTCGGTATTACTGTTGGTATTCATCCGCGTTCATAGTACATAACAAAATATAAAAGTGCCTTTTCTCTTACATAGCGTTTTACACATGAGTGAAGTTGAAGTTTCATCGTATTTAACAACTAGAATTCAATTTTTTATTTTAAAATAGTACAAGG
Source organism: Periplaneta americana (assembly GCF_040183065.1). Lineage (NCBI taxonomy): Eukaryota > Metazoa > Arthropoda > Insecta > Blattodea > Blattidae > Periplaneta > Periplaneta americana. Next base: position 102,158,287 of record NC_091130.1, on the reverse strand, counting down.
TTATGGTTTCCAAATACGACCTATATTTTCCTGCGTCATGTGAGTGTTTCGACTGGAAGCCAATCAAGGGTATGACAGCAACGTGCTTATGTTTACTTTAGCATTTTTCTTACAGCGAAAACAGTAGCTATAGATACAGGCCGTCGATATATCTTACTACAACACGAAAAACTTGTGCGTTCCTATAAACTGCTTTCAGAACAAAAGTAATTAGCTGTGGAAGCGAAGTAAAAGGTTCAGTCATAGATTAACGACATAAAGAGGCTCCACCTCTGAAGAAAATATCGACCAGTTATTCCTGTCAACAAATTTGCTCTGAGGTCAAGTGTATCTGAAGACAAACGCAGAAACTAAGACAGCAGACATCTCTGGATGACAGCAGGAAATAAAGTGGGTCACGATGGAGTGCAAAAGAACTTCCAGGGTGACAGCGCTTCACAAATCTATAACCTACACTATTACTACGGAATGACGCTCTATACTACATTACGATTTTAACAAATCTGTACATGGCACTATATTATATAATAAATGCATGTACATTACACAAAAACATAAATTTTGCACATAAATACATACACGTACGTACATACATACATACATACATACATACATACATTCATACATACATACATACATACATACATACATACATACATACAAAAAGGCATACATACATACTATCGGCCTTGGTAGCGCAGTTGGTATAGCGCTTGCCTTCTGTGCTCGAGGTTGCGGTTTCGATCCCGGCTCAGGTCGATGGCATTTAAGTGTGCTTAAGGGGTTAGGTACAGCTTGTAGCAGTAACATTTTTGGAAATATTCAACATTTTTTTCCTCCAGTAGGGCCTAGTGTATATTGATAATAATGAAAATTGGTATGTGTAAAACACAGTCCTTCTGATATATGAAAAATATATTTTTACGATTTAAAAACATATATATTTATATATTTTTGTTTAAAATTCGAAATGGTGGCAGTTCACTGTGCAGTGACGAAGCGTTTTCCTCATAACTCATAAACGTGTTAAATTTTTCATGTTCTCTCTCTTTTATTTTATTGCTGAAACTCACGTTTACAATAATTATCATGCTCTTCCTTAATAAATAATATATCTTCATTTTGTGTTAGGAGAAAATACTGATATTTTACCATTTTTAAAATGAATTTATTATTAATCAGACAATCTAACAAAGGTAGAGAAGTGATCCTGCATCATATTGTAGATCTGACATGCATAATTACATACAGAAAACTTCATCACAGAATGCTGGATACTTTTTGAGTTATGAGGGAAAAGCTTCGTCACTGCACAGCGAATTGAATTTTGTCAAAAAATGTAAATAATGTTTTTAAACAGTAAAAATTTATTTTTTTTCATATAGCACACGGACAGTATTTTAAACATACTAATTTTCATTATTGTAGAAGATACAGTAATGGAGGAAAAAATGTTGAATATTTAAAAAAAATTACTGCTGTAAGCTGTACCTAACCCCTTAAATGCGAAAGGCTCATGTCAGTAGATTTACTGGTATGTAAAAGAACTCCTGCGGGACAAAATTCCGGCACACCGGCGACGCTGATATAACCTCGGCAGTTTCGAGCGTCGTTAAATAAACCATAATTAACACACTAACACGCACACACACGTATATACATAATACTTTATGATTTTTTATCACATTATGTATATTTCTACGATCACCAATATTTTAATTATCCCTTTTAATTAATATCAGTTTTTAGGATTTTCCTTTATCCTTATGCAAGTCATGAAGTCTAAGTATTGTTATACTGCAACAAATGGAGTTATAATTTTGACGGAATTGTAATATTGTCAGTGTCCTTGTCTTTGGCTGGCTGTATGCTGCCCTGATTGTGAAATAATTTGTCCTATAGTTTTGAAGAGTTTACTTTTTGAATTTTACTTTCTACGAATTACTATCCGGATGTTATATAAGTGAAATATACTTTACTAAAGACTGATGCATCTCTACATAAAAATATATGAAAGAAATTACGACTGACTTCAGATTGTCTCTAAAATACTTCTTCTTGTTCATTGGACATTTGTATCGTAAAAATGTACACACCATGTGTTCATTAACGAGTGTACCTCTTACTTACAGCCTACACAGACTATTATTCAATGAGGATGAAATATGATAACACTCGTCCATTGTTGTGGAGTAAAGTTTGGCACGTCTGACTGTGATACGAGTGGGCTCGGGTTCAGATCTTACTTGGGAAAAGTTACCTGGTTGGTGTTCTTTCCATCAACCAATTGAAGCAGAATTTCTATGTAACTATAGGCTTTGAGCCTCTATTTTCGCCATCACAATTACACTTCCCCTCTTTCATTATCATCATCTCAGGAAGAAGGTAAACTTACAAACTCTAAATGAGATATTAGAGAAAGTGGACAGCTTCAAATATTTGGGGTGTACTATAAGCAGTAACATGAGCTGCTGTCAGAAAGGCAAAAGAGAATACCAATGGCAAAGGAGACTTTTAACAGAAAAAGGAGCATTTACCCTGTAAAATATATGTAGACTACTGGACTGTACCCGAGCACGAGCATTATGCTCATTTCGGGCATCTATTCATATGTATTCAATTCAAATGTAAATTGTAAATAAATTTGAATTTGAATTTTGAATCTTCTTCGGACCTGTGGATAAAGAACTAAGGAAGAGACTGCTGAAGTGCTTTGTATCATTGAATGGAGCAGAAACATGGATATTACGAGGAAGTAAATGTGGATATGGAGAAGAACGGAGCGTGTGAAATGGACAGACAAAATGAGAAACGAAGATGTGAGGGAGAGAGTGGGCGAAGAAAGAATGATGTTCAAACTGAACAAAAAGAGAAAAGGAATTGGTTGGGACACTGCCTAAGAAGAAACTGTCTGCTGAGGGATGCACTGGAAGGAATGGTGAACGAGAGAAAATTTCGGGGCAAAATAAGATATAAAAGAATAATCGACTTTAAGATGTATGGATCATATGCGGAGATGCAGAGGAAGGCAGAAAATAGGGAAGACTGGGGAATGCTGAGTTTGCAGTGAAAGACCTGTCCTTGGGCAGAATACTTTGAATAAATCATGTGGGAAATATTTCATCCATTTTGTCTCTCGTTTTGAATATGCCTAATTGATGCCATTTCTTGTAACTTCATAACAAAAGGAAAATATGCAAATCTGGCTTTCAAGTCTTAGCTCCCTGTGAAGCAGGTTTGAATAATTTCAAAGGGAAAATTGTTCCCGGGCCGGGTATCGATCCCGGGAACCTTCGCTTAGCGCACGAATGCTCTACCGACTGAGCTACCCAGAAACTATACACGACACCGTCACAATGTTTCCCTTATATCCACACAACTCAAATGGGCTGACAAGAATCCAGAAACTTGTTGTGTGGATATAAAGGGAAAAATTGTGACGGTGTCGTGTATAGTTCCTGGGTAGCTCAGTCTGCAACGCATTCTTGCGATAAGCGAAAGGTCCCGGGATCGATACCCGGCTCCGGAATAACTTTTCCCTTGAAATTATTCAAAAGGAAAATACTTCACTTTGTAACTGTCTGTGTGGTTCAAAATTAATTACAAATCTTAAATATGTACTGTAGCCTACTGTATATATTCTTGGCTTTCTCTCTGTTTATACAGCAAAGTTCTGCGTTAACGAATATGTAGGGAAAGTATTTAATTCTGTGGTTTGAAAGCAGCTTCAAAGTACGTTAAGATTGCACATCTCGACGTACTCACGTAAATGGTGTGGAAACATTGTTGCAAACCGTTGAATAAAACTGTGTTGACTCAACACACATCTCCCGACCTATTTGAGCGTGAAGCCTTTCTCATTCGTACACTCTCATTTCACATAACTTAGTTTTCCGCATGAGTTCACCTCGCCTTGGTTCCAGACAATCCTTCCTACGAGCTTCCTATGTGGGCTGTCTGACAATTCTGTTGCTACAAAGTGCAATGATTAATATGAGTCCAACAATGTTTCCTAAGGTCCTTCTTTCTTGAACTGAAAGTTCAATCCTGTGCTGTATACGTATTTTATTTCCTGGTGATGGTTAACCGTTCTGAAATATAAAACCGTCTTTTCACACAGAAGTCCGGAGTTCACATGATGTGAAATTTTTGGCAGATTACTTTTGGCACTGTCGGTCTTCTGTCGTAAATTAACAGTTCCTTCACAATAATTTATTCTTGTGGACGATTCTTAACAAGATTCACCTGTGGCCGGTTCCGCTTTAGTGATCCATTCCATCTTATCTTATTTTTTTTAATTCTATGCCTTCAGCGGTTTCATTAAACCAGCGATGTCAAGGTCAAGAGCAAGTAGACGATTCTGCGTGCGATCAAGCGCTCACTGGGTGCAATGAATCTATTCTGCAGGCAGCAGCAGGGAATAAGAAGGGGTGAGCAAAGTGAACTCTATTGGCCTGCCACTGCAAGATCAATTAAATTGTTTTTAAATAACAGATAACGTGGGATACATTCATACAAGACAAGAAATCAGAACATATTTTGTAGAGTGTATCTCTCTAATAAATGCAGTGAATTCTAAAATAATAGGCTACACTGAATAATAAACATAGTTTCTCCTTAAATTGTGTAGTTTCACGTAAAAGCTAGAATATAATTAATTTTTATATAATTATCCAATAATCTACCTAGTATAAAACACTGTTTTCTTCTTTTAAACTTACCAATACAGAAGTGAAATATATTACTGAACATTATGCAAGCGGAAAAATTAAATAATAAGCATTTAACAAATAATAAACATACTAGACCCTATATTTTCTTTACCTTAGCAGTTTTAGATAAAGAGGCCTACTGTCTCAGGAGAAGACGAGAGCGGACTGAGGAGGAAGGGATGTGAACAGATAACGTAAGATAACACTGCAATATTTGTACTGCAGTAAGCGGAAACATTAGGTCTCCTTCTGTTCAACTTAGCTTTAATTACCATACGCATTGTTACTCATGTTTCCTGTACGAGTAATAACCTGGCTACTGGGATGCTTATCTGAGCGATGTTTATAATAATCAGCAGCAGTAGTCAAGAAGGTCACATTCTTTCCGCTCGTCTTCTCCTGAGTAACGGACAGTACCTAATTAATTGCTATGTAACTGTTACATACTTAATAATGTAGGCGTACTTATTATGTGAACAGCACATTTCTAGAAACAAATTAAATTCCTGACTTCTCCTCTAATACAGAAGTGTTTTTTCTTGTCTTTGCCGACACCATTCTTCTTATGTCCGGCGAAATTATGTTTACTGCAGCATGGTGTAGCATAACATGCTTACATACGAGCTTACTGCCAAATGTATAAATAATTTGCGCAGCAAATATTCGTACTCTGGATATATTACAGTGAAAGCAAACTTCCAACTTGGCTCTGTTCACGCAATTAAAAGAACCTGAAGAGAACTTTCCCTCGGCTTAACCAAAGGACATCACAATGGTAAGGAACATTGTCAAATTGAAAATCTATGGACACTTGACAATTTTTACAGCGTATTCCGAATCTCACCGGTCCGGTGGCATCGATGACGTCACGTTGCAACGAAAATAAGGAACAAAACTGCTGGAAGAATCGATGCTGTCATGGCGACTGTGTAAGTGGTTATCTGTGCTACGCTAGCAAAATTTTGCGAAATTTCCGTACTGCCATCTCGTTCAAAGAAAAGAGAGCATAAACAACTTATTTCTTGAACCGGTAGTAATAACTGGTCCGTTGACATGTTCGCTCATAAGCCATTAACATATTGTTTTTACGTTGTGCTCATTACAAACAATACAGAGAACTAAAGCAGAACACACCGCCATGACACAACAGTGCACGATGCCATTCGTCTGCTAATTCCCGCCCTATACAAGAACCAATCAGATTCACTGATGGAGACTGCCACCACCTCCACAAGTTGATGGCACCGGTGCGACACCGGTGGAGCATCAATGACGTCATCGGTGGAATTCGGAACACCGTGATGCCATCGGATTGCTCACCGGTGAGATTCGGAATACGCTCTTAGACAATTCGTAACGAGTCTACGCTCATAGCATCATACTCTTTTTGTACTTTATTCTATAAACTGAAATGCAATGCAGTGCGGAAGAACCTCTACAGTAGGCCTACATCTAAGCATATATTTATTGCTATTTAATTGTACAACCCTTGAGTTCTTCAGTGACTTGTACCTGCGTGCCGTACGTGCTCTGAAGAGCGCATACGGGTAATGAGGCACGCTTGCGCTCTAGTTGACATCACTGCATTAAAGATCTATTTTACGATTCTGATATTCTGCATTTGGAAGTGTACGGTCTTTCTAGTGTACTTGGATTCTTCTGTTATCCATTTTCTATTTTATGATACATTCATTCAATAATTCATAGTGTTCTGCCCAAGGCAGATCTTTCACTGCAAACCCAGCATTTTCCAGTCTTTCCTATTTTCTGCCTTTCTGTTAGTCTCCGCATGTGATCCACACATCTTAATATCGTTATCACCTGATGTATTCTTCTGCCTCGAACTCTTCTCCTATTCACCATTCCTTCCAGTGTATCCTTCAGATGGCAGTTTATTCTGAACCTGTGACCCAGCCAATTCTTTTTCGTCTTTCTGATCATTTTCAGCATCATTATTTCTTCATCCACTCTCTCCAAACACAGCTTCGTTTCTTATTCTGTTTGTCCACTTCACACGATCCATCCTTCTCCATATCCATATTTCACAACACTTCTCAATAGTATCCATTCACAACTCTCCTCAATATTATCCATTCCCTCCCACAGAACCTCCTCATATTCATCTTCTTTCACTGTGGCTGTTCCTCGACTTTGGAGTTCCCTACCGAGTTATGTCAGAGTGTGTCAGACATGAAATCAATTTAAGAATAGAAAAAGGGAATATTTTTCTTACATTTCTTGTTACCATTAATAGTTCTTACAGGTTTCTCAATGTTTAATGGTTTTATATATCACAGAATAAATATTTAAATTATCTCATTATTATTATTATTATTATTATTATTATTATTATTATTATTATTATTATTTCTCATCATTGTTTATTATTGTCTCACTAACATTACTGATCTCAATTTTATTATTATTTTACTTTTACTTTCATTATTCACTTTCATGTTGTTTTACGGTCTAAATATTAATGTAATAACTATGTAACCAATTGTATTAAATTAGAATTAGAGTCTGACAGGGCGGTCTAATGGCCTTGGTTCTGTCAGATTAAGTAAACAATAATAATAATAATAATAATAATAATAATAATAATAATAATATTTTAAGCTGTCTACTTGCTCTACTGCCTCATTTAGAATTCGCAAGTTCACCTTCTTTATTTTTCTTTTGACAACCATGGTCTTCGTCTTGTTGACATTTATCTTCATTTCATTCTGCTCACAGCTCTCATTTAGCTCCTGTAGTATTTTGCTTAGTATCATATCTTGTACTAACAACGCCACATCATCAGAAAATCTTATACATTTTATTCTTCGTCCTCCTACTGCCACTCCTCCCATGTTCTGAAAACTATGATACATTACGTATATTATTATATTCATAATTATTTTATTGATGTCGAATATTCCCATTTCTGGACTGATATCCTCAAATCTCAACTGCTCATATTGCACTGAAAATGATCAATTCAATAGATCACAGCCTACTCTTATCGCAATTCTTTATTAACATGTCTCGCCGCCTCCAATTAATCATTCTCTATTGAATGTGTTGCGTTCATGTCTTAAGAGCTTTTTGATTCATTGCAATGTAGTAGGCTATTCTGCCCTTGCTCTACTAATTATTCTTACTATGATTATTATTGAACCTTCAGTGCTCGCGCTATAATTTTAGACACCAGTACTCGCGCGGATTACATTAATAGTAATTCATCTCTTTTTTCTTTAATAATCAATTCTTTTGCAGGGACGAATATGTAATTATATATATATATATATATATATATATATATAAAACAGTAACTTCAATTTACTGATTCTATTAAACAGTATGTAATATAACAGTGTAACTCTATTTGAAAGTTAATATTTAAATCAGTGTTGTTTATATAATATGAGTGGTATTATGATGCAAAGAACGTAATTAAAAACGCTACTGATAATACTATATAGACTTAATTCTTATTTATTATGAACTACGCTTTAGAGTAATATTGTCATACTTCTAAAATTTAGGTCACTATTGGGTTCAAGTACATGTCTGTTTCATGAGAAGACATTTATCTGTATTATCAAACATGTTCACATAATAATTTATGTTTCAGGATAACATTATAACCACTGGAGCATAGAAAATACGTGTAAACATAATATCTTGTGAACGGCTTACAAGAATGAATCAAATTAAGGTAAATGCTCCTATGATTGCGCACTTAGTGGATTTGTGTCCTTAGATACTCATTTTTCAGATCAATATAAAAAATACATTTATGAAACGAAACTCTTGAATCTTAAGATCACGATAATATCAAAAAAATTAAAAAAATGAAATATTTGCGCTTTACAAAAATAGTATTACTTCTTTGAAAATTTGTGAACGTGAAATCTTACAGGCACTGTCCTTTAAGAATACACGTCAACACATGTCACATTTACAAAGACCAACGCCTTCGTAGCTTGAACAATCTTCATGCCACCACTGTTTGCACCCACTACACTGCACCCAGTCCTCAGAAATTGGTTCTTCATAGGCTTCGTCACAATCGGGACAGAAAATTTTTCCTTCTGAATCTGTCCGATGTGGTTGACGCTGATGGATTGTAGTAACTGGAACCCTTCGTGCATTGTTTATTGTTGCACGACTTTTTTGTTGTAGCTGAAAAATCACTAGAAATGGTCTTTTTGCATTGTTTCTTATTGCTAGAAGTTGTCATTGTTTCTAGAAGTGAGTTCTTGTACGGAGAGGAAGAGAAAATCTCATATTTTTTTTTTAAATTCGTTTCCTTTTCTTTGACTTCGTAGTCTTTGGTAACGAAGAGATCATACCTGGTGATATTAGTGCCTGTTCAATAATCTCAGGATGAACTGCTAAGGAAATTTATCTCCATTTTCGTATGCACCGAAGCGTAATCTTAGAGGATTCTACATAGTTCTGCATTGTAGTCAATAAATGGCAGGAGTGTTTACTTAGACAAACAGGGAAAAGTGCATAACGTAGCTTATCTATTTGTCTAGCAACAGTAATATATGCATGCAGGTTTACATCGTTGGAATTGTTAAATAAACTTAACCTTCTTCATATGTAAATTTATAAGAGAATCTGGATAAAACCAATTTTTAACTAATAAACCTTTATAAATCCACTTTACTACAAATACGTTACACCATAGAGCTATACTTCACAAGCAACTTCTCTCGATGGAAGGGCGGGAATAAACAATGCTGCCAAATATAAAAATATGACTCTGCGCAATCTTAGAAACTGTGCAGTTTTAGTTGCATTGGTGTCATGTGAAGATGCGTTTAATTGTTATCGAGAGGCAAGAGATTGAGCTCCAATTTTCGGAAAAGTCCTAACTACATTTACAATCAAATCTCATGCTTAACAGGGGGAGGTGTGACTACATAAATTCTTGTAACAAAGAGAGCAGAGCAGGTTTAGCGTGGCTAAGATTGGGAGCATGGAAAAGTAATAAAACTTTCAACGAAGAAGGAAAGCGTCTTTGTCCACTGTGCGGAGAAAAGGACTCCTCGATACATATTTTATTACAATGTGTCGAACTGGAACATATCCGAAAAAAAAATATCTACCTCCCTCGATGCTAAGTCAGAATAGGAGTTCGCTTGCATGACTTGGCCTCATGGGGAATAGAGAATGGGAACAAAAGACTGGATTGTTCGTCTTGAAGGCGAGACAGATTAGAACTCCAGCTGTTGGAGTTTGTGATGAGAACTGACGAAGGGATACTCAATTATACACTTTTATACCTGTTTAGGTTAGGATATATTATATACTGTGTTTTGTTTGTGCCATTTTTATTTTAATCTGTGTGTTCTTTTGGAAACTGGTTGGATCTAACTATACGTGATGGGTGTGAAACCTGCAAAGTAGGACTTGTTTTAAGTACAAAGGAAGTACGGTCAGAAGACCCAAACATTGGATTTAAAAGATAATTGTGACAGTATAATATCTGTATGTATAATGTTAGTCAATAAATCCGTCTATCTATCTAGATCTACCTTACAAATAAGGAAATCGAAAATATGCTCCATTATTTTCTCGTGTTAAAAAAACTGTCGTTAGCACTCGCGCGGATTACATTTGTAATAGACTCTAAAAATATATACATGTATTGATTGGTGCAGAGAAAAAGTCACAAATTCATTTTATCACTCCAGACATCAGCGCTAAACTATAACAGCAAGATACTGAAAATAGCACGCTATCAGCATTGAAAGCGGAGATGTGATGACTAGGGACCTGATTTTTATATAATTACATATTATATTCCTTTCAACCTAATCGTATATAAATAACAAATCTTTCCGAATCTTGTAATTACCATTAATATATTAAAATTTGATACTACATATTTTTACATATTTACCCCACATTACATATTATGGCTTGATATTACATAAATCTACATATTTAGAGGTTTTTTTTTCATATTTGCTTCTCTAAAAGGAAAGAAAGAAAGAACTTCTCCTGGGGAAGTATACAATTTGAAATACACAGATTTAAAAAGACTTTTTACCTACCTGAGAAAGGATATATTTCGGGCTAAAACATAACGTCCTTAGTTCCAGGAAGTAATAGAGGCACTCACCCCATACCGCCCACTGTAAATATGAGTGAAAAAAGGAAACCTTTCTCATACAACTACTTTGTATTGTAAAAATCACTCAGAAAGTAGCGTTGCCTTAGTGCGGTGGAGTGGGACGAGGACGACATGATTTGTCTCGAACTATAATTGTTCTGCATACGTCTTAACAAGCCATTCCCATACAATTTGCAACCTTATCCACTCTCTTCCTAATCCTTCCAGGGAAAACCTGTGTCAAGTCTGACATGAGCCGCAATAAAGTAGCCGACTTTTGAAAAGAAGCTGGAGTAAAGGAACAAACTGGAAAGATGTTGAAAGATTAAAATAAATAGCTTTTCAGGTTATTGCTTGAGGTCTTTACTTTAAATTTAGTAGACTTACACGGAAATGGGATTTTCCGAGCAATTAGAAGGTATGGTTGTCGGTTGGAATAATTCTACCCTTCTGAATGATACACGAGTGCCACTTTTCAAACAGTTTGTAAATGCCTATAGTTTGAGGTTTTAGTATATACTTTTTTTTCTTACAGGGAGCAGCTAAAATGCATGTGTCCCACATCTCCTCTTATTCTCTCTAATCCAGTAAAGCGAAAAAGTGCTTGCAGTTCAGTTGTATCATTCATTTCTCTCAGTTCTCTAGTTTTAGTAGTTACAGTATAAAGTGCAAATGAGTTTATCTACTGCTTTTAACTAACTAAAAAGGCACCTGTATCTTCAACCCTAACAACAAAAATAAAATCATCGATTGCGGTGGACGAAACTTTCACTAATGTGTCAAGCGTGCTGTAAAAAAGTCGGTTGCTCTATGAAATCACAACTGAAGAATCTTACCTATCCTATACCTGCCAGATATTGATATTAAATATTTTCATGATTTTTACATATTTTGGTACATATTCAGCTTATTTTTCTTACATAAATATGTACATATTTCACACCTTGATATTACATAAAAATTCGGTCCCTAGTGATGACGCAATAAAGAGCAGTGGATTACAAATGTATGCCGCGCGAATGGTGGACGGTTAATCAATTGAAGATAGATTTCTCAATTTACATATTGATGTTCTTAAAATTATTAAATAGTCTCAAGATCTTGTTTGTAAGCCCCTGCATGAGGTAAAACAGACCAGATACAAAATAAAATGTAATCAGTCCATAAATAAAAGCCCACTGACTATCGTGAACTTAACCGGTAGTCCACTGTTAATTAAACTGATAGAAAAATTAGATATGTACTTTTGTATAATATGTATAATATAAGAAACAAACAACTTTCTGGGCATTTTATTTTAGTGCGAAAGTCCTTCTCACTTCATTATCCTTCGCAACTCCATAGTGTTAGCCATAGATACACAGCAATTTTGTTTCCTCTACCACTAATAAAATCTGGTGTAGTGTTCGTTAAAATGAAATTTAAGAAGGGTGAGTTGGGGTAGAACGCGCGCTGGTCATCATAGCTTCCTCGCACCCCAGTATGGTACTGATGTTTAGCCACGACAAAAGCACCTGTGACCATAGCAAGGCATTTATTAACACAAAGCGTACGTAGCATGGCCATGAACGAATAGAATCGCTTTCTCCAAGCTGCTAACTACACCCTCGGCTGCCTTCCACACACGACAGGGGTCTACAAAGTGAAGATACAAAGGGATTGACTCCCTATGCTTGTAAATGTAGAGCTTACATGAAGAAATAAAATTATTGGCTCCTATAATCAATATTGAGAACGAGCCGTAGAAGAGGGATAGGGGAAGTTGGGCAAATATGACCACCATAAGGCATTTTATTCTATATTTTGCTCTTCAGTAGTGATAACAGCTTGAAAACCTCTAACATTTTAGAGTATATCTATTTTAAAAGATATAACCCATTCAAAAGCTAAAATTATTCTTTTATGTCGCATATATATACTTTTAACTTCAACCATACAAGTGTCCATATTATCTTCAGTGTAAGGGTAACATCGACACTTATGTTGGTAATATGAGCAGTAGGGTGGAGTGAATCTATACATGAAATTTTTTTATCCGTTTTCTAAATATAATAGTTGCAAAAATCTGTGTTTTCACTTAACTTAGAAATGTGAAAATATGGAATTTCTAAATTTTAATTTTGAAGTGCCCCAAGGGCTTAGAAGTTTCTTAAAATTACAATTTTATGCCTCTTTATATATCTGTTCTATTATTTTGTTTTTTATTATTTAGCTAGTGAATTACTGTAAATCACATATTTAAACTTTATTTGGAAGACTCTAATTTGGGGTTGCAGTATGCATATTGATCATGTTAAGCACGAATCAGTTGTAATATTCATTGTATGACTGACTGTCGGAATAGATGCCTTTAGCCTGAAATCTCTCCAACAGTAGGTGCTTCTGTTTTGAAGTCAGGTTTTAATTTATTGTTGTCCCACAGATAATATTTTATTATGTCATGATAAGTGGGTAATTGTGATGAGTTCAGACCCTTCGGCATTCTGAATACCGGACGGAAGGTTAGATATATTGTCTTAATTAGAGCCATTGTTCTAATTTAAATACCCTGCAACATAAGAAGAATTAATTTCCAATAATTATATTAATTATATCATACCTAAGAGTTTTGTGATTATGCCCAATTTTCTTATAAATTGAGGTTTCTGTGATGAAATAATAGGGGACCAAAAATATGAAGAGTCTTTTAACATGCATTTTTTAAACATTTTCCTGATATGTTCAGATTAAATCATTGAAGAATGTTATCGCGCTAAAAAGATCTGAACATCAAATTCTGTGACAATTTCAAAATATGGTGCTCTTGGGACACCTCTAAATATTAAGCTAGGGAAAATGTATTTTGCATTGTTCTGTAGGATATCATCCCACAAATTTTCCCTGGTATTACATTTCGATTCCATAAACTTCGTATTTTCACTCCATCCTAATGGGCAATATAGGAATTAAATGAATTTAAATTTTCAAGCACATATTTAGTACAAAAATATATGTATTTAATGCTTACTACAGTAACCATTCATAGAATAAAGTTATTCATGAAGTAACAGAACACTGAGCAAAGGAAAAAAGTAAACACTGAGACTACATTAAAAATGTATTTAACACTTCCAATGACGAAAACACAAGACATTACCTTAGCATAGCAGTATTTGCTTCAAGGCTTTGTCTGATTGATCCACACGAATGGAATAGAAGAAATTGAGTGTTTTTATTGTTTAGACGTGTACAAGTTTTATCATGTTACTTAATATTGAAGTCTTTCTGTAGGAATTCCATATAGCCTACCTAAATGAGTTACGTAGGGTACTTATAAAAGAGAAGAAAAACCAGCTTTCAAAACTTACGTTAGTAAATGCCAAAATTTATGTCTACATTACCGGATTTTCTTTTGCTTGTTCACTTTCTTGTTCTTTCCTTTTCGAATTGATATCAACCACGAAAGGGACTCGAGATTAGAAATGCTTTAGTTCAGTGTAGTGATGTCCTCCATCAAGGATTTGATGTAGGCCATCTGTCTTCAATTCCATGCGGGTCTCCTCGTCTGCGTCTGCTTGATTGTCGGTGTGAAATTCTTGGGAATCCTCTTTAGTTATTGATTAAAGGTTTTAAGCCAATCTCAGAACATCTGTTACTTCTTACCATCAATAAATTAACCACTGGATATGAAAGCGGAGAGTGGAGTAGATTATATTCACATCATTTTGATCTTCCGCTCTAGCTTAAACTTAGTCTTCCTTGTTACAATGCAATGAAGCTGTGTTGTGTTCCCAGCAGGAAATACAAAACTTCGTCTCTCTTGCGTAGGGTCTGAGTGCGTGTCTCTAGTCTTGTATGTTCCCTGTATTTTCTTTAGTCATGTTCACTGTAAGACAAAAGAGTGCCAGGTCTAAATTACGGCAAAAATAAAGATAAAATTACCCATGTCTCCCTAACTTTGAAGTTATATAATTATAGTGGTGAAGATGAAATCATCTTGTAAAGTAGTATAAGCCCAAAAACTGCAAACGTGGGGGCTCAGTCTGTACACGTTACAATAATATTGATGAATACCGCAATAACCATTACGAAATTGCACAGCAATTCGGAGCTGCGGTCGGGCGTTAGCTCCATTTCGGTTTTTGGTGTTTTTCGAGGTTTTCCCAACAGTAATGTGAATGTCAGGTAATCTATAGCGAATACTTCTCCTGGGTGGCTACCGACTCTCTCCCGTGGTTAATTTTTCTTCCCGACTCCCTCCGAAGCAGTAATTGAGGACCGGTTTTTGCAAAACTTGCTAACTGCAAAATTTGCAAAATTGAGATTTTCAAGGCATCTTAGTAAAATTGGGTTATTTTTCGTCATTGTAGTGTGTCAAAGTGCATCGTTTTTTCAAAACTTGCTTTCTGCTATAGGTGAGAGTTAAAGCAAAACTTGCTTACTATAGTGTTTTGTCTCTCGTGTAGAATTTAGCTTTTTTTCAGTTAGCAAGTTTTGCAAAAACGGTCCTCAATTGTAAATATACGGATTCCCTCCGCGCAAAAAAGGAGCTGCTGGAATTAAATAATCCGATTCCCTCCCGTAAAGTCTGGCTGGCTAGGTGAGTGTCATGGTCTATATATTTTTGGTTACATATCGCTGGGGGTCATGAATGCTCTAAGTACACTAGTGTCCATGTAAGCAGTCCATCTGTTAGTGAATCTAATAACATCGTAATGTTTTCATTTATAATTAACTAAGAAAAATGTAGAAAATATTGGTTCATAACAGTGTTCTCGACTGCTTTCAACGATATTTGCACTTTTTTATACACATAAATACACATGAATATAAATATAAACATAAGTCTATAATAAAGACACCAATCGATTCGGTCGTTTAGTAGGCCTACATTTGTCCTTAGGTTTGTGTAATACTGAATGAGTTAAAGGGGATGTGGCATGTTCATTCCTTATATCAGTGCATTGGAGTGCAGACAATGGCCGACTGGAAATAATCGTAAGTGAAAGGGTTAAGGAATTAATTGTATTGAGGAACTACAAATTTAGCTTTCAAAAAACATTGAAGGATGGTGTTAGGAATTGGACGTGTGTGTTTAAAATCCGTAAGTGCTCTATTAAAACTGATTCAAACGATGAACACAACAAGGGTATGGATTGGTTATTTCAGTTATATCCTTCACAGTCCAAAGTCTGTGTAATGTGTGACGGAAAATTGTGTGTCTGGTTAAGGCATGGAGGGAAAGAGACTACACTAAATTCAAATTACAAAACATTTAGGAGGAATAGGGCTGTATACTTTTTGGTGAGGGAATCGGAACCTCATTTTTTTTTTGGAGGGAATCGGAATTCCGCGTTGCTCCTAACCTTGCCAAAAACCATTTCGCTATCACTAATTGCATTGACTCTAAGTAACCTACTACCATAGTTGATACATCGTAGCTAAATAACCAACTAAAAATAATGAAATAAAATCCAAGGAGATTAGCAGGATCCATTCATGGACCTACACCGTCTTCCACAAAGTACAGAAGTGTTGCAAAATAGCTCAGTTCATTGTTGTTCACCAGAGCCTAGCACCAAAATCGATTTGAGTTCTTTCAATCTCCAAGCTGTGATAGTTTTAAAGAACGTATGATTCTTTCAATTACCTTCTTTGAATAAACATATCAGATTCAGTTGTCAATAATAAGCCTTGCTAGTGAACCAATGCGAATTGAGCGCTACTCTGACATTGCAAGTAGGGAAGGCATTGCCCTCAGTGAAATGTCACGAAAGGAGATTCAATGAAAGAAGTTGAAAATATATAGAAGTGAAAAGGAAATTTTAAGATGAACGAAATAATTAATATCGGAATGTAGGAAATATAACTAATGAAGAAAGGCCAAATAATAAAGAATCAAGTGACAACAGACATGATATTGAAAAAGTTAAGATAAACATAGAGGGACATACTGAGAAGATTGAATTGTTGAGACAAGAAATAGTTCAAATGAAGAGGAAAATTAAGCAGTACGAAATAAGTCAAAGAAAAAAGGACACTGTTATTCTTCGGAGTAGAGGAAAATGAACGTGAATTTACGAATGCTTAGTAACTTTTAATCATATTTCATGGAAAATAACGTAAGTGCACTTACGCACTTTTGCTTCTGAAGACCTCAATTCACAGCTCAAACTTTAAGCAGTTTTAATATCATTCACACTATAATAAACTCAAAACATTGTTCATCTCATTCACAGCATAATAGACTGCAAGCAGTTTCAATATGATAATTCACAACATAAAAGAACTCTAAGCCTTGTTAATATCATCGACAACATGCTACAATCTAAGCACTTTCAAAATCTTAAATCACACCAAAAAAACTGTAAGCAGTTTTAATAGCGTTCACACCATAATAAACTAGGCATTGTTAGTATTGTTATACCTTAAAAGCAGTTTTTAGTTGGTTATTTAACGACGCCGTATCAATTACTAGGTTATTTAGCATCGTCGATGAAATTGGTGATAGCGCGATGGTATTTGCGAGATGAAGCAGAGGATTCGCAATAGAGTACCTGGAATTCACCTTACGGTGAGGGAAAACCTCGGAAAAACCCAACCAGGTCATCAGTCCAAGTGGGGATCGAACTCGCGCCCGAGCGGAACTTCAGACCGGCAGGCGAGAGCCTTAACCGACTGAGCCAAGCCGGTGGCAAAAAGCAAAAATAACTTAATTCTTACCATAATATACCATAAGCTATTTTAATATGGTCATATGCACCACAATATAAAGGAACTGATATCTTATAAAACGTACAGATCCTCTAAAAAGGAAGTTTAAGTCATATTTATAATATTAATTTTTTAACTCTGTGCAAAATGCATCTATAATATGTCAGGTTTGCTTTATTTGCTCTAATACAATGAATTACATTCTTCCCGTTCTATGAGTTATGACTTTCCACGTATCATACTTTGTTACAGTGTCTTTATATATTACAGTAACTAGGTATAATTGTCAAAGCAATATTTGAGTGTCTTTCTGTTCACTAGAATTTTGCTAGAATACATAAATACTTATTTATGTTGTTTTTAAATGCATGTGTGACTTTAAATTTTTCAAGCGATATTCATTAGTGAATATGCTGTTAGCTCGTGAATGTCACTGGCACAAAACAGATTTCCGTAAAAAAAAATCCAGAATAAAATACTCCGAATGGGTATTTCTCCGAATAGATAATTCTCCGAATTTGTAAAACCGAATGGGTTCTCCCGAATGCTATTTTCGCCATATGTTAATAGTCCCTATTCAAGAAAAAATGAAATTTTACTCTCAATGAGCGAGACAGCCGGGTTAATCGAAATGGTCGGGAACAAAAGTACAAAAATGAAACAAAGATTACATATATTGCATTATTATAATGTGTTTAATCCTTTAAATGTTTTTATATTTAATTTAATACAAAAGTGGAAAATTATAGTCGATGCGACGTAAGTATGTCAAGATGTCATTTACTTCCACATCAATGTTGGGACTTAGTATCGCCTTTCAAAACTGTTACGTTTTCTCCATCTAATCTTCCTTCCAAACTCTTCGACAACCCCAATAGATTTTCCTTCTTCAGCCATTACTTTTCACATGAATGAAACCGTTTATAAGAAGTTTCATTCCTATACCACGCATTATGATTTCAGTCGGAGCGTTCATGATAGTAATACATGCACATTTATTAATTTAATCTGAAACCAGTTATTTTAATCTCAAAATAGTTAATTTAATATAAAACCCAAGTATCGCTTCCCAGCAACGAACACTACATTCTTTACTATGTTTATAGCACACTGCGTACTGGATCGCATCTTATGGCTGCTTACACTGCCTGCTTAATCAGCGCTTGCTTGCGAGTAATGAAAAAAGTTATTTTGCCACTGGGTGACAGGTAGTGCCCACCAATATTAACATCATCAGTAGGGGGCGGATGTTGATGACCTAAAAATCTACGTAAAATTATCATTAAAATGCCCTTAAACTAATGAAAAAATGACATGTAATTAAAAGAAAATTACATTTAACTATTATTCACCGTACTCGCACCACAACTTCTTAAAAATTAGTCTTTTCAATGACTGCTCTGCAAATCTCGGAGAAAGGAGGCAACTTCCTGGAATTTAGCTAAGATAAAGGAAAAGAACATGTAACAAACTGAAAGTTATAAGGAAAAATTATAGATTTTAATGAGGGTTTACCATGTGCTTCAATCAGGGAAGGTCCATATCAGTGCCTTCATTCTCCATCTCCTCCTTCCGCTCTTCACTTTTGTTACCAGATCTTCCAAATCTGGGAGTGTGAATGACAAAACAAAGTGTGGGCGCAGCGTGCATTCTTGCAATCTTTGTGTTAAAAATATTGTCCACTACAGTAGGCATCCCTTCCGAACGATGTTGAGGACTCAACGTCCTGTCCAGGACATGGTGAAAGTTTCCCCCCTTCCAAACATAAATTCTAAAGACACCCTCGTACGAACAAAAGAACAGTAGCGGTCAAAGTTCTCACTTAATCTAAGCTGCTGTCAAGCATTTTTATATTACTTCCGTTTATATTACTTCAGTGGAATGAGGGATGAACTTTAGAGTCTGTTTCAAACTATAAAACTCAAACTTCACTGTTATTCACTTATTCAGTAGGTAATTACTACTGACCTATTTGGTTAGAAAATGATTTAACAGTCCTATCGGTAAAGAAGAAAGTAAAATGTATTCCAAGTGATCTAAAAGTTCTTCAAAGTATTAAAAATGACCAAAAAATGCTGAAAAAATATAAAAATTACCTATTAGTTTAAAAGCTAAAAAAATGCAATACAGTATAAGAAATTTAATTTTTACGTTGATATTAACATAGAAAGGATTTCTATATTAATAGGCATCGTCCTAATGTGAAAAATAAGAAGATGACTTTTCATCAACACCCGCCCCCTAATCATCAGTATATACATAGTACCCTAAATTAATATTGTTACGACATCCTTAAGTACCAAAAGAGACAAAAGCTTAGGGGAACGATGGCCCAAGATGTCCGATCCTTCCGCAGTACTTAATATTAATAATGTTAATACTGAACTTAAAACTTAATTTTTTTTCTAAGCGACACTACATCCAAACACAAGTTCTAATTAACGGATTTGTATCATATAAATACAATTATACATGTAGGTCTATGCTTGTTTTATGCGTTTACTAAAATTATTATTAAATCAATTAACATAATAAAGATAATGTCTGAAACTGATATAAAATATCTCATATGCTTCCTGTAACCGAGATAAGAGGTTATTGTAAATCACGGTTCGAATTAACGACAATATGATGGTAACTTCCTGCTTGTAAAATAGCTGTTTCTTCAAATCCATGGAAATAGTGTACGGACACTAGGCCTACTGTTTTAGTAAGTTCAGTATTGTCAGAAACTAAGTCCCCCATATATAAAAAGGCCCATTCGAGGTGTGATAAATTTTTCGCTCATTGAAAAAAATACCCTCCCCCCAAAAAAAGAAAAAGAACGAAAAGAAATGCTGAGTAAAATACTGAAAACAGAAAATTTACCCCCTCTGGCTGAGGTTCTGGCTGATATGTATATCTATTATCAGGCAGTACATCTCACTTGACGATATGTGTTAGAGGAAGAACAGTAATTATGTGTATCCATCTGAAGTCTGATTAGTGGAGCATGTAGCTAGTCGGCGAGGAGGGGAAAAGAACCGGCCACCCTACCCATTATTTCCTGGCCTAGTTCCTTCATCAGTAGGTATCACTTATGAGGTTCAGACCTGTCTTCGGACAGTTGACTAAACAAAAATCTTTGGACATATTAAGTTATAATTCAATATGTTTTACGAGATATAGTGTTCTGATCCTTTCCACTTCATGTTGCTGTAATACCATGGATGACAGATGAGTTTCAATTAAAATTACAAGAACTTAGCTTAATTAAGATTTTAATAGGAAAAACTTACATCATTGTAAATATATTTTAATTAATAGTGTTATTTTTAGGAAATCAAGTTTTATATCTCCTACAACAAATCTTGTTTAGACAACAACATTAAATTAAAAGTATTTCAGTTCGAGTATTTCTTACTTTCAATATAATTCAAAGAAAAAAACCACATAATTAATAAACAATAAAATTACATACACTGTAATTACTCCTAAAATTTTAAATTAAAATTTATAATTCCCTCTGCATACTTCGTACAGCCAAACCAACTGCAGTTACTTGCTGCACTCTAGCATCGAAGCTGGACAATAATGGTCCACGCGAAACTCAATGCTAAGAAAGAAGAATGAGCAGGCAGTTACGCAGCCATAAGATGCGATCCAGCAGGCAGTGATTTAATCTAAAACCGAAGTATCATTTCCCAGCAAGGAACACTTTAATCTTCACTATGTTTTTATTTGTCATTCGGGGAATTAAAATAATTCTGGTAAAGTTTACATTCGGGTTATCGATTCGGAGAAGTGACTTTTGGGGAATAGCTTCAGGAAATTTGATTCGGGCAAATGTCCGTTCGAGGAAATGAGCATTCGGGTTATTGGATTCGGATATATGTAGATTCGGCAATTGGTTGGGAAGGACAAAACAATGATTTCGTAAGCTGGCTTTTGAGACTCTCTGGTATTCAAAGTGCAGTTCTTATACAGGGTGATTCACGAGGAAAGGTAAAAAGTTTAAGATGTGAATTCTGAAGTAATTCTGAATCAAAAAGTTCATATGAATATAGGTCCGTTTTCGAACGGTTACGGAGATATGGCTCTTTGATTTCACAAAAACTTCTAAGATTCCATTTTACTAACTCGCATTTAGAGACAGATAACGGACAAATTTAAAGTTTATACTCATGTATGCATACATACCTAATATTCTAGACATCGGGGTCGTTGTTTTCGCACATTTTCAAAGGTACCTCCTTCTGCTTCAATGCACTGTTGCGCTCGGGCGTGAATCGCCCTCATCGCGCGGGAGAGTTGCACGTAACTGTTCTCTATGCCGCATCCAAAATACGGTCGATTAGCGCCTCTCTCGTTTCCCTCTTCCTTTGCTATACCAAGTCTTTCATCCAACCCCACAGACAGTAAGTACTCTTCGATATGGTACCCTTCTGTTCGGAAAGCGTCGTTCATATTCAGCGACGGCATGCAAGGAATTTCCATCACACAAGCCATAAACATACACAATATCGACGTATTCTGTAGTCGAAAGTTTATAAGGCATCTTGAAAACACACAAATTAACACTTCCGATAACTGTACCTGTATAACTACTGTACTGTAGTTAGCTGACTGGACTGTTATGAATTGATGATAGTGTAGGTTATTTGTGTTATCTGCGGGTTCTGTGTCATTACATGAGACAAGGGCAGGCGATTGGACATTTGTAATGCCCCACCACCCGGTTTCTTCCTTTTATCTACATCGTTCACAATGCAGATTCCAATTTTACGTCATTCATTGAGACCTTGACCTTGTCTCACGCCTCGTCTCACGTCAGCAGCATATGGTAACGTCTGATTCACATTTGGGCGAGACGTTTTACCAAAAAAATGCATCTAGCTCCGCCATCGTTCGAAAACGGACCTATGTTCATATGAACTTTTCACTCAAAATGGCCTAAAATATCGTATCCTAAATGTTTGACCTTTCCTCGTGAATCACCCTGTATACTGTATTATACAAATATAGTGTATTTCATAGCTTCATTAGCCATGATCAATGACTGTATTTAATTTAGCTCTGCATTTAAAATTAAACATGTTAAAACAGCAGTGAAATGAAAAGATAGCAAAATACTGAGAGCGATACAACCCCAGCCTCTATCGTGAGAAGCATTGGGCTATACATTTTTTTTAACTACTTCTGGGCCTTTGCTGATTCTCATTCTTAAATAACAGCGTTGATTGTCAATCAGAGGAGATGGATTGCACTGCGTTGATTGCTTCACATCTATTCATTCTGTCACAACGTTGCCTGCATCTCAACTGTTTTTTGTCGTCTTCCTGTAATATGCCATTTACTGTTAATAAAACATATCGCAAGGGGAATAAAACCCACTTTGCTCTAATGAAATATTCACTTCCGACAAGGAAAGCGTATTTACTTTCATTCCCCTAGCAGGTACTCAGGAACTGGGGAGAAGCGAATGAGAAGCAATGGGAGGAGCGGAAAGGGTTGGGCAGTGTTGTTTTAAATCTTTAGACAGATTAGGGGAGAGAAGCTGAGGAAGATAGAAACTGAATGTTAAAGGTAGATAAATCCGGAAGTTATTTAGATTATGAGAAATGTAGGGAAGTAACACATGTTCCTTGCGCACAGAAATTGTACTAGTACAACTTAATTTAATTTCTTCACAATAACACAAGTGTCATTTTATTTAATTATTTATTTCTTTATTTACACATGTATTTATATTGATTTATTCATATATTTATTTATTTGGTTGTTTGTTTTTATTTATTTATTTGTTTGGTTGGTTGTTTTTATTTATTTATGTATTTATTTTTGCATTTATCTATTTCTTTATACATGTATTTATTTATATTATTTTATTCACTTATTTATTTGTTTCTTTTATTTATTTGTTTGTTTGGTTATTTGATTTTATTTATTTCATTATTAATAATAATATGTATTCTTTCTTTCTTATTTACAAATGGCTTTTAAGGAACCCCGAGGTTCATTGCCACTCTCACATTAGCCCGCTATCGGTCCTTTAATCCAGTCTCTACTATCATATCCCACCTCCATCAAATCCATTTTCATATTATCTTCCTATCTACATCTCGGTTTTCTCAAAAGTCTTTTTCCCCTCCGGGCTTCCAACTAACAATCTATATGCATTTCCGAATTCGTCCATATGTGCTACATGCCCTACACATCTCAAACGTTTAGATTTAATATTCCTAATAAAATTATGTCAGGTAAAGAATACAATGCGTGCACTGTCGAATTTGGAATTTTCTTCCCGCCGATATTAGAACCTGTCGGACGGTATCATCTTTCAAAATTACAATACATAATTACCTAACTCAACAGGCCTTTAAATGTATTATTCGTAAGGAATAATTAATAATTTGAGTTTCTTCAAAGACTAGTTTGAAGAATTGATTTTCTCTTCATATGTTGAACAGTGATTATATTTAAATATCTAAATAATTGTATTTTTACTTAATAAATGGTAGTCCTAAGTAATTATCCTTACATTTCTAATGTATTCAGATTAACTGGTAACTTAGATAAGTTTCAATAACAGTATTTCACATTATTATTATTATTATTATTATTATTATTATTATTATTATTATTATTATTCGAATCTAGAAATGAATATACAGTGTTAGTTGGGAGGCCGGAGGGAAGAAGACCTTCGGGGAGGCCGAGACGTAAATGGGAGGATAATATTAAAATGTATTTGAAGGAGGTCAGATATGATGGTAGAGACTGGATTAATCTTGCACAGGATAGGGATCGATGGCGGGCTTATGTAGGGCGGCAATGAACCTCCGGGTTCCTTAAAAGCAATTTGTAAGGAAGTATTTTTATTATTATTATTATTATTATTATTATTATTATTATTATTAATGCACTTGTATTAATTGTAGATCTGGTTGAGTGTAAGAGAAGGCCTAAATGCCTTAACTCTGCCAGGTAAAATAAAATAAATAAGAATTTAATAAAATAATAATAATATTATTAATATTATTATTATTATTATTATTATTCGAATCTAGAAATGCATATAGAGTGTTAGTTGGGAGATCGGAGGGAAAAAGACCTTTGGAGAGGCCGATATGTAGATGGGAGGGTAATATTAAAATGGATTTGAGGGGGTTGGGATATGATGATAGAGACTGGATTAATCTTGCACAGGATAGGGAACGATGGCGGGCTTATGTGAGGGCAGCAATGAACCTCCGAGTTCCTTAAAAGCATTTGTAAGTAAGTATTATTATTATTATTATTTATTTGTAACTTGGAAGGCCATGGTTAGATCAATGTGTGCTCTTTCATTTCAAACGTTTATTATGTGATTAATATCCTTAACTGGATTAATTCTTGATTATCCGAAGACTTTCTTATTTCGTTTGTTCATGTGTATATTAGGAAAGTTTTTCATCATGTGAATCTTCAAGAAATTCAGTGTGTGTTTTCTAGTGACTTTATAGGCTTGTTGATTTTACATAGCAACAGTGCTTACAAACATTAATTCGTTTTATTTCGTTTTTGTGTAGTTTATTTACGCGTTTTAGTTTAATTTATCAGTGATGTCAACCAACATCCCTCTGTCTACTCCATTTGATTTTACTAACACTTCTTCTGTCACTTGTACTTTATGTGATAAATCTTTTACTCATCGAGGCATCAATACCCACATTTCGAGATGTCACACATCAGAAGATTCTTCGCTGAATATTACCCCAGCAGCAGCAGAAAATCCTTACGATATTTCTACACATATTAGTGCTACTAATCAACCTGATGATAATGATTCATCATTACGACAAAATAAAATTGGATGTATTTATTGCAAAAAGTTGTATGATAAAAGGGGTATTCATAAGCACATGAAAGTGGCTCATGGTATACGGTCAACTGCACTTAACATCTGTCCTCATTGTAATAAATTTTTCAAAGGTGTTAAGCAGCATATTGCTAAAGCTCATCCGGAAGAATTTCGTACTAATCTATGTTCTAGTTATAATTCTAATAATCAGAATGTTTCCCTTGATATACCGGAGATACCACTCCCTAATCTCGAGAATGAGAATGTTTCAGACAAAAATGATGTTCATGGGTTTCAACAAAATTTGGATGAGTGGATTCAAATTTTTCAGAGTAATATGGACGAGGAAAACTTTCAAAAATATACGGAAGATTTCAAAGATTTTCTTGGTACTGCTCATCATTTTCTCCCAGGTCCCAAACACCCCGCCACGCGGTATTATCTAGCACGCAGACGTGGTGACTTCAAAAATAATAATAGACACTATACTGAAACCACAAATCCGCAAAGGAAATCCAAACGAGAAAAGCAAGTCAGACTAGAAAAATACAATTACCAGGTGACACAATTCCTATATTATAACCAAAGAAAGAAAGCAGTTCGTCGAATATTTGAACCAAAGAAATGTCCTTTAAGTATTCCGGTAAATGAGATTGAAACTACGTTTAATAATAAATTTAATAATGTAAACCACCATCACTTGGATAATTATCCGAACCATATTACTGAAGTTGACAAAGATGATATTAACAACAAATTTCTGGATACTGTTAGTAAGGAAGAAATTCTTAAAGCTATGCAAGGTATTTCGATTGACACTTATGCAGGACCAGATAAAATATTGATGCGAACTATTAAATGTGAAAAAGTTGCAGTAATTTTAGCATTAATAGGAACTAAAATGTTATCACACAATTGGGTACCTAATTTTTTTTTGAAAGCTAGAACTGTTCTTATATATAAAGGTGGAGAAAAAAAGGACCCAAATAATTATCGACCTATAACCATTTGTTCAGTAATTCGAAGAGTTTTGGAGAGGTATCTTTGTTCAAGAATGCAACAATACGTAGAATTTAATGAAAACCAACGGGGATTTGTATCTACTGCTGGTGCACAGATTAATGCCTCTATATTAAATTCAGTTCTTCGTAAGGCCAAAATCGAAAAAGAAGATGTCACCATCTTGTTTCTTGATGTGCATAAAGCTTATGATACTGTTGGACATCGGCATTTGGAATCTGTCATTCACAATTCTGCCCTTCCCCAAAAATTACAGGATTTAATTATAAATTTACAGTGTGGAAATGAAACCCAGATAGAGGTTGGAATCCATAAAACAAAACCCATACCGTTTAAACAAGGGGTTATGCAAGGCGCTCCTCTTTCCCCAATGCTTTTTAATCTCAGCATAGATCACATTTTTGATGAATTATCCGAGCCTAGTGTAGCTGAAGAATTTGGATATGACCTTGTATCGGATCTAAATAATGTAGTAACATTAGGATTTGCGGATGATATTGCACTTGTTGCTAAAAGTACAATTGCTGCATCTGAAATATTTACCATGACAAAACGGTCATTACAGCAGATCGGATTAAGTCTAAATGAATCTAAAACTCAAACCATCGTTATCGAGAAAGGAAAATTAAGTAGTACGACATTGAATCTTGGAGGATCAATTGTTAATAGTATTGATGGAGATGAACGAATCAAATACCTTGGGATTAATTTTTCTGATGAAATTAAGTTTGACATTGCCAAAGTAATCAATAATTTAAATAATAAGATCCAAGCTTTAACATCTACTTATCTTCTGAAACCAGAACAAAAACTCAATGTTTTAAATATGTATATTTGGCCTATACTTGTTTATCCTCTTCAAAATGCTCCCCTTCACCAGCTTTCTGACCGGTTTCTCGAAGATGTGGATAAGTTAATTAAAAGTTCGGTGAAGGAAATTTTATGTTTGCCAGGAGACACGCCCGACGCGATGTTGTACACCGAACGTAAATATAAGGGTCTCAGCCTTTTCAAAGCTCAATGGGAAGCATATTTACAGCATCTCAATATTTGCAACACATTATTGAGAACCTCGAATCCTCTTGTCGTTTCTACAAGGAACATAGCAGCAGAAAAGAAAGTATGTTCCAGGAAGTTAAAAATTCCACCTGAAGATCTGGATATAAGTAACATCAATGTCCATAAACTACGACAAAATCTTAGGAAACAAGAGTACGACAAATGGTGTGCGCTTCCACATAAAGGAAAAGGTGTTATTTTATTTCAAGAATATACTCCCGGAAATAAATGGATTTTTTCTAAGGAGGGTCTATCTTCCTCTGAATGGCGGGACGCAATTAAGATGAATGCTAACGTAGCACCAGTGAGAAGTCTTCATGGGAGATCCTTGGACGGTTTCCGTTGCAGATACTGCAACGAGATTGAAACCTTAGCACACGTCCTAGGATCCTGTCAGCATGGAGAACTCCTGAGAAATTCACGCCATCATAACATCCGAAAACTAATAGCACAAGCCCTTAGAAACAAATCCTTCGAGGTCCATGAAGAGGTGCACTGCGTTGCGTCTGAAGGCGGCGGAATTAGAAGAGCGGACATCGTGGCTCTAGACAAGACTAATAGTAAAGGCTTTATACTGGACCCAACTGTTAGATTTGAGATGAGCCAGACCCAACCATCCGAGGTCAACAAAGAAAAACAACAAATTTATGAGCCTACTATTCCGTATTTTCGAGAAAAATATCAGATGGAAGGCACCTGGGAAGTACATGGTTTAATGATCGGAGCGAGGGGCACCATCCCACGATCAACTGTAAACACTATCAAAACATTTGGAATCCATGACATCATTCCAAAAATAATTACTTCAACCATTAAAGGGTCTGTGGCAATTCTGAAAAATCATTTATACGGAATATCATAATACCCCCCCTTTTCTATTCGTTAGTGTGTGATTGTTACAAATATATGTACAAATTTATTATTTCTTAAACTTAAGCTCCTAGTTCACATTTAAATTTGGCTCATCTATCTTACTGTAATCATTACTATTCTTATATGTGTGTTATTCTGTGTTTTTGGCAACCCAGGATGCCTGGGCAGACTATATCTTGAAATAAATTATATATTATTATTATTATTATTATTATTATTATTATTATTATTACTTATGTACGTGTAGATCTGGTTAGTGTAAGAGAAGGCCTTAAGACCTTAATTCTGCCAGGTAAATTAAAATAAATAATTATATTTATTATTATTATTATTATTATTATTATTATTATTATTATTATTATTATTATTACACATTATTATACACTTGAAAGTAATTTTACAGCAAATCAGAGCTCTTACAATTTAACTTATAATAAGATATCTCCTAAATGGCTACACATCTGCACAACAGGTCTGTGTATGAGATGCTGCTTTCATTTACACATATGATTATTATTAAGAAAGTTGTTATTTTTTATGTCGGGCAGTAAAGTTCGAAATCCGAAAGAAAATCAGATGTTCTCAGTACTTTTTCTTAGCAACAAAGTATTAATCAGAGGAAAAAAACAAAAAACAAGACATCATTTCATAATAGTCAGTAGTAGCTTCATTTTCAGATGTTTTAAAATTGATTTTCTTCATGTATAATCCAGATAAATGTTTACTAAATGTATACATTATTTTTAAATAGAAATGTAACATATCTGGGGATACTTTTCATCGTAAAAGTCTGAGAAAAATCGTGCAGGCTAACTGATGTGTGAAGTTTTGAGAAAGATGTAATAAAAACTTTAGAAATTAAAAAGGTCAGTAGCGAGTAGCCTTTATTATTTTGCAATGCTTTGTATTAAATTTTAATTTAGCAAGCATTTGTAAATATGTAATTGGACAGAAAGAGAAATTAAATAATTATTATAGAAGAAGGTACATAGAGCTAGTAATTATTCTAACTAGCAGAAAGAAAGAACCCTTAATGAATGAACATTGAAACAAATTTTCTTCTGCAAAAGAAATACAGTATGTAGAATTTCTATGTGAGAAGTCGAAAATAATTAGTTCGGAATAAAATGTTCTGAAATGATGATAGTGACAGTACTTATGAATTGGAGAGAATATAGAGTATTTTGATCACAAACATAATTAATGCCAAATATAAATGGAGTATGAAATAATTCGACACAACCTTTTCCCTCCATTCCAGAGACGGCCTGTGTGGCCTGTTCCGGAACTAATGATTCAGTGACCCCACTCGACTTCTGTTAAGTGTGGCAGTGAATTTAATGAATTTCGAAACACATTTAAATACTGTGAAAGAATAAAATGGCAGAATATCTAAACAGAAAATGATTAACATTGTTGAGTGAAATCAGTGAAATATAATTGCTCAACTCCTACAATTGGACGTCGCTTTCCAGTGCTTGAACATCATTTAATTCTATAGCTTACTACATAATATCTTTAATCAAGTGTATTTGTATTGTCTGTAAGATTGAATAGTTTCATACGTCACTAGGTCATTCTCTTCCTTTTTTCTACTGGGTGTTCAATTCAAAGTGTGTCATGGCTCGCTGTATGCCGTCATGTGGCTAGCCGATGAGCCTAGAGAATTCAATCTTCCTACACTTCCGCAGAGGTGTATAACCTATGAGGCAGAGAAGTTGCCTAGCAAGTACGGCGTTCATTCTGAAGAGTACGTACCGATACGTACGGTAACGCCGGTAGTGGCAGGAATGTGAACTGTTTGGAAATACGTACAGTGGGGATATGGGGAGAGGGTTAAGACGATTACTTACGTATTTGTTGGCATTAACTTCGACGGTCAACATGGACACGGAGCATTTGATTGTGTTGTGGAATGTTGCCGTACGCAACCGATGATAACAAATACCCTGCGTACGACTTGCCGGCGCAAAACACAGTTCGAAAGAGGTTGTGGTAGCACACAGACCGTACAGACCGCCATCTGTTGCTACGACGTTCAAGTTATACCGTACACGTTCTCAAGTTCAGATTGAAGAACGCCTTAAATAATAGGCAACTTCTCTGACATATAAGCTGAAACTCGCTTCAAATCGGTGACCCAACAACAGTGACGTCATGACACACTTTGAAATGAACACCCAGTAGTTGTCATAGAATTTCTTTAACGTTTTGGTAAAAGTTGTGCTTAAGTCTTCATCTCATGTCCACATCTTTCTAAAGGTAATTTTAAAAATGTCTACTATGTTTCCATTTACAAATATTAATTACAACATTGTCCGTCAGAAAACGAAGAGATATTCATATGGGCATATGGTAAAATTTCTTCTTGAAGTTATACCACTAAATATATCATATTCAGTAGCATTGCCAATATTCAGTTACATCATTTTTCGCAGATGTGATGGTATTAAATATCACACGAACCCTGCTTCAATTCGCGTCAGTTGAATCCACTTCACAAAAGTGCGTGTTTGAAAAGTTTATTGCGTTATAATAGACAGTGACATTACATCAAACTGACATACATGTTCATATTTAATTCCGTTTCTTAATCGTGAAAGGGGATTGGTCTTAATTTTTTGTATAACAAATTTAATTACGATTAATAATATAATCGTCATAATCAGAGACCGGAATTTTGGCAGAATACCTTTTTAAATGTGTTAAATCTATCTTCATTTTGAAAGTAAATCTGTACGAATTATACCTTTGTGATTGAAACGTTACGGTTTTATGTTGCCCTCTTTTGCCTTTTTTAATGTAAATGCCTAATTTAATTTTTTTTATAACCGCTACAATGAAAATGACTTCACCGAATGTATATTATTGTTTTTCAGTCAGTTCATATTCTCTTTGCAACAATGAATGGTGCCGTGCAAAAATATATAACAGTAAGCATTTTAATTATCGTTTGTGTTTATTTGACAAGGCAACAATGAGTGCGGGTCTAACGTTATTTTTAACGGTTATTTTTCTTTCAGTTTTCATTGCGACGTTGTTGTAGCTAGCTAAATATTTCATATCGCAACATATCAGTACAACCAAACATAAAAATACACATATCAAGGCTACTGGGAAGAAGATTTCTTTGTTCCCAACAGTAATTGCAACATCGAGTCGAAAATCTCAATTTGCATTCAACTTATATAAAGCTTTTCTTGCTGCCGAAATCCCTTTGTGGAAAGTGCAAGGTTTTTGTAATTGCCTTTTATTGCGTATTTTAGCTATTTATAGTGCCTTTTTGCCTGTGTATTCTAGCTATTTATGATGCCTTTTTGCCTGCCTATTTTAATTACCGTACTCATAATGCCTAAACGTCCGGTCTCTGGTCATAATCAACAACAAAAATGTATTAATCCAGGTACTTTTGAGTGTTCCAGTTTTCTTTCCGTGTGGCATTTTTAACTGAAACATACATTCACAAGCAGCAGAACGTCTTTTTACACAACCTACCGACGTAGTAGGAAGTTACTGCTTAAATCAGTCAGTAAAGAGCAAAAACCAAACAAGTGAAATATGTGACCCTTATGGAAGAATGAACCTTCCATCCCTGCTGCTGGTAATTAAACCTGGATTCTCTGGATGACGACTCATGAATCATGACTGTTATAACAAGGTTATTTTCTACTGAAATAATGTCTAATTCCAAATATCCGCCCTTTGGATAAGTACCTACAAAACATAATTGATTAATTAATTGAAGAGGTAGATTCCAAACTGGCTTAAGTCTAAATGATAATTTATGAGAAAGATGAAAAGAACAGATAAAATAAATTTGACACTCTTAGATTTATATGAATAAACATATGCAGATACAAAGTCAAGACTTAGGAAAATCTGATAAATAAACTTACACAGTTACATACATGTATATATAACTGACGCTGTAAAACAACTTGACATTATCCCCGTTAAAGTAAGTAAGTACAGTGCATATTACTTTCAGTTCTTCAGTAAAAAAATCATGACATTCACATGGATAATAATCTCAATTGGGACATGCAAATCACAGAAACCTACTGAAAAGTACATTCTATTATCCATGTGCTAAAAAGGATAAATTTTCATCTCCCCTTTTGTTTAAAAAAGTCCCTTGTGCAGACGCTTGCATTGCGAAATTTTACTGACTGACCTTTCCAGCAACAACAAAATGAAACTTCAACGAGCTCATAATTTGTGTGTAGTTTACGTTTTGTAACCAATATTCTCAAATATGATCATATTACCCCATCCCTGGAAGCAATAGATTGACTTAAACTAGATAAGAAAAGAAATTTACATTCACTTCTCCTCCTCTTCGAAATCTTGAATTCTTCTATTCCTTCGTACCTGTCGTATCGTTTCACTTACTGTGCTTCCCACCATAATCAGATCAAACTCTCTGGACATGAAACAATACTAACAATACCATCCCACCGCATTTCTTATACTCATCCTCTTTCACAATAGCCCTACCAGGACTCTGGAATTCGCTACCTGCTAGTATCAGGGACAGTCGAAATGAAATTGAATTTATACGCAAACTTACTAGGCACTTGGTCAGTAATTGAGACTCGTTCAGACATAGCTTCTTGTAAATAGTTACCTTATTCTATCACAAAATATTTCAATATCCGGTAATTTCATCACTATATAATTCTATTACCCTAAGTTTAATTTGTATTTCAGTAAAAAAAAAAAATCTTTGTTCTTAAGTTCTATAATAAATTGTCTAACCCTTTATTAATCAGGTAATCTACTACTTCCATTTTTATTTTTATTGTAAATTTAATGTTAATTGTAATTGTATTCTTAATATGGTAGTTATAATTTCCTGGTAGAAGGGAAGAAAAGGCCTGATGGCCTTATCTCTACCATGTTAAATAAATATATACTAAATACAGTCAACTACGAAAATACAGAACCTCTGCGGACTTGCATATTTCGTTCACTATATCTGAGGTTGAGTAAAACCGAAGTATCTCTCCCCTAACCTTAAATGACTGGAATGAATGAAATTGTGAACAAGAAAATAAAATTCTATCCAGTAATTAAAAGATTTCATTTTTGTGGAATGGATTTCACTGTATACTGTTCTCACAGTTGATTTACTTAAACTATGCTGTCGACCCACGTCCGCTTGCGAAAGACCACGTTCAATTTCACTTACAATACTCGCCTTATCTTCCAAAGAAAATACTTTACGCTTCCTCATTCTTATACAG
Source organism: Periplaneta americana (assembly GCF_040183065.1). Taxonomy (NCBI): domain Eukaryota; kingdom Metazoa; phylum Arthropoda; class Insecta; order Blattodea; family Blattidae; genus Periplaneta; species Periplaneta americana. The sequence goes on along the minus strand of NC_091130.1, from coordinate 102,124,750 downwards.
TACATTCACTGTTCGAACACTAGAAACAAACTAATCAGTTAGAAATGATAAACGCTGTGATGATGTGAATACGTAGTCAGTCTTGGAATTTCCAGGGTCACTTAATGGAAACCGGGAGAGTGTTGATGAAGTTTGAAACAATCATTATCTTACTTTCATTTGTGCTCTGGACATAATGTCCGTCCCCTTTTAATAAAAGAAGGCAATTTCATTTTCCGTTGTTTCGATGCTATTCGTCATAATGGAAATGTTTCTGAGAACAAAAGGCAACCCTTTTACAGTGTAGGATTAGAAATAACAGTAGAGTAGTGTGCCTGACAACAAAATGACAACCCTTCGACGGTGGAGTGAGGCAAGGTCGTCACGTTTATCAACAGTAAGCTCACTAGTGGCTTTGATTTATCTAGAGATAATCAAAAATCGAGTGGGATTTAATTGAAGATTACACGATTAGAAGAAAGTATATAAAAATTAGAAGTAACGAAGTACTCCAATACAATAAAATATTAATTGGCTTCCGAAAGTACAATTGTCTTCAAATGTATTATTGTATCATCTCAACATTACAAATATTACGCTAGATGAGAGTAGTGTGTTATGCTTAGCTGTTTTCTTGTTATCAGTTGTGCCAACTACGGAATCTTCATTGAACTCTATGGACGGTTACTAGTCAAGACTTTGCTGATTTAGTTTCATTTTTATTAAAACAGTTGCATTCCGCTTCAGTTATCCGGATCCCAGTAACCAACGTCACTTGACAGATAATTTTCAATAAATCTTAGTATTAAACAATCTCTGACACGTGGCTATTCATAATATCATATAGCAAAAGCTATAACATAACCTAAATATATAAACAGGTGTTAGAAAAGTTTTAATTAGGGATGATAAATAAACAAGAAAAGTTTTAATGAAGTATGATGAAATAAAAAATAAACATCAATAATTTTAAAACGAACAATGATTGAAATTACAATTCTAAAATTTGAATGTTTTAGTTGTTGGTGGTTCACTTGATGTTATATTGGACGTGTGCGTAAAAGAAATGGAACTCGTTGACGTACATGATGTATTCCTCAACTTATTCGGGATTTCCGAATGGTGCTCTTCATTTATTTGTAAATAGGATTTCAGGGAAGATGCATAGCTGTGATGTTCTTGAATGCCAATGCGAGTCATATTTGAAACTGTTGTGCATCGACTGGAATGGTTTGTAATTGGTTGCAAGACGTCGTTTGGTACCATTTTATTGGTCAAAAGTAGTATGATGTCGTAAAAGTGTAATAGTCATGATGAAATTGTTGTAACTTCCATTTTTAAGGTTCACTATAAGCGAAGCGAGAGTTCACTATAAGCGCAAATATTAATGCACTTTTTAATCTATGTCGGTCGGGACCAACTATAGCCGAATGTTCAGTATAACCGAGTTCACTATATCCAGAGTTGGCTGTACTATACTATATAAATTTGAATTTTGAATTCATCTTTGCATATTATCCAATAAGTCGTATTATGATGAACGAGTAATGTGGTTTTAATTTTTCCGCCTTGACTTATGTATAATGTCAACTCAAAAAATATTTTTGTTAACACATTTTAATTATTTTGACTATTGAAATGAAATAGCAAAAAATATATGGAGTAAATGACAGACAAGCTGCTAGAAACGCTGTAGAACACAAAACATTAAGTTAGTATTGTTAACGTCAGAAGAACACCGTAAGGGAAATTGGAAGAAATGACAATAAATCGGCTAACAAAAGAAGAGGGGAAAAAAGATGGTACGAAGAAGACAGTGTCATTCGAAGCAAGCATGAAAATTATAATTTTAGAGCGAGAGCAATGGATGAACAGACAGAAATGAGGGAGGGATATAATGAAACGAAGACAGGTAACACAGAATCGGATATAGAATTACTTGATTAATTAGAGAGTACCTTACATAGGTATATTGCACCGATACTTAAGCTTCCTTCATTGTTTTTGAACTTATGGATATTACTGTACAAGCTTAACGCAAAAACGACATAAGAGCATTTGAGTCCTTGTTGCAGGATCGTCGTTATTATTATCCCAACACAAGGGCACGAGGCGCGGCCCTTTGTGAAGGGGTTTGTGGATGGGGGTTGGGTGAGGGTTCTAGGAGTCCAGCTGGCTTTTCAACTACGCTAAGCAACGGCGGTATATGTGCTGCTTGCCGAGTTGCAGCGATACAGGGGGAACTCACTACTTGTTATAGTTAAGTTCCGAGAGAAGTGGTACGGGTGAGCAGCGTTAAAAAACCACCCAACACTTTCGTTCTCAAGTTAACAGGCGTTATGACAAGGATTAGTACATTCAGTTTCCGTTTTCTTACTGTGAAGACCAAGAGGAAATCCAGCTAATGACAGTTCCAACACTTGCAAACAGTTAAGAAAACAATTCATCTGTTCTTTCGAGATCCTTCATACACATATCAGATTAAGTGATTTATATCAATAAACCAGATTATACGAGAAACAAGTATGGAGAAACATTTGCAAACAGTTAAGAGCTTCTTTCATACACATATCTGAAATAAATCCCGAAAAGAAAAAGTATATGATTATATCGTGTGACCAGAACTAGTGAGAAATAGAAATTTAAAAAAGGGAAATTTATCCTTTGAACAGGTGGAAAACTTCAAATACCTTGCAGCAACAGGCACAAATATAAATTACATTCGGAAGGAAATTAAATATGGAAAACACCTGTTATTATTCGGTTGAGAAGATTTTGCCATTTCATCTGCTTTAAAGAAAACTGCAAGTTGGAACTTATAAAACTGTTATATTACCGGCTGTTATGTACGGTTGTGAAACTTGGAATCTCACTTTGAAAGGGCAGAATATTCGAGAATAAGATGATTCGGAATATATTTGGGGCTAAGAGGGATGAAATTACAGGAGAATGGAGAAAGTTACACAACGCAGAACTGCACGCATTGTATTCTTTACCTGACATAATTGGGAACATTAAATGCTGACGTTTGAGATGAACAGAGCATGTAGCACGTTTGGGTGAATCCACAAATCTACAGGGTGTTTCCGAGGTGGTGTTACACACTTTCAGGAATGATGGTGAAGGGCACATGTATCAATTTGAGATAAGGAACCCTGGTCCGGAAATGACCGAGTCGAAAGTTACAAGCAAAAATAGTTCTTTTGAAATCAAATAATTTTATTCCTCTGTACACCTTATTTATGTGTATTTATCTGTACATCTTACACATACTGTATTCATCTGACGTTGTTTACCGTTGTCTACTTACAGTATTCCATTCAATGCGCTGTCTGAGGGGTGGGGACAGGAAACTACACTAAAGCAATGCAAATAGCGTAATGTGTAACGGACATGGTCGGTTCTGATATGCACGTCTGAATTCAGCAGTGTATGTTTACAAGTTGCAGTGTCCAGTCGATCAGTCCTAGTGAAATGGAGGAGTACACGAGAGCGGATTAAGCAGACCTGATTTTCGAATACGGATGAGCCAATGGGAACGGTTTGCGACCTCGATGTTGGATTAAGATTTAATTGGGTGTAGAATTTTGGTATATTACTGTTAATAATAAAATTGAATTAAATATTCACAGTAGGGAAGGTCAAAGATTGTATCGGGACAAGTACCCACGTAGGAGACATCCGGCCCAGAACATTTTTCCACAACTGTTCCAAAAGTTAAAGGAAGGAGGGCACGTGGTACCAAATTACAATTCCATTTCCACACAACTATTGTTGCTTAAAACTTTTGACTCAGTCATTTCCGGACCATGGTTCCTTATCTCAAATTGATACGTGTACCCTTCGCCATCATCCCTGAAAGTTTGTAACACCACCTCGGAAACACTGTGTATATAGAGTGTTAGTTGGAAGATCTAAGGGAAAAATACCTTTAAGGAGGTCGAGACATATATGAATGGATAATATAAAAATGTAGTTGTGGCGGTGGATATGATGCTAGGGACTGGATTAATTTTGATTAGGATAAGGACCGATGGCGGGCTTGTGTGAGAGCAGCAATGAACCTCTGGATTCTTTAAATCCATTTGTATATAACCACACTATAAAGGTCGAATAAATTCCAACAACACATGCACACTGTGCGCTATTCAAAGTTACGAGAGCGATTTCAGAAATGAAGCACACTGCGCATGCGTTCCCGTATCCAGGGTTATGTGTGGTTGTTATTTATTGAGGCAATAGTGAGAGTTATTCGGAACGATTGTGTGCAATTTCAGTTAAAATTGTGTATAAATAATTTTTGTGCATAAGCGATTGAAATTGATAACGAAAATAAGTCAGGCCACGTCATTGTTTGAGATCGAAGATCATTCATTGAAATGGAAACTTTAGGTGGACGTACGCCGCTGGAAATTTATGAATTGCTTCGAGAGAAGTGTGTGGTGACTCTAAAGTAGAACGAAGTACCATTTCCAGATGTTCTCGACGTATCCGTGAAGGTCATATTGCTACAGATAACAACCAACGTACTGGAAGACTGAAATCATCACCGAACTTCACTACAGAGGTAATTGTTTTGGAAGAAGACATGCGGATGACATGTAGAAAATGCGAAAAATGTTACTCCAGAACCGACGCTACAGTTATTGGAGTCTGACATGCTGCTTCTCTACGATAATGCAAAACCGCAAATTGCCGAGCCAGAGAATGCCGTATGACCGATTGATTACAAGTGAGAAACACTCCTTTAGGCAGCCTACATGAATCCATCTATGATCTTTTCCCGAAAAAGAAAAATCAATTTCGGGCTCAGCTTTTTGCAATGTTAAAGGACCTGAATACAGCTGTGACCCATTGCATCTGAGATCTAAACTTGAAAGAAAATTAAGCGGCACCCAAAAGCTACCCAACTTTGGAAAGCAGCCAAACACTCTAAGTGGATTAAAAAAATAAAATAACTTCCAATGAAGTACTAGTTTGTTCTTTATTTCTTTGCATTTATACGTAAGACCACTGTAACATATAACTGATATAACATTGAAGAATAAAATTGACAACTTTCATATAATCTGTTATTGAAAGGGTAGAACGTTAGCTCTCCATGCTGGGCACAGACTTGGACTTGGAATCCGAGGACTGTTCCGGCACTGACCCTTGCACTTAGGGCATGCTTTGTCTCGTTGTGCGCCCTATATATACTATGGTTGTTCAAATTCGATAGGTGGCCTGGGTGGTATTCTTGAATCCGGCGCTGATAGATGGACCGGCCTGCCTCAGCTCTGAAAATGCAGGTCCCATTCTCAGACGAGTACAGTACGATTATTTAGACCTGACAGTCGCCAGCCACGTGCGCCTGGTTCGGGCGAGTCCATTAAGTTACGCCAAGGGATGTTCAGTTTAGTCTGCCGCCTGCAGTCAGAGCGATCGGATGTCATGCATGCGGTATAGCGTTGTGTTTCTAGTACAGTTAAGCTGTACTGCATTCCTTTACCGACCGCTCGCCCTTATCTCTACTCCGGAGCTCTCCCCACTACTCCTATTACTTCCCCTTTTTCGCGTCACTGAGCTGTCAGGACTAAATAATCGGTCTGTACCTGATGAGATCCAAAGCCTAGAGACCAACACTATATATATATATATATATATATATATATATATATATATATATATATATATATATTAGCATGGGGAAACCGTACAACCCCCCAAAAATTCACACCATTCTTCCTTTCTGTTATTAAATATTGCAGATGATACTGTAGGTGAAATGGAGGTATGTTGGAGAGTATTGGTGGAATAATAGAGGAAACGGAAATACCCAGAAAAAAACGCTCCTCACCGTCTCTTTTGCATCACAAACACCATCACGACGTGGCCGGCAACCGCTCGGTCGTTCACATTCCAGAATCTTCGGATATAGGCCTACATTATCATCCATTGCAATGGAGAAGAGAACTTTCAATTTGAGAACATAATTACACATTGAGAAGCTTCTTTCTACATCCGCGCTGACCGCAGGAGCATACCTACTTGAAGAGTGACAGACCACTGTATGTTAATCCTTATATCTGCTCTGTTTTAAAGCTTTCTCTTGACAGTACTTCAACGATAGTGCACGAAGTTTTGTATCCTGAATTTTTTCTGACACAATTTCTTAGAAGACAGAGCGTACTTACAACTTAGCTGAGAGCTTCATCTCCTATTTGTCTTCTTTTTTTGACATCACTTACTATCGAGAAAATCCTTCCAGATTCCGCATTTGAATGACGTAGTGTCAGTACTAATTTGAGAGTCTTTCTATATTGGAAAATTTTAGTTCGTCATTGAAGTATTTAGCATAACTGCCTAAAAAATCACAAAAAACGACCAAAAATTGAACTCAAAATTTAAAAAATATCCTAAATGATTCAAAGAGCGAAAAATGACCAAAATGAAGTAAAATCCTACACTTCTGTAACCAGCAGCTCGTATCGAGGATATGTATACAGCGTATTTGAAAAGTAAGTTCAAACATCGATCGCTATAAATTTATAATATTTGAGATAGCGAAAAAACAAAAACATCATAGTCTTGGGCAAACAACGGGATGTACAAAACATTGGGAAGATGTCCGCCATTCTCTTGTTCAACGTACAGCATTCTGTCTGCGACACCATGCACAGCATTTTGCAGACAATGTCTTGGAATATTGGCAATTTTTTGCGAGATGGCATCTTTCAGTTGCAGTAGCGTTGTCGAATGTGTCAGGAAAACTCGTTTTTTAAGGTAACCCCACAACCAAAAGTCGACATGATTGAAATCTGCAGATCGCGGAGGCCACATTTTTGGAAAGTGCCTACTGATGACACGATCGCCAAACATCTGCATAATTAATTGTTTTGGAGGGACAAATATGTGGGGTGGAGCGCCATCTGGCATTAAGATTATGTTTTTTTCCACATCGTGATTCCTCAGTCTAGGGATGACGAAGTTCTACAACATCCTGTAGTAGCTCTCCCCGTTTACTGTAACAATTTGTCTTATTTCATTATTGTCCACACATGTGGAGTAACGGTTAGCGCGTCTGGTCGGGAAACAGGTGGCCCGCGTTCGATTCGATGCTGGGTAACTTTCGGTGCTGGACCCCGGACTCATTTCACCGGCATTATCACCTTCGTCTCATTCAGACGCTAAATAACGTAAGATATTGATAAAGCGTCGTAAAATAACCTACTAAAAATTAATGTTGGCATTAACACGCGTAATTGAGGTTCGTTTTCCGACCAAAGTCATTCAGCGTCCAGTTGTACGGATCTAACAGTGTAGGTAGTTGTTTTATTTATTTTTTTTTTGCAACCCACTTTGTCAGTTTAACAATCACCGAATGGACTCGTACTGAGTGTAAAGTTTGACAACCTGATGTTTATGACATGCATACATATTGTTATTTCCCGGAATGGCGTTTCCGATGCGTTCGAGTCCAACTGAGAGTAGGCGAACATTCCACCTTGAATGTGGACCCAGGGAAAAGTATCACAACATTGAACGAAATAAAAATAGGCACATAATTGCGAAACTCAATTACCATGGCAGTCGGAAATATCTTTCCAAAATTTTCTCAATTACTGTACAAATTACAGTCAAAATATACAAAAAAAAGTTTATTTGGAAAAATTACAATCTACTTATGTTCTTTCCCACGGAAATTCAGAAGTTTTATTTTCCAATGGCTGCAATTCCCCCTTACAGAATTTTAAATCATAACAATCTGTTGGTCTTAATTACCAATTACATACAACCTCGGAATTTTAATAGCGGTAGGAACAGGGATGTGATGTGTGGTGACTGGTTGCGGGTGCAATCTGCGGTCAAATGAGACAGCACTGATGAGGATGTGGTCCAACATCCATTAATTTTCTTATATCGTATATAATATTAAATTTAGTATACAAGCATATATGGTGTCAATCACTGTACAATTAAAAGCTACAAATGTAGACACGTAAGTACATTATTCCATTACATAATAATTTACAATCAAAACTCGTAACAGAGTTAATCAAACTTATGTGTGAGATGACGGCTTATAATAATAATAATAATAATAATAATAATAATAATAATAATAATAATAATTATTATTATTATTATTATTATTTATTAATGTATTATTTATTTATTTATTTATTTATAATTTAAAGTTAAGACCATAGAGCTTTCTCTTACACTTTACCAGGTCATAAAGTATACAAGCAGTGAAAATTTAACAAAAAATTAAAAAACAGAATACTAACATATTACAATAATAATAATAATAATAATAATAATAATAATAATAATAATAGCATAACAAATTCGACAGTAACAACATGAAAATAATACCATAATATACAAAAGAAAGTAAAATACAGATATAAAAGTAACTCATTTAGCACAAATAGTTAATAAGAAAAACGTAAGGAAGAATACAACAAATAAAATGTAATAAAATAATAATAAAAAGAAGAAAAAATACGAAAATTAAATCAAATCCACAGTAAAAAGTGTATGATAATAAATTCATCTGGTAATCAAGAGAACAAAAATTGAAGGAAATGAAATATATATATTTTTACAAAACTACCGCAGAGAAAGAAGGCTTACAATTGAGAGGAATCTGAATTGAAAAAGTGAAATCTTAGTTTATTTTTGAAACTAGATAATATTCGACAGTCTCTGACATGTTGTGGTAGAGAGTTCCAGAGATGAGCTGCAGAGACGGTGAAAGATAAAAAGTAGAAGAATGTTCTGTGTTTAGGAATGGAGAGTGTGATATGGTGTTGTGAGCGAGTATTTATTTCGTGATATGAGGACAAATGTTGAAAACGAGAATCTAAGTAGCTGGGTTTAGAGTTCTGAAGAATATTGAAGAGCAACTTAAGAGAGTGAATAGTTCTTCGGTCTTTGAGATGGATCCAGGACAGCATATTTAGTGATATGGTCAGGTCTACGGACGTTGCAAATAAATCGAACACAAGCATTATAAACACGCTGTAGTCTGTCTGTCAGTTTCATGTTAAGGTCAGTGTAGAGAGTGTCACAGTAATCAAAATTAGGCATCAAGAGCGACTGCACTAAATTCTTCTTGAGAACAAATGGAAGGAAATTTCGGATTCTTTTTAGTGTGTGAATTTTCATAAAAATTATTTTACATACATATAACTAGGCCTGCATATAACTACAACTAGGAAGTTAGTACCGAAACTATCAAGTTGTTTGAGCTTGGACTATATCTCTACCAAATAAAAATAGTAACACCGCTCCAAACGTCAAGAAAGCAGCACAACAAACATGTACAGTGGAGTGGTAACGATACTTGTATTTGTATCAATGGTCCATGGCCATAGAACAAGAAACACTACAATCACATAATATAGAAAGACACTAAATTGTCAATTATGACCTTCGTTATTTTCAATTTAAATAATTTTAAAATTCGTATAAAAGTAACAAATCAAATACATAATGCTTTGTCTAAAGACTTGTTGCATTTTCATTAATCAAAATAGATAACGAAGAACCACAACACCAGAACTTCAAAGAAATGTTTTCATCTGATTCCTTTCAAACTTAAACTTCAATTGTAACATGCATTTCATCCAGATGATTATCGTAAAAGGTATGTTCTATTTTCGGAAGACATAATTGTCGGGCAGAATTACGAATTGATGTCCTTGGAAACTGAACGAATCCTCTTCGGATGGCTTCTATCTTTTATAATTTGTTGATGGTCTTCCACTATGCTGTGCCTTCAGACTTCCAGTCTTATTTAACAGTGTATCCCAACCATGAATGTTACTCTCGTATGGTGCTTTTTCGTTAATTATGCAACGAAATTCACGTCGTACATGAGTCAAAGATTCCAATTTTACCAGTCACAAAATACATTGCACTTATCTTTGGATATCTATCTTGTATAATTAATTATAGAAATGAATATTATTGCATTTTTTCGATTGTTACCGTGTTTTGTTTCCTTCAGTGCCTTAAAATTACAGACGAAAAACTTTGAGAGTTTAATTTTTATCTAGCATCAATAATACATTTCTACCTATATTCGTTCAAGAATACAATCATCTGAAACCCCACTATTACTTTTGGAACACATTATATAGCTATAATGAGCCAGAATTCTAATTGACGCATCATTCATGCTGTTTTGTTATGGTCTATTGTTATTAGCGCAGGAAATGAGAAACGTTACTGTGCATTATCATATTAATCCCTTATATGACAACGATACCATGGAATTATGAAGCCAGAACACTTCACATAAAAATTTCAATCTTAGAAACAAATAAAATGATGACGTCAAATTTTACAAAAAGCAAAATACGAAGCTTCGTGAGAAATCATGCGATATAACATTCTTGCATTACGTACTTGGTATCAGATTCTCATTAACGTTCTGGAGGTAATAAATAAGCATTTTCAGCCTCCTTCCGTAGTCAAACTTGTAATTTTTTTCTTTCGAAACCATTTTTTATAACGATGAATACTACAGTGCGATCGAAAAGTCCTTCCGCAGCTCTATTAGTTCTAGTAACCCTAAAATACAAACATGTAGAAAGTTGGCACGCCCCCATTCATTCTGGTTTGACAACCTTACACCCCCAGTTCATCATATACTAAGCGGCCAGTGCTGTCAATTGAATTCTGTACCAAATACATTTGAATTTTCTGCCTAGGAGATTCTCGGCTACACAAGCACTGCGGAGAGACTTCTCGATCGCACTCTATGTATCGAAACAAGACTGATGACAATTAAGTAGCGTTTATTAATTGTGTTAAAATTCCGGCTTACAGTAATATATTTTTTTGTTTTTGTACTTGTTGAGTTAATGCAATGTTACTTTAATATTCTTAAACCCTGAACCAGTATGACAATAGCTTCGTTCTGATTCAATTACTCATTTATAAGAAATCTTTACAGACAATTTTCAAACAACATTACGTTTTCGTTTCCAAATATTTCAAACTAATCCAATGCTTGTTTAATTACAAGAGAAAATCTGTTCCAGAGCCGGGTGTCGAACCCGGATTCAGTTATTTGCCTTATAATTGGTACAGGGAGAACAAAAACCCACTAACTCCAATTTTTCACAGAATTGAGTTATGGGCTGGATGGTGCTTTTTAGTTTGTCCCGTATGCATGGAAGGCAAGGAAGGATACACTAATTTCGACATTCATCTGCATTCTGGGGGCTGTTTTAAAACTCGTGGAAGTCAGAACTTTACTTACTCCATGGAATAAGAGAGTTCTTGTATTCCAAGCTTAATTTCCCGGTAGGTGGCAACACTATCGCTCAAACAGCTGAGTAAAGTGATACGGTATTCAGAATCTCACAAAACTTTATGAAATCAATGTAAGAAAAACTATGAAAGGCACAATATGGAGTCGATTTAACTTTCAGAAACACAATACAGAAGCATCATTCCCCAGTCAACTGAATACAATTTAGCATTGCCATTGAAAGAAGAAAGCAAAAGTACTTGCAAAATTTAATGCAATTTATTTCTGAGAAAAGTTCGATGTATTATCAAACTCTGTTTGTAGACAGTAATAATCTAGAATCTAGATGCACATGAAGAACATGAGAGAGAGAAAAAACAGAATCTGTAACATGAATCAGACTGTGTTAACATTTTAGTATTGTTTGTGGTTTTATTTGTGTATTTTGATGTGCTTTGTAGTAATTTGTGATTTTCTGTCTCATATATTTGAAATAAAAAATGTAGCAATGTTACTCTTAACAATAAACTTCCATTTTCTCGTATATTCCAATGTTTCATAAGGGAATTACGATATACTTATCTTTTTCCTTCACATGGCTCATATTTAAATTCACTTTTCTTAATTCATACACTATGGAAGTCAGAAAGCCACTAATTCCAGCAGTGTTTATTTCAAATTGTAGCGTAAGATAATGTAAAAATTTAGGCTTTGAAGTATTTAATTGATAAAGAATGTAATTTTACACAATATTAATAGGTAAATGTATAATATTTAAAGTTAGTAAGACAGATGATAAGATTTTTCTCTCTACTGTAAAATTTGGTTTATTGGAATTAGGGAGTTTTTGATTTCCCTGTCACAATTATATCCAGATAACCCAAGTGGATTGACAGAACGTCAGCCAGCATTGAGTGCACACTTTTTGTGTGATATAAATTTGTGGTTTTCTGTTACAAATAGTTGTTGTTAAGTCAACTTCCGGAAGACAGATCTGAACCTCACAAGTGATACCAAGAAGGCACCACTTATGAGGCAACTAGGCCAGGAAATAATGGGGTAGGATGGCCAATTCCTTTCCCCCTCCATTTCATACATCGCCGATTAGCTACATATTACACTAGTCAGACTTCAAGTGCATATAAACAATATTCTTCCCTCTGACACATATCATCAAGTGAGATGTATTGCCTGATAATAGATGTAGGCCTACATATCAGCCAGAATCTCAATCAGGGGATTAACTAACAGTAAACTGTATTATATAACTCTGGCTTTCAGTTCTCATAGAGTTTCTGGGTGCTCAGTCGGTAGAGAGTTGGCTCGCTCAGCCAAAGATACCGAGTACGATATCTGGCCCTGGAAAAATTCTACAATGCTTAGGGAAAGTGGTATAAGTCAATTTCCACAAAATTCTTTTTATTAGTTTATTGACAACTAACGGAACATTTGCTCGCTTGGGAAAAGAGACATAAGTATTTCTCCCATTACTTACTTACTTACTTACAAATGCCTTTTAAGGAACCCGCAGGTTCATTGCCGCCCTCACATAAGCCCGCCATCGGTCCCTATCCCGTGCAAGATTAATCCACTCTCTAGCTTCATACCCCACCTCCCTCAAATCCATTTTAATATTATCCTCCCATCTACGTCTCGGCCTCCCCAGAGGTCTTTTTCCCTCCGGTCTCCCAACTAACACTCTATATTCATTTCAGGATTCGCCCATACGTGCTACATGCCCTGCCCATCTCAACTGTCTAGATTTAATGTTCCTAATTATATCAGGTGCAGAAAACAATGCGTGCAATTCTGCGTTGTTTAACTTTCTCCATTCTCTTGTAACTTCATCCCTCTTAGCTCCAAATATTTTTCAAAGAACCTTATTCTCAAACACCCTTAATCTCTGTTCCTCTCTCAAAGTGAGAGCCCAAGTTTCACAACCATACAGAACAACCGGTAATATAACTGTTTTATAAATTCTGACTTTCAGATTTTTTGACAGCAGACTAGATGACAAAAGCTTCTCAACCTAATAATAACAGGCATTTTCCATATTTATTCTGCGTTTAATTTCCTCCTGAGTGTCATTTATATTTGTTACTGTTGCTCCAAGATATTTCAATTTTTCAACCTCTTCGAAGGATAAATATCCTATTTTTATATTTCAATTTCGTACAATATTCTGGTCACGAGACATAGTCACATACTTTGTCTTTTCTGGATTTACTTGGAAACCTATCGCTTTACTTGCTTCAAGTAAAATTCCCGTGTTTTCCATAATCGTTTGTGACTTTTCTCCTAACACATTCACGTCATCCGCATAGACTGTTACCCGTTCAATTCCAAACCCTGTCTGGTCTCCTGAATTTTTCTAATTGCATATTCTAGAGCGCAGTTAAAAAGTGAAGGTGGATAGTGCATCTCCTTGCTTTAGCCCGCAGTGAATCGGAAAAGCATCAGATAGAAAGTGGCCTATACAGACTCTGCTGTAAGTTTCACTTAACACATTTTAATTAATCGAACTAGTTTCTTGGGAATACCAAATTCAAAAAGAATATTATATAAAACTTCTCTCTTAACCGAGTCATATGCCTTTTTGAAATCTATAAATAACTGATATAGCCTACTGTACCCTTATACTTCCATTTTTTCTCCAATATCTATCGAATACAAAAAATCTGATCAGTAGTCGATCTGTTACGCCAAAAACCGCACTGATGAGCCCCAATAATTTCAACTACGTACGGAGTTGATCATCTCAAAAGAATATTGGACAAATGAATACAGAAGAAAATCAAATCGACATAAACCAGTGTGAAGACAGTTTTTTCCTTGTCCTATAAAATTAACATTTTTGACTTGTGCCACTTTTCCCGAGCACTAGAGAATTTTTTTCTTGGAATAATTTCAAGTCAGCGTTACAGGGATCTGTACCTTAAAGCCTAATTTGTATAGGAAAAAGCTTGTTAAAATACTATGATCAAGCGCTGCTGTTTAAAAAAATTATATTAAATGAGGAACTACAACGACAATAACCACTAAATCTCAACCGCCACATCGAAATTATCTCTATAATGTAATATTGTAGGTTGTTTAATAAAGATTTTTGTTATAAAATTATTATATATAGGCCTACTGTATTTTCTAATTTAAAAATGTGCTGTGTAAATATTACATTAATGTTTTCGTTTTAGCAGTATGTCTATGTATAATGCAATGTTGAGATTGCTCGGCCGTGACGAGGTAATTTGGTAGTCTGTAGCTGAACGCAACTGTATACGTGTGGCATACCTCACACACGCTGTGTAAGTGAACGTCAGCGGACCTCCCGCCTGGAGATGTGTGTCTCATGAATATTCAGGACGGGGGCCAGACCCTCGCACTATCTGGCGCTCCGCCCCCCGCGGTAATCTGCTGCTGCGACCAGCTAACCAATCATACTGCTAACAGGCTATTGAGCGGCCGCCTGTGATCGAGGGTCTCAGCTTCGAATCTGGATAAAGATGTCTTGCAGCTTTAAAAAACGGGTTTTGTGTACATAAAAGGGAAATTCTGATGATATTCATAGATGTTAAAATGATTTAATTTATCTTGGACTGAGTAGGCTTACGATATAGGAAACCCAACTACTTCAAGAAAGTATGTCTTATAGCAGGTGTCTCGAAAGATGAAATTAACAATAATTTAATTACTTGTTTAGTAATTTTGTTGCTCGGTTTCTCGTTTTTTTTAACATATTGGTAGGGCGTTAAGTACTGCTGAGTTTGTGTGTGTAGGTTGGAGTTTAAAATATCCATTTCAATACGTCCGCAAACAGAAATGTCTACTACCAAAAAAAAAAATGTCCACACTTGTGGAGTAACGGTTAGAGCGTCTAACCGCGAAACCAGGTGGCCCGGGTTCGATTCCCGGTCGGGGCAAGTTACCTGGTTGAGATTTTTTCCGGGTTTTCCCTCAACCCATGATGAGCAAATGCTGGGTAACTTTCGGTGTTGGATCCCGGACTCATTTCACCGGCATTATCACCTTCATTTCATTCAGATGCTAAATAACCTAAGCTGTTGATAAAGCGTCGTAAAATAACCTAATATAAAATACCAAAATGTCTACCTTCATAAATGTCCATACAAATTAAATGTCCACAAATACAACGTCCACTTACATAAATGTCCATAAAATTAAATTTCCTCTTATATAAATGTCCATAAAATTAAATGTCCACTTGGTTTATCTACATGTAAGTTATCCATATCACCATTTGTCACACATCCCGCATCACAGGTGCTTCTTTCTACACACCCCCAATATAATTTTTTACCAATTTTGCTCTTTGAATGAAAGTGATGCGAAAAACCATTGTATACTAGAATGTTTTTCCTTTTTTTGTGAACGTATAATATCAGCCATTCTGTCACTCTTGATATAAAATTTGGTACGTCGCTTAACAATCTCAATAAAACATTTTACTTTGTAGTATATCTCCTGGTTACTGCTTCTATAAAAAATATTATGGATTTTTTCCAATTATGGATTTTTATGAGCATTTTTGAATGATGACTTTTTATACTGGATATTTTGTTGTGGACATTTTTGTATGTGGAATTTTTTATTGGACTTTTTCCCTGGGACATTTTGCTCTGGACATTTCTGTTTCTGGCCATTTTTCCTCTGGTCATTTTGAATTGGACAATTTAACCTGGAAGCTGTGTGTATTGTGTATTATAGTAGATGGCTTGCGTTCATGTAACTGATTTGTTTTAATGTTTATGATATTGGTGATTAAGACGATGATGAATGGTGTATGTAAATTTCCAATGTGTCATTTGTCTTTGTAATCTAGAGAAATCATAAAAACCCTGAGTCAGATTGGCTGGCCGCGGGGTTTGAACACGGGACCTCGCGAATGCGAGTCCCAAATGTTACCATCTGAGCCACTTCACTTAGTTCGAAAGTTTTATTAGTTTACTAATAAATAGTTAACTGATATAGAATTTAACGAATGAAATCTTAGTTTTATTAGATTCACGTAAATGGGAGTAGTAATGTATAACATTAGTTCGGGAATGTAAACATTAAACCTTAAGTAGTCGCGTGGGGGTCAAATTGACGAGGGGTTTATAAATGTAGTTATATTTTCATTATTACATTTGCCATATTGTTCTTTATCTCCAAATCTTCCTAAAACAAGGATACCTTTCGGCCATTGTCCTTAGTCTGACAATTACCTTGGATGAGACGTGTTGATTTGTCACTGGGTCAGACTGCAATATACTTTGCATACTTCCACTCGGTAATGAGTTTTGGAATAATATTCTGGGGAATTTCACAGATAGTAACAATATATTTCTATTACAAAAAGAGTAATTAGAATAATAGTATGTGCCAAATCTAGGGAATCGTGTAGGGCTATTTTCAAAAAACTACAAATAATGCCCATGGCTTGTCAGTATATCTTTTCATTAATAATCTTCCTCGTATGTAATCGTGAAAACTTTGTAACTAATTCAACAGTTCATAGCATAAATACACGTAAAAAATTACTTTCATACTCCATCGGCAAGTCTATCATGCTATCAAAAAGGAGTGCGTTATATGGCAGTAAACATTTTTAATAGCCTCCCTATCGATATTAAAAATGAAACTCAAAACATAAAATTATTTAGGGCCAAATTAAAGAAGTGCCTAATTTCTCACGCCTTCTATTCTGTAGGTGAATTCATGATATTCAATAACACTTCATGAAATTGATACTAAAACTTTGTGTTGTACTAGTAGACTATATTGTAAATCTCATCTATATATATATATATATATATATATATATATATATATATTTCATCTAGACTGTGACTATAAATTAAGATTTTATAACAGTATTAAGTTTTTTGACTTGTTCCATATTCTAGCTGTAGGCATGTATGAATACCATGGAATGTTAATAAATACAATACAATACAATACCCCTACGCGACTAATAGTGTAACTTTTTGTTGGCGATCAGATTTTCAGCGGAGACAGTTCGGAAGCCTTCATCTGCAAACTTATGATAGTGATAGATTTATTGATATTAGTTCACAAAAGTACAAAACCTAATAATTTAACAGAAAGATCTATATACAAAAGTAGTTATACATAATAAATATAGAATTTCCTAAAGTAATTAATTTATCGCAAATCTCAATAATTTATTGGTTCAAACTCGCACTTACATCTGGTTTTAGTTATGTTTAAACCAATCGTAATAACCATTAAGACTTTAAACCTTATTTTTCTGCTCCTTTTCACAATTTACTACCATAAATATTTTTAATAACTTATTATTTGGGAGGGGGGGAATTGGCTATGAATTGGCCAAACAACAAATAGGGAAGAGAGCAATGACTAGCCACATTCCAAGACATCTTCGAGCTAGAGCTGCTAAAATTACTAAAATCGACCCCACCCCCTCACAGACGAAAGAAATAGAGAAAAATCTCCGACATGCAAGATGTAGTGTTTTTTTTTTTCGATAAACAAAGAATGATAATAAAAGAAGCAATTTCTGTGTCGCATCCAGGAAAATTGTGTGTAAAAGCCATATGAAACGCGTGTGTGTAGAGTGTCCAGAAATTAGGAAAAATGACGAAAATGTGTGAATTCCTCCACAAGGGTTATTCATCTTCAATTTTATTAAGTCTTGAGTACCTTATCTGAACGATACTAGCTTAATAATTTATGTAATGTAAATTCATGTTTTACTCGATTAACATCCATGAATAATTTTCAGGATTTGCAATTGTGATATTTTCTGTGTAATTCTACTCAAATTTTTGTGTTTTTTTTTTTTAATATAAATGTTTAACACACTTAAAATTAATACTATGGGTAAAGTGATTTACAAAAAAGTCATTAAGGGCCTTAATTTTTTCGATTATTTTGGGAATCAAAACAACCCCCACACGACTACCTGCGTTCATTTTTTTCACGTGAGTACTTAAGGGTTACTACAAAAAACTTATCCACAATATTTAAGTTGCATAAAATCTAAAAAAAATATTAGTGTAGCCCTACTAGGTCAAATGTCTCAAAGAGTAACTATTTTCCGTAGTACACGATAAGTTATCTTGTATCATTGTTACCAAATTCGTGACTTAAACTTTATCCATGAGATCTTGGGTTCGATTCTCGGTCAGAAGACAGGAATATTTCCTAAAAGGGAATTGTTCCTGTGTTCGTTCATGGTATGAAATTTTGATTAAGTTTAGATTTAAGACCTCTCCAATCGCCAAATAATAATAATAATAATAATAATAATAATAATAATAATATTATTATTATTATTATTATTATTATTATTATTTTTATCCATTAACTTTACTACAGAAAAAGTATTACAAATTTGTTAAAAAAAAAACAGAACGATTATCCAACTGAATTGTTGTTTATATATTGCAAAGTTTTCAACACTAAACAAATGTATTATTTTATTTTATGAATATATTTTCATAGAAATTTTAATAACTTTGAAAGGTATATACATGAATATAGAATTAAAAATATGAATTCTCTGCGTTTGTCTGATCCAAAATGTAAAACCAATGCAGCTTTTTATCATAGCATGAGTCAAAGTCTCAGATTATTAAACAAATTGTATTCCAATAATATTTCAAAACACGAATCCTCTCTAAATTAATAAAAAAAATAAACAAATTTGTATTGGATTTATAGTTTCGGTTTAAACATATTAAACACTATTTAATCTGTATTCACTCTCAATTTTAATTTTATTTTGTCTGTATTGGAATCCCCTCCTGAGCATGAGTCTTAGGCCTACTCATTCAGAAGTGGGCTAGTTTATCTTTCATTGTATTTATTAACTTGTATTCATTTCAAACTTACTAAAAATAAAAATAAAATAATAATAATAATAATAATAATAATAATAATAATAATAATAATAATAACAATGTTTTCTTTTTTCTGGCAGAGTTAAGATCGTGAGGCCTTCTCTTCCACTCAAACAGAGAATAAAAGGAAATACATGATAATAACACAGGTCAACACAGATTTTCCTTTTTTGGTTTTGACACTTGTTTCATATTCACTTTGTTCACCTGACTCCAGAAATGTCAACGGTTTTGTCCTATCACATACCAATTTTTAATAATTTCAGTATTTGTGATTATTAAGACATTAAAAAATACACAATATCTCCAATTAAATAGGAACACAACAATTTATTTGAGAATACACAATCACTCTAATTTTGTTAATTTTGCATCACTGTGTTGTTGGAGGTGACAATATTTTATGATCAAATGGCAGCACTTTCTACTGTTGTAATAGCGGACATCGGAGAAAAGTTACATCAACCAGTTCTGAGAAGTCTATTCTATTGCAGTGTGTTTCTGTGGACTATTTGATGTGGTTTAATTTGTTTGTTGTGCTATAGCCATGAACAGAAGGAAGTGTTTGAACGATCCAAATATATTTTGTTAGATTTGTGGACGTTTTATGATTGCAAAACAGAGACACAATATAACTTCACATGTTAAAAGCGTTTATTTTGATTATTTTGGAATTAAGCTGGGCGATCAGGATAAACCATGGGCCCCTCATAAAGCGTGCAGTGTTTTATTGCGGAATTAAGTAACAGGTTAAAGGGAAGGAAGAAAGCCCCTAGTTTTGGAATTCCGATGGTGTGGCATGAGCCAAAAAACCATACTGACGACTACTATTTTTGTATTTTCAAAGTTAAAGGCTTCTATACAAAAAACAAAAAAGGAATGATTTATCCTGATTTGGAATCTGCTCAGACCTGTACCACATGGTCCTGATATTCCTGTACCAAACCCTCATAATAATCTTCATATACAGCATTCTGAAACAAGTTCTATACCTATCGAGTCATCTGAAGATTCTGATTGGGCAGACACACAAGGCATGCTCCAACCTTTCACACAAAATGAGCTCAATGATTTGATGAGAGATTTAAATCTCCCAAAGACACTTCAGAACTTTTTTTTTTATTTACCATGTTAACAATTAAAATACCTGCGCGGAAAGATAATAGCACGCGCTACCATGTTAGCAGAGAAGGAAAATGAGGCAGTGTTGCCAACTTCATTTCGAATAAGCCGCGCACCCGTATTTTTTACTTGTATATTTCGAAAGAAAAAGAACTGCGCGGGATATTCGAGAAAATACGGCATTGACTGAATAGTAGATGAACTTACAGTAATTTTTTAATGTACTAATTTTCATTCAAATATAATTTTCTTTGACAGAAGCTGAAGAAGTGAATTTTCTGAAGTTAGGAACATTTTGTTATATCAACCGGTTGAGGAAAACTACCTCACATCTCACCTACGACGAAGATTTCAAATATGTCACTTTAACTTAGAGGCTGAGGTGTAGAAAAAATGCTTCGCACAGCATTCCCATGGACACACCTGCACACCAAGACAGTCTCTGTACTTTATTTTTAATGTCTCACAATCGTAACCGAAAACATGACAAGTTCTTAATCTAGGAGAAATGCTCGTGATAAGCGATAAAGTTGCAGAACTTATAGCTTCAAAGCTGAAAGAGAAGAATTGCTAACTGCAGGAACCTACGTAACCTTTTACAGAAATCGAGAGAAAGATCTACAACAGTATTTTAGTCAAGAAGACACTTTAGTACATTGCACTGACATTCCGAACCCCATAAAATGTTAAGAGCTGAGTACAAAACAAATGAATGACTGTTCTTCATCGATTCAAGCATGAGAAGTTTAAAAGGTGTGTTACTACATAATGGTAACATTCTAGTATCAGTTCCAGTCGCTCATTCTATCCATCTCAAGAAAACGTATGAAAATCTTGAGCGGCTACTCGAAAAAGTCAAGTACAAGGAACATCAATGGATGCTCTGCGTGATTTGAAGTTTTTGTGCATGTTGTTAGGACAATAACAGGGTTACGCCAAGTACCCATGTTACATATGTGATTGGGACAGTCGATATAGACAGAATCACTGGACAAAACGAGAATGGCCTATAAGACACACACTGTTCCAAGAACATAATGAAGAAGAGCTTAATAAATCCTGAAAAAATTCTGTTACCGCCCCTACATATAAAATTTAGCTTAATGATGCAATTTACTAAGGCACTGAATAAAATGTATTACCACATAAGTTTTTCCCTTGAACATTTATATATTACATACAATAAGTTATAAGTTAATGTGTTAATAATTTTGATGTTCTAAAATCTAAGCTGTAATTATATTAAGGAAACAACTGAATTCAATGTGTATTTGTATGATGGTCATATGGTTCCCATATATTGCTTATCGTCAATTTAAAGATGTTATAAAGATTTGTATTACATGTAATTTTTTAGAAACGTGATGTGATACAGGAAAATGGAAGTCATTTCTGTAATCCATACAGTTTGAATATACAAAATCAGTTATTAGATTTCAAAAAGCTCTCAATTTTTTTTTCTTTGTAGACCTGTGTAATGTTAATACAAAAGAATATTACAAATATTCTTAAGACAAAATCGAAACAGAAAAATATGCATAAGCCATAGATAGTCATCCTGTAATATCATAGGGATAACGTAATTCCGCCTTTTAGACAGTCCAGTTTTAGATGTGATGTACACGTAAGCCACTGCAAGGAAAAAAGACCAGAATGATTGCAATACAACCTGATGGCTTTAGGAAAAAAAAAATCGTTCCTGGAACTCTTTTTCGCTATATTTTGTAAAAAAATCAACCCGATTTCTGTACATTACATTAGTCCACAAATTGAAACTTTTTCCGTGTATCTGGTGTGTAAATGGATAGATTTACCTAGTTTTGGGATGTTGAATTCAGTAGAAAAATCAGTTTTCTTCTATCACATCTCATTTCCTAGATACACAACACTAACACAAAAACAGTATTACGATATTGGTAAACATGGACCAATTTAATTGAAGCATACCAGCCCTGGGGCAGAACATTTATGTATGTACAACATTTAGAACCCCACTAAAGTTTTCTTGACAACATAAAAAAACTCTTATACATCAACAAAATCACGTTTCAGCGCGCACTTGACTACAGGGCTGACGTCACTAGCTGAGTCGCCTCTACCATACAAAGCAGTAACTTCTAGCACATTAAATACCTCTGCCATATAATGACTCTTTTGAAAACTTCTTCCACTATATAATACGTACAAATACATAGTTTAACCATCATAATTCTGATTTTTATACACCATCCCTGAAAAATGACAATATTAACAATGTAAATACATAAAAAAAATCCAAATGAAATCTAAACTATCTCAAAATCCTTACGTGATACAGCAATTTCGAAGGCCGTTTCGGTTTATACAACAAAATATTGACATGAATTGATTTATCGCACACCAGAAGCAAAATGACTGTTAACCAGTGATTGGTCTATTAACATTGTACACAATATCGCATACTTCATCTGAAGACGATAAACTTGTTTTGGAGACTTATAATATTATTATACAGTAGAGCGTCTCGTTTAGGCACAGTGAAAACGTAAACAAAGTGCAGGTGACGTCTGGGGAGAGGACGAGCCGTACGATAAACAAGAGGGAACCACAAAGCTTTAGTTACAACATTTATGGGGGAGCATTATTGAAACTATATTTTCCAAAAACACACAAAACAAAAAAAGACAAATTGCATAACGTTATCAGCAAGAAGCCATTGTAACGTTGAAATAATTCAATATAACAAATCAAATTTGCTACTTATATGATGTTCCTTTCAAGCAACATCTTTTACGTCATGAATTTCATTCTCTGTATGACTAACATAATATCACCGTCTTCTGTGGCCGAATTAACAAAACTACAGCATATTGGTCTGAAATGACAACACTATGTCCTAAACGTAATTATTCCTTCTCTAAGTTAAATTTATTCAGACACTGTACCTGACCACTTCAGACCAATATACCCTACTGTAGTTTTGTTAATTCGTCCATAAAAGACGGTGATATTATGTTAATCATACAGAGAATGAAATTCATGGCCGTAAAAAATGCTCTTGAAAACAACATCATATAAGTAGCAAAATTTGATTTGTTATATGTCTACCAGAAGCTTTGCTTTTCACACGTCTCTTCATTTACGGGTAAAATTTTATATTAAAATAATAATGGAGCAATGGCGTAGATTTCTTTCGATGATAACCGAATATAATCCACTTATTTCAAGGAAACCACTCCATAAATATCACATGTTCTGAAGTCCTGTTTCAGTAACTGCTTAACAGAACCTTTGCTTTTCATACATTCCTTCATTGACGGATAAAATCTTATAGTGATGACGTAGATTTCTTTTGATGATAACCGAATATAATCCACCCATTTCAAGGAAACCACTCCATAAATATCACATGTTCTGAAGTCCTGTTTCAGTAACTGCTTAACAGAACCTTTGCTTTTCATACATTTCTTCATTGACGGATAAAATCTTATAGTGATGACGTAGATTTCTTTTGATGATAACCGAATATAATCCACCCATTTCAAGGAAACCACTCCATAAATATCACATGTTCTGAAGTCCTGTTTCAGTAACTGCTTAACAGAACCTTTGCTTTTCATATATTTCTTCATTGACGGATAAAATCTTATAGTGATGACGTAGATTTCTTTTGATGATAACCGAATATAATCCACCCATTTCAAGGAAACCACTCCATAAATATCACATATTCTGAAGTCCTGTTTCAGTAACTGCTTAACAGAACCTTTGCTTTTCATACATTTCTTCATTGACGGATAAAATCTTATAGTGATGACGTAGATTTCTTTTGATGATAACCGAATATAATCCACCCATTTCAAGGAAACCACTCCATAAATATCACATGTTCTGAAGTCCTGTTTCAGTAACTGCTTAACAGAACCTTTGCTTTTCATACATTTCTTCATTGACGGATAAAATCTTATAGTGATGACGTAGGTTTCTTTTGATGATAATCGAATAAAATTCACGCCTTTCGAGGAAACCACCTTCTTAAGTATCACATGTTTGAACGGTTTCTTTATTTGAGAAACCTTTAGTTTTGAGTACATCTTGTGTGTATCGGTAAGATGCGGGAACACGTAAGGTATGGGCACATCGAATTACTATATTATAAAGATTATAGTCCTCTAAAAGTCACCATTATTATTTCACTTACAATTTCATAAGTAAAATCTAACCTACTATTCCGCCTGGGTAGCGTAGTCGGTATAGCGCTGGCCTTCTCTGATCGAGGTTGCGGGTTCGATCCCGGCCCTGGTCGATGGCATTTAAGTGTGCTTAAATGCGACAGGATCATGTGAAGAGATTTACTGGCATGTAAAAGAACTCCTGCGGGACAAAATTCTAGTACACCGGCAACGCTGATATAACCTCGGTAATTGCTAGCGCCATAAAACTTCATAGTCAACGTTCTATGGTATTGGGGGAAGCCCACCATGCTGACCATACGATACAAGGTTCGTGGGTTCAAACCCTGCCGGGGACGATCGCCTTTAAAGCCCATAAGAGATTTATGTAGCTTAATACACTCCATGTCATAACGCATATACAAGCTGGACACTGTGTTATTGACAAACTCAATCATCACGTCTTCCGAGACAACTGCGATATTGTTACTCTTCTTCCATTCCTGAAATAGGTCCAACTAGGCAACTTGTTGATGAGTTAAGAAATCACAGAAGGATGGCGTCTAAAATAACCTTAAATTTCTGAAAACGTAGCTTTATAATTTTGAAAAATTAACAAGATTTTGATGATAACAATTAGAGCCCGGATGTGTAGGCATTTATAACAGTTAAAATAGGCAGGCAAAAAAGGCAATAAAACGCAGAAAAGAAGGCACAATAAAGTTTGAAAAAGGCAGTATAAATTTTAAAAAGGCATAACATATTTTAGCAATAAATTTAAATTACCTATATCAATATAACTCACATTTTTACTTCGTACTTGACACATATTGACTTACAAAATACTTTTTTTTTCGTCATTAACTGTCTTTTCACAAACCTTACATAACAAAAATGTTCCATCGGTTGAAAACACATGGACACCAAATTGACTAACGTAAACATGAAGTTTACTTTACAATGGTTTACTGAATTTAGGCATTCTAGCTAACCGATCTTATACCTTCTGTCATCCGACAGTAACTGACTGTTTGTCACTCAAATTTCTTTCTCCTACAATAATAAAGACGTGTAGCACAAAACTGTAACAGTAAGATTTGAAAATACGAAAGCCAACAATAAAATTGAAAATGCTACGTGACAACTTCTATGAGAATGGGCTTAATATTTAAAATTATGAAGTTGTTAGTATCGTGAAGAAATGACAATATTATATTTGTAACTATGGATTGTCGATCAATATTCATATTACACCAATAGTAAATTATTAGCAGATTAAGCACCGAAATAAATTACTTTTATTTACTATTGTTAATAAAGTTAGTCATTGTTTCATATATTTAAATTTAATACAAGTTACATTACAGTTCATTAGGAAATTGAAAATAAAGAAGAAATAATGCTTTAAAAAGACAAAAATGTTATTTATTATTGAATTAGTAAGAATGCCTTAAAAAGAGAAAATAGGCAAAATAATTTTTCCAAACTTCCGGGCTCTAATAATAATAATAATAATAATAATAATAATAATAATAATAATAATAATAATAGTAATAATAATAATAATAATGTAGACCTATTATCATCATCATCATCATATGTCTCCGAAATTACGCCGTGCACATTTAAATATTAGTAACTGAAATTCTTGTTCTTATTCAGCATTACTGTAAACAACCATCGCCTTTCTTAAGATCTAAGATTTTAAGAATCGTCAGTTACCTTTTTTTCGGCATGTTTAAGTCTTTACTTGTGAGATACAATATGCTGGCTAAGGGCACTGCGGCTGCAATATTTGTTTCGTTGCATTGAATTGAAGCACATAACACACGTGACCAGGAGTCAAGGCTTATGCAATCATAAGGAAAATTCCTTCCTGATGTAATCGAATTTCATGAGCAATCTGCAGTAGGTTCTTGAATATAGACTACGACTGCACCCGACTGTTCGTTCAAAAGCAGAAAAGAGCAGAAATGCAACAAAAAGTAGAACATTTCCTAAAAATGACCAATAGATAATAAAGGATCGAAAAATTATAAAAAAAAATTAAGTAAATTATATTGATTCGTGCTGAACTGAAACGAGTTGATATAGCATCCTCCATTGTATGCGATGTCTCAGAAAATAGATGATATTTCATCAACTTCCGAGCCCTATTTGTAAAAATATCGATTCTTAGACACGGCTTAGATCACCAGCATCATAGCTTCTTCTGCATCTTTTAAAGTAACAGAAGGAAGCAAAGTCTCTGCACCAATCATTCTGATACACAAGTTAGTGTCCATTCTCATAAGATGATGTTATGCGTCTGAAGGGATAAATATGGCGTCGTGTACTACGCATTACTAAATTTATTACCAAGAACTCAGACGCATTGCGGCCGCAGTTTAAGAAAAACGACTGGAAAGACTGCATCAAGTGCTGCTACAGTACCATAATATACATCCGAACTTCGCTAACATGAGGAATACAGCTGTCCAGGAGCTTAGTTGGGAGGTAATTCCACATCCCACATAATGTCCCGATCAGTTTTCTACCTTTTCCATTCTCTATCCAAAAATATTCAAGAGAATTCGTTTGCTTACAAAGATGCTTTACAAACTTGGCTTGACGAATTCTTTATCTCCAAAGCAGCACATTTCTTCAGATGCGAAATCGAAAAAATTTCCTAACGTTGGTAGAATCATAGTTAATGTAGGAGAATGCATCAATGATTAATATCTGTCTTTTCTACGTCTCAAATATCATGTTTTTTTACAGCGAATAAACGCTACGAAGTTTTGCATTAAGCCATTATTATCAAAATTATCATACGCTGTAAAATTAAATACGTTAAAATAATCAAATTTTTGCATTCATTTTCAAAATTAAGCCACAAACTTTCCATATAGGTGAGCTAAAAATATTTTACAGATTGTTCTTTACGCGTACTCGTAAGAATTCTGGACGAGGCGTTCTATTCAGGTACAGAAGTATTACATACTGTACTAGTTAAGGAAGTGGGCTTAACTTTTATAATAAGCCTACAAAGTTATATAATGATATATTTTCTTATTAGACAAGAATAATTCTTATAGTGTCAGGGATGGAGGATATGATGCGGAGCCAAATTACAGACAGTCTGTTCCTGTTAATAACTCGTATATAGTGTGTTAATTAAAATCCCTTAATAATTTACTTCATATTGCAATCATTATTGTAAGAGAGGTGACTAACCATGTGATTCGCAATCCTTTCAGTGTTTCATATCAGAGATTCTTACAGTAGATATGAGGCTGATGTTTGCAATGTATTTTCAGAAATCGAAAAGAGATATCTCTTACCTTCATATGCAAAGGTGTTTGGAGACTCTTCTACAAAACAAATAAGATATCAAGTCTTATACCAATTGGTGTCCTTTCAGTGTTTCATACCAGAGATTCTTACAGTAGATATGAGGCTGATGTTTGCAATGTATTTTCAGAAATCGAAAAGAGATATCTCTTACCTTCATATGCAAAGGTGTTTGGAGACTCTTCTACAAAACAAATAAGATATCAAGTCTTATACCAATTGGTGTCCTTTCAGTGTTTCATACCAGAGATTTTTACAGTAGATATGAGGCTATGTTTGCAATGTATTTTCAGAGCTCGAAAAAGATATCTATTACCTGCATATGCATAGGAGTTTGGAGACTCTTCTGCAGAACAAATAAGATATCAAGTCTTATACCAATTGGTGTCCTTTCAGTGTTTCATACCAGAGATTCTTACAGTAGATATGAGGCTGATGTTTGCAATGTATTTTCAGAGCTCGAAAAAGATATCTATTACCTACATATGCAAAGGAGTTTGGAGACTCTTCTGCAGAACAAATAAGATATCAAGTCTTATACCAATTGGTGTCCTTTCAGTGTTTCATACCAGAGATTCTTACAGTAGATATGAGGCTGATGTTTGCAATGTATTTTCAGAGCTCGAAAAATATATCTATTACTTGCATATGCAAAGGTGTTTGGAGACTCTTCTACAGAACAAATAAGATATCAAGTCTTATAGCAATAGGTGATAAGCTTTTCTTTGAAGTATTCATTCTTGTTGTTCACGTTTATGGACATGACAACATGTACCAAACCTAAGAGTGGGCACAACGTTGATTTGCAATTTTCATTTGCTATAAATTTAATACCAATTGGTGATAAGCTTTTCTTTGAAGTATTCATTCTTGTTGTTCACGTCTATGGACGTCACAACACATACCACACCTAAGAGTGGAT
The DNA here is from genome assembly GCF_040183065.1 of Periplaneta americana. Lineage (NCBI taxonomy): Eukaryota > Metazoa > Arthropoda > Insecta > Blattodea > Blattidae > Periplaneta > Periplaneta americana. The sequence continues at coordinate 102,096,106 of NC_091130.1, read as the reverse complement.
ACAGTGTTGATCTGCAATTTTCATTTTCTACAAATTTAATGAGCATTTTCTTAACGCATCCTGTGTAACAAGTATCTAGTGGCACATTTTATGCTTCTGTATCTTGAACAACACCATTTGGAATGTATACTAATTATGTTCAGACAATATACAGGTTGATTCACGAGGATTTACCGTCCCTACGGTACTTATTTTCGAAGACATTTTGACTAAAAAATGTCATATAAACACTTCTCCTAATCTCAATATTTTCAGAATTACACTGATTTGAAGTTGTTTCTAAAATCCCATTATTCTTGAGTTTTAAGGGTAAAATAATATTACAGATAAAGAATGAACTATACAGGAGTATCATTTCTTTAATTAGATAATATTCTAAAGCTAGAAATGTGTTGTGAATTTCATAGTTGCTTCGTACAGATTTTTTTTTTTCGATTTTTAACTACAAAATTACATTTTCTTACGCATTTATCACAACAATTGTTATAGGTCACGCCACTCTTGTAAATTCTTTAAGACTATAATTCGGATGCATAATTAAACTGTAAAGAATCAAGTTCCTAAAGGCGTATGATTTGTAACAATTGTTGTGATACGTGCGTAAGAATGATGTAATTGCTAGTTAAAAATTGAAAAACAAAATCTGTGCAAAGCAAATTAACACCATATGTTTAGCTTCAGAGCACTAGGTAATTAAAGAAATGAATCATCTGAATAGTTAATTTCTATTTGTAATATTTTTTACCCTTAAAACTAAAGAAAAAAGGTATTTTACTAACAACTTCAAATCAGTGTAACTCTGAAAATATTGAGATTATAACACATGTTTATATGACATGTTTGCTCAAAATGTCTTCGAAAATAAGCTCCGTAAGGGACGGCAAATCCTCGTGAATCACCCTGTATTTCAAATGTTTTGTTAAAGTGTCATCTTTATGTTGCTGAATTTAAAGAGCCGCCAGTTATCATTTCACACGTTAGTACAGAAGCAACTGTTGCTTTAAAAACCTTCGAATCAAGGACTAGTATACATAAACGTGCATGTGCATAATTAATTGTTTGGGAAAACAATGATAAGGAACAACGCAACTCTGCTGCTGCATGTTGCGTAAGTGAATTACAGATTCACACGCCTAAACGCACATAGGCACAAACCTGTGCCTGTGAAATGTATACCAACGCTTCATGAAATTGATACTAAAATTTAGCCACCGGCGTGGCTCAGTCAGCTAAGGCGCTTGCCTGTAGGTCTGAAGTTGCGCGGGTTCGATCCTCGCTTGGGTTGATCACGTGGTTGGGTTTTTCCGAGATTTTCCCCAACCGGAAGGTGAATTCCAGATATTCTACGGCGAATCCTCGGCCTCATCTCGCCAAATACCATCTCGCTATCACCAATCTAATCGACGCTAAATAACCTAATAGGGGAGAAGTGGGTACAGTAAGACAGGGAGAACAGTGAGACATTTTTTATTAGATGGTAAATTTTGATATTGAGATGTTGGTAACAGTGGAGTTGTATGTTGCATGAGTAAAGTAACAATATTTTCATACTCGATTTGATTGTAGTTATAAAGGTGATTGATGAAAAATAATTCGTAATTTTTCACTCTAGAAGTAAAATTTTGGCTTGTGTTTAATGAAGGTTATATTGGATACACAAATGAGATATAAATATGAATGTTTTGTTACCTAAAACTATGGTATTTGAGATTATGTTTGGCAAGGTTTCGTCTTTCTTGTTTTAATTTTGAAGTGATGGCGTCATTTTTAAATGAACTCTGCGTAAAGGGAACAGAGAGACATGCCACTGAAGGGTACACTGAAATGTCTCACTGTTCCCATGTACCAATGATTTGCAAAAACAGCCTCTAATTATATTGCATTTACCAGTAACTAACATTACAAATGAACATACTAGTAACCAATTTAGGAACTGTAGCTTAAAATAATGGATACATTACATTTTAATGGTTTCATAAATAAAAAAAAAATTATTCACAAAATTTAAGACAATGTTAAAAAATAATAAAGAATTACATTAAATTCTTATAATTATAAGCTTTGTTGTCACCATAAATTCATTTAATTTTTTCGCATAAGTTTGAAATATCATGGAAAATTCACTTTTCCAAATGTTCCAGATGTTTCAATGGTTTCGAAGTCAGACATCAAAATGATTCTAAATAAGCCTACAGAACATACCAAGATAAAGAGACAGCAAGTTTTTGTTTTCTTTTGAAATAAATGAAAATCATTTCAATGTCCGTTAATAGACACTATGGCGTTTCACTGTACTCTCCTGAATGGGAACAGTGAGACATTTGCATTTTTTTGACAAATACGTACTGTATATTATGTCCTTTATCTATTAACATTTTTGTTTATGTATTATTATACTCCATGTTTTAATGTCTATTTCTATTGCACTTGATTTTAAAATTACTTGAATTATCACTTGGATACATATGTCTTAATATTTTGTGTCTCACTGTACCCATTGCTCCCCTAGTTGATACAGTGTCGTTAAATAACCAACTAAAACAACGATAGGCTACTAAAACTTTATGTTTCACTGTAACCTTTTCTGTACATATTTCAACTAGACTGTGACTATAAATTAAGACTTTATAGTAGTATTAAGTTTTTTGACTTGTACAATATTTTAGCTATGAAGCAATGTACTAGGCTTGTTTACTTTTTCCATCTTTTATCCACTGTGCTGGCTGTCTAGGACTGGTTGACGTTGAAGATTCGTACGTACTAGCTGGGAGGAATAATTGGAAAACATGAAATCATTTCATGTCGAAAACGAAATGCAATAAAATTAGAATAACTTTTTAAATATATATTATTCTATCTCTTCCACAAGAAAATAAAAAAAAAGAAGAGACGAAATGCATCACAACTGCTTACTAAAAAGTACGATCTTAATTGTGGAACAAAAATTTATAACATTATTTCGAAATACACATTAATTATTAAGAAATTCATATAGAAATTCAAATTAAAAATGAAAAAAATAAATAGGATACATTAATTGAAATTAGTATTAATATAGCCTATATCTGATTGACATATTTAAATATCTTGTGATTTGTTGATACTTCATTAACATATAATTTGATTCTCATTTTACTCTATTTCATTATCAAGTTAACCTACAGAACTTACATTTTGCCTTCTTATTGATGTTAAATTCTTACTAAAACAATATTTTATCTATTTTCATTTTAAATATAATATCTTTCTTTCTTCCTTTGCTCAATTCTCCCTACCAACACGAGGTTTACTCATACAGGAGTTACATTTATAGAAACTGGAACATAACATTGTTTTCTAAATGTTTATGTAAATGTTGTGTCTTTTTTAGTAATATTATTTTAAAACGAGTTCATTTCTGTGATTTTTACTTTACTTTCTAAATCTGAGAGATGATAATACATTTTATTTTGGCCAACATTTATGCTTATCCTTCAGGCGAAGGTTTGTTTATTTATTTATTTCCTCGGTCTATATTTCAAAATCTCCAACAGAACTGATACGATGTGTGTAAGATGGGAGGAGACTACATTATCAGCTACTCTATAAATACTGCTTTTGTCCTGTATGCACGTAACTTCAGAGCTCACGTGCCTCAACTTCGCATTCTGCTTATAGTACACCCCAAGTATTTATTTTATAATAATTTGTATAACTTTTCAAGTCCTCTCATTGTAGTTCTTTCAATAAGTTCTTATGTAGACCTCTCTCATTACGTCTTTCAATCCATGGTATAACCCGTGGCCACATATTTGTATTGTGATCAGGAGTTTAACTCAAAGGCGTTTCTTTTTCTGTAACATGCATATTGTAATAATTTAACTAATTGTAGCTAAACAAGCATAATACTGTTGTTTATTCATGGTGTTATAAACTTAACGCGTAAATATTAGTATCAACAAATCATAAACTTATAACGTAAATATCAGTACCAATAAATCCACAGAACACATGTTCATTACTGTGGAACAAGTGTTAGGAGATATTTGTTCCTAATTTTAGGTTATGTTTGATAAAAGCTTTTAAAAGATTTCATGTGGTGTAATATACCCCAAATCCTACCTTTTATCAAAGATCTTTGATAAAATATTTTATCACAATATTCTTTGACAAAGAACTTTGATAGTGTAATTAGCAGCGTCACAGAGACAGTATTTTCTTTGCGATGCACCATAATTTTTGGACTCATCTTGGAAAACAGAAATAAAAAACGAAAGCATTTGAAACAGTAGCTGATCGTTGAACGAACAGCACACACAAGCACAAACCCGCGCCATCTCAATTCATAAGTAACTGATAGCGGAAACTTGGGTTCGATGCTTCGATACAAACAAGTCCACCGCACTAAACCGCTTCACAAGCAGTCCGATTCACAGCAGAAATTCCCAAGAAAATCGAGCCTTTTTGGGAGGGGTACATTACGACCCTTTCCAATGCCAAGTACAGATAAGTGAAAATAAAAAAAGCGTGCAATAAACGAGATTTCGTTATTTCCAAGAAAAGCATCTTCTGTGTACTTAATAAGATTGGTAAAGCTCGAATGGAATTAATTTGTTGCTTGCTTTTCCATTCTGGAATTAATACCATCCGAGCTTTGCCAGTCTTACTAGGTACACATAAGATGCCTTTCTTGGAAATAACGAAACCACGTTTTTTGCAGACTCCTATGATTTTCACGTAACTGTACTTGGCATTGGAAAGAGTTGTTATGTACCCCTCCCAAAAAGGCTCGATTTCCTTGGGCATTGCTACTGTGATACACCGTGCACTCTGATTATGAAATCACTCACTACTAGTCTGTCACCTCTCGCCGCAATTCAGCTGTCGGTGTAATTCCTGACGCACATGACATCATTCAAATTCGTTATCAGAGCTCGGAAACAACCTTGTAAAATGTATACTGAAATTTAATTGTTTCCTATAATTTTATTTTTAATTTCTAAAACATATACCAGTACACAACTGAGACACAACGAAATAACAAACGACTGCGTCAGCGTACCTATCGGGCAAAATAAATTACTCCCTTGTCTCATTTTTGTAAACGTTAGGCTCACAAATTAATTTTTTTTTTGGAAAACCTTGACAGTTCCTAAAAAAATATTCGATTTTTTTCTTCAGTTATTTATGCTCTACAGCTAGTATTTTTTGGCAGTTTATATCGTTTACACCCTTTATATCAGCTGGTAATAAAATTGTTATAAAAAACGGCATCACTCTTTTTAATAGAAGTAAAAATGCATACCTTATACCTCAGAACGATTATTTGTGGAAGAGAAGATTATGGACGAAATATTCGTTTTTCTGGAAGTATTGAGGAAATATTATAATTATTTTAAGTACCCGCCTTTAGTAGTTACTTACTTACAAATGACTTTTAAGGAACCCGGAGGTTCATTGCCGCCCTCACATAAGCCCGCCATTGATCCCTATCCTGTGCAAGATTAATCCACTCTCTATCACCATATCCCACCTCCCTCAAATCCATTTTAATATTATCTTCTCACCTACGTCTCGGCCTCCCCAAAGGTCTTTTCTCTTCCACCCTCCCAACTAACACTCTATATACATTTCTGGATTCCCCCATACGTGCTACATTTCCTGCCCATCTCAAACGTCTGGATTTAATGTTAATTATGTTTTATAATAGTTTTATTTTCCCTGGCAGAGTTAAGGCCATCAGGTCTTCTCTTCTACTCAAACAGGATCAAATCACATACAGAAAAATACATACCGGTATACAATTATTAGTATGTCAGGTGAAGAACACAATTCGTGCAGTTCTGTGTTGTGTAACTTTCTCCATTCTCCTGTAACTTCATCCCTCTTAGCCCCAAATATTTTCTTAAGCAACTTGTTCTCAAACACCCTTAACTTATGTTCTTCTCTCAAAGAGAGAGTCCAAGTTTCGCAACCATAAAGAACTACCATTAATATAACTGTTTTATAAATTCTAACTTCCAGATTTTTTGACAGCAGACTGGATAATAAAAGCTTCTCAACCGAATAATAACAGGCATTTCCCATATTTATTCTGTGTTTAATTCCTTCCCGAGTGGCATTTATATTTGTTATTGTAGCTCCCAAATATTTGAATTTTTCCACCTCTTCAAAGGATAAATTTGCAGCTTTTATATTTCCATTTCGTAGAATATTTTCGTCACGAGATATAATCATAAACTTTGTCTTTTCGGGATTTACTTCCAAATCTATCTCTGTGGCAATACCTTCAAATTTTGATGCGGGTGAACAATTATTTGAAAATTTTACCGCGAGCCCTCCACAAAGGATAAGGCTCTTTTGTTTCGATCTATGACACAGTATCTCCTTTCCGAAAATGCCAGGTTAAGTATTTTTATCTCCGTCCTCTGTTGGTTTTTTAACACGCAAACCTCGGAACCAGCGCCAAATATAACCACTGGACCATCGATAGCATTAAACCTAACGCAGAATTGATCTGCCTAAATACTAGTGAAAAATGAACTTTAGCCAACGCACGTCATTAAAATAAGGAAAAAGCAACTTGATACTTATTAGTGCAAAGCCGACGATTACGTTGTCGAAATTCATAAATGTTAATATTTCATGGAATTATGCACCAATGTAATGAGTTTATCTCTGTCATTTCGACTCGTTAACATCAAAACATGATAGCAGTTATTTCAGCCTGAAGGTGGGATTTCAAACTATAATCCATAAATAAAATCCCTGAATTACATAGGCCTATATATTATCATACAATCGGTTTAGCTACAGACTTTTTTAACCTGTTTTGGTTCTTTAATCTGCAATATATTACATATCATACATTATATACAGAATATAAACTGCCAGAGTTTTACAGAGAGTACTATCGGTATACTGAATAAACTGTACACTGAAATTTAATTGTTTCTTATAACTTTATTTTTAATTTGTAAATCACATACGAATACACAACTGAGACACAACGGAGCAAAACAACTGCTTCAGCATAGATATCCGGCAAAGTGAATGACTCCCTAGTCTCATTAATTGTATTTCTTTTTTTTGGAAAACATTGACAATTACAGAATAAATTATTCAGTTATTTATACTCTACTGCTAGTGTTTTTTCGCAGTTTATATCGTTTACACCCTTTGTATCAGCTGGTAGTAAAATTGTTATAAAATACAACATCAATCTTTTTTTTCAATATAGGGTGCGGCAGTAGGGTATGACGGTTTTTATAGCCCTGTTGTGGAACACTCAGAACGAATTAAAAGAAAACACACATACTGGAAGTAATCCAGTACAATGCAATTTATTAATGTCTGATTACATTTTAAAAATTACATTTCGTAAGTAGCCTCCACGGCAACGAATACATTCCTGCAATCTGCTATGAAAGTTCTGTATAACTCGTCCAAAGAAAACAGGTTCGACGGCACTAATTTCGTTCCTTATGTTTTGTTTCAGCTGGATGATGCAGCGAGGCTTGTTGCGACACACTCTACTTTTGAGATAACCCCATATGAAGTAATCAGCGCACACTGCTCATGGTTCAATGAACTGTCTATGAAACATGTTTCCTGGACGAATAATTTCACAAATCGGAGATATTCCCTGGCCGCCAAGATCTCCTGACCTGACTGCAGCTGATTACTTCCTACGGCTTTATCTCAAAAGTAGGGTGTATCACAATAAGCCTCGCTCCATCATCCAACTGAAACAAAACATAAGGAACGAAATTAGTGCCACCGAACCTGTTTTGTTGGGGCGAGTTATGCAGGACTTTCATAGCAGATTGCAGAATGTATTCGTTGCCGCGGAGGCTACTTAGGAAATGTAGTTTTTAAAATGTAATCAGACATTAATAAATTGCATTGTACTAGATTACTTGCAGTATAGCCTATGTGTTTTCTTTTAATTCGTCCTGAGTGACGCACAACAGGGCTATAAAAACCGTCATATCCCATATCAAAATATATAACTTTTATCTCTGAGAAGATTATGGACGAATCATTCGTTTCTCTGGAAGTATGGTGGAAATATTATTATTATTATTATTATTATTATTATTATTATTGTAAGTACCCGCCATTAGTATTAATAGTAATAATAACCATCATCGTTATTATCATCGAAAACATATTAGACCAGGTGGTTTGTTACGGCCTCATATCAGTCCATTTCTTAAGAATTGCTCCCAAGGAGTGTGGCTTGGCAAACCTCGAGTTGCTCGAAGTTCGTACTTGTGGACTTGTGGTCGGTCGAATTGTTAAATCTCGAGTGGTCTCGACCAGACCGGACGTTATATACCATTGCCGGACGTTATCCTTCAATTTAATTTTTTTTCGTGGTTCTTCAATTTTTATTTTATTTTTTATTTTTTTGGTTAATGGAAATAATTTTCAATAAAAATTAATAAAGTTTATGAAGCAGATAGTAACGAGAAATTCATGTGCTGTACATGTACTGTTGAGTGGTGAGTTTTTGAAGAAGAAAATGATGAAACGCAAAATGCGTTGGTGGATGGTGTCATTCGATAAAAGGCGGAGAAGGTAATTATAATAATATCGAAACTAATAAAATAAATATAAAATTTAATTTAGGCCGTTTAAACAAACTGCAGTCAAACTGCAAGACCATACCACAAGAACTACAGAAAGAAGTGAAGGTAAGGGGTACCTACTTACTATAAAATAATAAACTTTTGTTTATGGAAATGTAAAAGTTTAATGCTATTTTAAAGAACTACAATTGAAAAGTGATTAATGTTATTATTATGAAATTAATGATACATTAATGGAAAGTTATAACAAGTATCATTTTTAAAAAAATATCAGTAAAATAATCATAAACATTCTCGAAATCTAAGTTAGCATTATTCACTATTAGCAATGCAATAATTAAATTCAATATTGCCTTCTCATAGGTAGCCTAAATGAACTTAATTGACTTTCATCGCCAACTTCCTGTAAGTAGTCTTCAGATTTTCTTTCTTCTTCTTTAGCTCTTTGAAAAACAACTGAATACAGTAGAGCCCCAATTATCCGTCACTCTATTAACATATCGGTGGATTATAGTGGATTATCCGTCTGTCTTTCTTTCTCTCTTTTTTCTGCAGGAAAAACGTGTAGTATTTCACAGTGCCTTATATTACTATATATTTATCCCAGAGTTTGTTATTACTAAGGGGCGGATTTTATTGACCTAAAAGCTATAAATGACAGTGAATATATATATATATATATATATATATATATATATATATATATATATATATATATATATATATATATCATTAGCAGTGAACGGATTTATATGGACTAAAAATATATGAAATACGTAAATATATATGTAGTTATTTTTACCAAAATATGGAATTAAATATGGATTTTTACCAAAATATGGAATTAAATATGGACTTAAAATTATAAAAAAATGACTATGTACGTTAAATATTGGTACATTTTAATCAAACTAAACAAAAAATATAATGGACGTACCTTATCTTCCAATGTAGTTTCAACAAAACACAATTTTTATTGTCTGTTACCATAACAATAGGTTACAAACATTTCTTTCAAGTGCTGAAAAGTGAATCTCCTTCTATTGTCTCTGAGGATAGATTTATACTGACTAAAAGAGCGTTCGACGTCACAAGAAGTAACTGGTACATAATTCAATTTCACAATGTCTGCTGGGGATAAGTCCAAGTTAATCTTCACTGTTGATTCACCACTCATCACAGCAACAACCTTTTGTAGTACTTCATATCCAGGGTTTTTTGAAAGTACAGTGTCCACCTTAGCTCTTACTGCATCTGCAACTTTACCTCTACCACGATTCAGTTGTTCCACAGTACTATTTATAATTTCAAAACTTTCAGATAGTGAAAGGTGCCTATTTTGGAGACTTTTGAGCGTTTTTATGATGCATGAAAATGTATGCTGAATGTGAGCTAAGTCATTCTTCACACTTATGTCACAGGTAACTGTTTTCGCAGTATCAATTGAGACTGCATCTTCAGAGTCCAATGCAAGGAGAACATTGTTAATAGAGTCTATATGTTCGGCATAATATTCAACTGCTTCTAGCCATGTACCCCATCTAGTTAAAATTGGCTTTGGTGGCAATGGAATTTCAGGGTACATTTCTTTCAACACGTTAACTCTACTGGGAGCTTTGAGAAATACTTTTTTCACTGATGAAATCAACAAATCTACTTTAGGGAAATTGTCTCTGACCACTTCTGCCACACGATGAAATGCATGCGCCACACAAGTAAAATGAGTCAATTTAGGATATACAACAGATAATGCTTGTCCAGCTTTGACCATATAAGGGGCAGCATCGCTAATAAAGAATAACACATTATCGTACATAATACCCTTTGGCCACAGGATACCCATAGCTTCGTTGAACAGTTTAACTATAGTTTTGTTATTGCACTTTTCTAGAACATCACAATGTAAAAGAATTCGTTCAGAATATTGTTCACTTAACAAACCGATAACTACATTACCAACAAGTCTACCTTCTTTGTCGGGAGTCTCATCAATGGAAACCCAAATTGAACTATCTTTAATTTCATCTCTTATCTTCTGTATTGTCTCATCGTAGATGGATGGAGCATACGTCTTCCTAAGTGTTGACTCATCCGGGATTGTATGTTGAGTATATTTTTCAAGGAATTCCCTGAAGACCTTATTCTTTAGTTTGTAGAGAGGAATATCAGCAGAGATGAGAGAACGGCACAGGTCGATGTTAAACTCAGATCTTACATTCGATGTTGTTGGTTGTGTTAAAAACAATTGTCTCTGCTTGGAATTTAGTTGTTTGTTGGCCTGATGTTTACTAGTTGTAATGTGTTGTTGCACCAGGAACTTTTGTGTAGATGATACTGCACACTGACACAAATTACAAAATAATATTTTATTGTCAGTTGATAAACCATCTTCTTTAAATTCTGAAATGTAACTTGTTAGTTTTGATTTTAAATTGACTGAATGACGTACTTTTGGCATATTTACCGTCTTTATAGTATGATTTACAAAACTGAACCTATGTGTACTCTGACTGGCATTTAACTGTTGAGCTGCACAACTGAAGTCTGTTAAAAATTTTAAATTAAATTAATACAGTTTTGTAACTTACTTTCCCATTGTTGATAGGACTGCTAATTTTCAAATAACTCTGATGTTAAAGGGATTACTGAACATGTGTTTAAATCTCTATTGTTGAAATGTATTTTTAAAAGTTAATGGAATTTTGTTTTGTTTTATTGTTAAACCTAATATAATATGGACTGTTTTATATGAAATATGGAAAATATATGGAAATTAACGAAAATATGTACTAAACTCTAAAATATGGAAAAATATGGAAAATAAAAGTAGGATTTTTCAACCCTACACATTGTGAAACATAAAGATAATGCAAAATATAAATTATATTAGCTTTATAAGTAAATATGTATTTACATATAAATCCTTTCCCTGATCATTAGTTATGTCTCAAGCACGTATAGCCGCCTGGTTTACATTGCTTTGAAATTCAAGAATCTTTGCTAAAATTATGATATTTCAAAGGAAAAGAATCATGTTCCATGTAAATCGTGCTCCAAAAATTTTGTTGCCTGCGAGGACGGTACTGAAATATCCTTTTTGTTAATTACGTTCATTGTCAAAGACTTAATGAATAGATTTCTGAGTCAATGTTCACCGTGACGTAACAAAGTAACCACTGACAATGACGATTCTAGCTCAGAGAGATGAAATATTTGCTGATCTTGAACTACAGTACATTGCAATACTATTTTTAGGTCATCATAATCTTCCCCCTAGTTATTACAAGCCTTACACAGTATTGCAGCCGCTGCTGCCAATAGGAACAGTTACTTGTGGATGTTTTCCGAACTTGTAAAATCGTCACTACTTGCTCTCAAAGAAATGGCATCAAGAACTTCCGCACAATTCAGAGCAAACCTGTGCACCATTCAGTCCTTGCCTTACTGTTCCAGTGGCCTTACTCTGTAACTTCTACACAAAATGTCTTCCACGATTATAAAAGAAAAGTTTTTGATAAGTAGGCCTATTGAAAGACGTACCAAAATTGAAGGGTTTGAGAAAAGGGAAAACGTAACGCGTTTCACATCAGATTGCAGAATTGCAATTACTGTGCCCAGTCTATACTAATAATAAATCTGTAGCCGAAATTTTTCTGGTAATTTTCGATTTTCCAAAAATAATTGGTCCTAACATAATATAATTAACCACCCTGAAACCGAAAATCGCTTTTTTGAAATTTTTGTTTGTATGTCTGTCTGTCTGTATGTTTGTTACCTTTTCACGCGATAATGACTGAACGGATTTCGTTGAAAATTGGATATAAATTAAGTTCGTTGTAACTTAGATTTTAGGCTATAATAGCATTCAAAATACTTTATTTAAAAGGGGGTTATAAGGGGGCCTGAATTAAATAAACCGAAATATCTCGCTTATTATTGATTTTTGTGAAAAATGTTACATAACAAAAGTTTCTTTAAAAATGATTTTCGATAAGTTTTGTTCCAGGCAAAATTTTGATAGGACTGATATTTAAGTCTGTCTTTCTGGATGTTTGTTACCTTTTCACGCGATAATGGCTGAACGGATTTCGATGAAAATTGGAATATAAATTAAGTTCTTTGTAACTTATATTTTAGGCTATATAGCATTCAAAATACTTTATTTAAAAGTGGGGTTATAAGGGGGTCTGAATTAAATAAACCGAAATATCTCGCTTATTATTGATTTTTGTGAAAAATGTTACATAGCAAACGTTTCTTTAAAAATGATTGCCGATAAGTTTTATTCCAGGCAAAATTTTGATTGGACTGATATTTAACGATATACAAGAGTTTTAAAATAACAATACAATACATTTCCACCGCCGCCTCAGATTATAGTGTCGTTGTTCCGTAACTTCTATGTGCAAAATATTAAATTTTTTAGTAGAAAGAAAAACAAATTCATTCATTCTATGGCAGTAGTGCATAGGAGATCGTGAATTCTTACATTTTCGAAAGAAATATAATTAAGTTAAATATAGTAGATTGTATTATTTGCTGCATCACTATTTAAGTTATTTATTTAATAGAGCAAAAATATGAAAATCGATATGTGACATAGGAGTTATTACAGGAACGACGACGATGGCTACAATGAAATCAAAACAAATGACTTCGTCTATTTAAGGCGGCCCTGACGTTTATCAATATTAATATACAGAGAATAGTTTGTGTGTTTGTATGAAGTAATCTCAGAAGCTAATTAACCTTCACTATTCGAAATTTGTAGTTTCTCTAGATGGGTGTAATGCTACAAATGAGGACTGAGGTAAGATGAAAAGAAATCTGTACGCACAGAAAACTTGATATTCAGCGAAATATTGTATAATTTGATTATTGCAACTTTATTTGGTCCACATAAAATACTCTAATTTTATACACTCATTTTACCATAGAGATCACTGGAGCTGAGGTATTTTAAAAAGTGTTATGAAATTGCGTTCTTGCGCTCATAATTTACCCATATTCGTTTCCTGTATTTCTTAAAATAATATTTATGTAGGGTACCTCATGTTTTTAGTTGCATAAACAATGATATACAACCGAGCGAGTTGGCTCAGGCGGTAGCATTTGAGACACGCATTCGGGGGTGCCGGGTTCAAACTCCGTGGGCGACCAATCTGACAGGTTTTTCATGCTTTCCCTTAGTCATAAAGGCAAATGCCGGATTGGAAAGATACATGCCATTATTCATCACCGCCTCAATTACCAATACCAAAAACATTAATCAAAGTCTATAATCAGTTACATGAACACAAGCCATCTACAACACACAATAGAAACAGGAACTCAACAAGAGTAAAAACGGCCTACTGAAATAACCACACAATCTAAACATGCAACAGGACCACAGATGTTAAGGCGTGAATAAAATAAACTTAACAAAAAAAAGATGCAAAGTAAGGTTAACATAAAAATGATCTTCGTACACAATCAACTCTATTAATTTGGAGTGATTAATTAAAGGATGCATTCAAGACTAATTTAGAAAAATGTTAAAGGAATTATATTTGCACCAAATGAGTGGTCTCTGGAACAAAATGATAGCATTTTAATTATTTAAATACAATTTAAATTAAGTAGCATATTAAACGATTTATTCTTCTATCAAAAACGAATGTTTCCTGGACCCAATGTCCTATTTTAATTATGTAATTACTTTATATTTATTTCTAATAAGTGCAGCGGAGCGCACGGGTACAGCTAGTTAGTAATAAAAAAGGATAAAATGTATAAAATATGTGACTCCGCAGCACGAGAACTGTACTATTCCTTTCTTTTTCGCAGATATCCAGTACAAGGGATTTCCTTGCCCCTTAATAATCCATTGTTGACAACGAGACTTAAATTAGTGAACTTTTCATCCACTATCCAGCATGTTAAATACAACACTACTGACGAAATTACGAAGCTTTATATTATGCACTTAATTTATGAAAATATTTTGTGGTACAAATTATCCTATTTTTCGATTAACCATTTAGTCCACGCCCTTCATTACCACGGATAATAGAGTCTTTACTGTATTTATCTTACTTTGAATTCGTTTTCAAGGGTCATAATCCTGATTCCCACGTAGAGCTGAAAACCCGGGTTCGAGTCCTGGTGCCGGAGAGAATTTTTCACCGCTCCACCCATCATTCATCATAAGTATAAAAAGTTTAAATGATATAAAAATATAAATTAGTCTGTCTCTGAATACAATATAAAAAGTTGAAAATATTCATTTATATACGTAAGAGAAAATAAGTTCTTTTGCTCTCCTGAAAAATAACGATTTTGTACTTAATATATTTATCAAATGCACAATTCAATTGCTGCAATGCTCCAGTTAAAGTTAAAAATCAAGTTGACCTACTGAATGTGTTATGAAATGTTGGACATGAATTAATGAATGATTGATGAATTAGTACGTACTTTGTTTTACAAATTAGTGATGCTGAATTCATTCATACGCCTATTTATTCTATGCGTCACTGAGCATGAATGAAGAAATGAATAACTAAACGAATGTTTCTCCAGACATGTTTGAATATTAATGCTTGTCTTATTTAATGTTTCGTTTTATGCAAGTCATACAGCAAATCTATTAATATCACTCTTTAAAGACTAAAAATGAAGGAATTTTGAAACAAACATTTTATTTTTGAGATGTGAAAAGTAATAAATGAGTTATTAAAATATATGCACTATTTTATCACACGAAGTGCAAAATACCTCAGAACTGAATGAATGAATGAATGAATGAATGAATGAATGGACATTATTTTGTTAACAGATTTTAAAATGGACAAACAAGATAATGGTCCGGGAAATTTAATTTTCGGCATGTTGTAGATGCAGAAAAACACAGCTTTTTAGAGCTACACATATATTGTGTAATAAGAAAAGGCAAAAAGATGGAAATCTAGCCTATCTGATGAATTCGTTACCAAGTGTAACTTTTCATAATTGGAGATAGCCTTCCATGATGAGCGAAAAAGCAGCTTCGAAATATTACCTGCATCTATCTATGATCCGAAAATCTGGCATCCATATTCACATACTTCAGTGTTGTATTGATTGCTTCTTCTGTTCTAGGAATCCAAATGAATACCACAAGCAGGACTCCATCCTCGCGGGATCGAAGGAGAGAAATCGCTTCAGGAATATCGTGTGGGACGAATACGACAGTGTTCACCAGAAGTACTTAGAGATAAGTAAGTACCGTTTCCATTATATTGTTGTAGTGTTCAAATTTGATTACCTATATTCCTAACGAGGCACAGCCAAGCTCAATGGGCTGACGGCTCATTGTCAAAAATTTAAGTTCTATGCCAGGCACATTTGTAGTGACTGCTAACTACTGTTAGACTTGGAAGGAGCACTATTACCTGCCTGTTTTTGCCACAACACTTTCTCTCTTCTATCTGCATTATCATCATTTCAATATTTCTGAACAGATCATATAGTTTACAAAGTAAGTTAAATAAAATAAATATAAATTTCATTTATTACCTTTCAGCCTCTGAATAAGCTCTGTAGGAAATTTAAAACGACGTAATTACTAACAATACCACCATCTTAGGACGTCCTTGATTGCTAACTTCTGAACTTGAACTGTGAAGCTTTCCACTGTCGTTGTGAAACGTTAGCCTATACAATTGTCATAATGATTATTTTTGTGTATATTTTGTTTTGTATTGTTTCACATTCCTTCTTATTTCAAGCTTCAGACTTATAACTTCGACACTAGGCGGGGTTGAAAACTACGGCGTTCTATTGCACAAAGTTCGTAAAGATTAAATATAATTTATTCCACTGTTCTAAATTTTGAAAGTGAAATATTTCTAATCTCCTGCCACAAACTATTATCTTTTTATGTTCAAATGAGTTTACATCACTTTAATATTCCTTGTCTCTTACCTGCCGCTTCTCTCGCTGTGTTCGCTACATTTGTCTTTCAAGTCTCGTCTCTTAACTCTCGTGCGCTTCGAGTCTCGCTCATCATTCTCGAAATAGCATTTGGTCGGCGTGGAAAGATTTCGTAACTTTGAATAACATAAACCGTTGAAATAAATAATATTATAAATGTTTAATTGAGACAAAAAGACAAAACAGAACAGTATCTTAGTTATCAAAATGTTCTGGTTTTATTATATGATATTACGGAATATGTATGGTAAGACTTTCCTGTGTTAAATTTCAACGTACCTCGTTTACTTGTTTCGACCTATTTATGGGTCATCTTCAGAACTGGTCGTTGTTGGTCTTGGAGCCACTTGTTCTGTTTCCTGTTAGGATGTGTTCCTGTGGTATAGTGTAGAGTCAAAGAGTGTGTGTGTTTTGAAGTTGAGTTGTGTGTTGAGAATTTCGTTGGGGTGTGTTTTTGTGTCTATATATTTCATATTGTTCTAGTGTGTTTAGTTTCTGGCTTTTTGCTTAGATGTGTGTATAGTAATTAACCTATGGTTATATAAATAGAAAAAAAAACAATTCTCAAATAAATTTGCATTTCTAGAAAACATGAAACATAACATATTTAAAGATAGAACACGCATGTTAGGTCAATAATACAGTGTTCATTGATTTAATAAAATACATTAAAGATGATATATTTCAGTTGTATGAACACTAATAACATTATTATTAATATTATTAGTGTTCATACAACTGAAATATATCATCTTTAATGTATTTTATAAAACATAACGTTAAATAAATCGCTAATATATTTTTTTTTACTTGAGTTTGTACACGTGATCTCAAACATACGAAAAGAAAATTCCTACCCTTTTACTAAGGGCCTAATAATTAAATAAAGATTGGGGAACGGATTATTATACACTGAAAGGTGGAGATGATGTTTCAATTAGGCTACTTGATTGTTTATACATATAACTTATATAACAGTTGCCAAAGTAGATAAAAGTTCTGTCTGATATAAACAATTGTGGCGATTCAAGGCTGCTTGACGTTCGAGAGTTGATCACTCCGGAAGTCCCGATGTCTTCAAACACTCGCAAGCAGTCTTTACGTCAACGACGCGACATAGACAACATTGTCGTGCGGGTTTCTGGTTTTGCGGGCGCTGTTAGTTTTGCTTTCTCGATCGTTGTTCAAATGTAATCTATATGCATTCTTCAAATACCGGTATTTCACTTGTTACAGCTTTTAAACTGGGGGGTTATGAAGGCTATAACTAAATTTAGTTGAAACATATTGATGTTTCTCTTCAACCAGCTTTGTGGAAGTGTGATCCCTTATCACCACAATGTTTCTCAATGCCAATCTAAACCGACGAGTAAAGATGATGGACAACGTAGGCATTGTGTAGAACTTCATTTCGTCCACTATACATTAGAATTTGAATGAATAAATGAATGAATGAACCGTTAAGGTCTAAGATCTCCTAAAAAGGAGAGCCCATTTGGTAACTCATGTGGTGAGCTAATACACGTGATATTGTTTAAATATTGCAGACACCTAAAACAACGAGTATGCGTACATCATTTAGGCTATACAAGTGTTATTATTAAAATAAGCTTACTGTTCACTGCGGGGAACACATTGACTACATAGGCGCCAATGTACTAGTAAGGACGTTACGTGTAAAATAACAATTTTACAAGCTCATTTTCTCAAGTTTCTCTCTCAGCATCCATCTCTCCTTGATAATATCAGGATTAAGATTAGTTTCGACAATCATAGTGCTTAACTGGTTTAACTTCAGGATTTTTCGCAGCTTTAAGGCGAATATCGGATAGCCTCATGGGGAATCTTCTTATTGTGCCATTTATCGCCAAGTTATCGATGTTAAATCAATTCGCGATTGATATAGCATAATCTTCCCTCTTACTTAAAAAAAGTCCCTTGTGCAGACGCTTGTATTACCCTATTTTGACTATGTTGAGATTTTACTGACTGACTTTTCCAGTGACAACAAAACGAAACTTCAACGTCCTCATAATTTGTGTGTACGTTTTGTAAGCAATGTTCGTAAATATGTTCATATTACCCCATTCATGGAAGCAATAGGTTGGCTTAAACTAGGTAAGATAATAAATTATTTACATTCACTTCTCTTTCTCTTAGAAATCTTGAACTCTTCTATTCCTTCGTACCTGTCGTCTCGCTTCACTTACTTTCTTCCCACCATAGTCTGAACACACGCTCTCGCCATGAAACAATACTAATAATACCATCCCATCGCACCTACTCATACTCATCCTCTTTCACAATAGCCCTGCCAAGACTCTGGAATTAGCTACCTGCTAGCATCAGGGACTTTCGAAATAAAATTGAATTCAAACGCAAACTTACTAGGCACTTGGTCAGTAATTGAGACTGGTTCAGACATAGTTTCCTGTAGATAGTTCTCTTAATCTATCACAAAATATTTCAATATCCGGTAATTTCATCACCAGAGGACCGATCAGAGTGACTGTTCTTACAAGTTTACTAACCATTTACTATAGTCTGTTTATGTTGAAGCATAGACGGTGACTCCAGAAGTACACAGCGGGCGTGTACCTGCAATGTCCGTACAGTTGTGTCAAAAGAATGCGTACACTGTGCTGTACATGACGGCTGTGAATTTGTACTCCGTTACAAAACACTACATTGTACGTAAGTGTAAAGTGAATACTACGTAATCTGTGTATTGCAGTGGACAATAATGTACATGTGGAGATTGTTGAAAGTGGACGTTCTGCGTCTCTCACTTGAACAAAAATTATATCGTGAGAAATTCCTTTCGACATCGCAAGACGTAATAGGTGCATACGAATAATATATTATATCAGGAAGATCAATATCAATATCTGATATATTTCTTTCACTGTTTGATCTCGAGGGCTCTATTTGTTTTTTTGCAACAGCAACACATTTCGCACGCCACACATGATTGAAAAACCATTATTTTTTGCTAACACATTCTGAAGTTTCTCGTTCACTTTTTTCGTAACTTCCAGCTTTGGTTTCCTTAAGTTTTACAGATATTTCTTCTATATGTTTATAGCCTTTGGCATGTGTAAATCAGATATTTGTAACAACGTTATGGCTTTCGGTAAGTGACAAAAGTTATTCTGTATGAAATCTAAACTGGTCGCAAGACCATCTGATATTAGGGATTTTGCTATTTCAATTAAATGTGCCTTTGTAGAATCTGAACTATTGATCACTTTCACAAATTGAACATAATATGTGGCATAATAGAAGGCAGCCTCCAGCCAACTACCCCATCTTGTTATTATGGGGTTTGGTGGAAGGGGAACCTTGGGAGCGATTTTCTTGAATTTCTGCATTCGGGAAGGTTCTTTCAGAAAAAATTTCTTAACATTACCTACAAAACTATCGACGTCACTATAAGAAGAGCGAATTACTTCCACCACCCTATGGAGTCAATGTGCTAAGCAAGTAAGGTGAACCAACTTAGGATATATTATTTTTATGTCCATGGCCGCCTTTATCATATAGGGCGCAGCATCTGTGACTAAAAGAAGTACATTATTATACCTGATACCAGTAGGACACAAAATACCCATGGCATTAGAGAATACAGCACGTTAGTAAATATTTCTTTCCAGTAGAGTTAGATATAAGTGTTCCTACAATTACCTTTGTATCCGATGTTGACGGATCCTCTTTTATATTTTTTTAGTAGCTTATTTTGCGACGCTTTATCAATATCTTCGGTTATTTAGCGTCTGAATGAGATGAAGGTGATAATGCCGGTGAAATGAATCCGGGGTCCAGCACCGAAAGTTACCCAGCATTTGCTGAATTTGGTTCAGGGAAGACCCCGGAAATAACCTCAACCAGGTAACTTGCCTCGACCGGGAATCGAACCCGGGCCATCTGGTTTCGCGGCCAGACGCGCTGACCGTTACTCCACAGGTGTGGATCCCTCTTGTATATATTCCCTGTGATTTCTGCTGTTGCAGTGCCTTTCTAATTGTCATTTTTTTCGTAGCTCTTAACGTCACTTTACATATATTACACGTAATAATTTCTCCTTCACTGCTGAAGATAATACCTCCGAACTGGTGTACAAGCATTCACTTTTTCCACTTTGTACACATTTTTCCTTAGGCATTCTGACAGTTTATAAATAACACACCAATAGCACACGCTCGTTCCTAACTGCTCTGTTGAACTGTGGGCCCACTATTATGCGTACTTCATCGGATACCTCGTATTCCCAAATAATAACTTCGCATTTGCTTTCACTAGTAGTAGCATACGCCACCTGTTTGCGCAATGTGATGTTCCTACTACATACTGTATAATTTTTTACCCACTGTCTGTACCTAGGGAACACGTGCCGAGACATTCTGCTCTCTGCATCAGTAACATGAAGCCACGGAACCCGGTCACTCTGATCCGCCCTCTGTTCATCACTAAACAATTTCATTATTCTAGGTTTAATTTGTATTTCAGTAAATACAAAAACATTCTTTCTTCTTAACTTTTATAATAAATTGTCTAGCTTTCATTAATCAGGTAATATTTTCGTATTTTGATTTTTATTGTAATTGTAAATTTAATATTAATTGTAATTTTATTCTTCATATTGTAGTTATAATCCCATGGTAGAGGGGCAGAGAAGGCCTCACGGCCTTATCTCCACCACGTTAAATAAATAAATAAATACTACTATTACTACTACTACTACTAAATAAACGGTAAAAAGTCAATTGTATGCAATTGAACACAAGTCAAATAAAATAACATTGGAAACGAGAATATAGCAATAGCTACGTAGACAAGTATCGTACTATATCTTCATCCCAGATGTTGAATTGAAAATGAGACTTGAAAGGCATATTGGCTTGACCTACGTTAAATGAGGTGAAGTAGTGGTGATGTTGGTGAAGGTGATAATGGTGGTACGGTGATAGTAGTAGAGGTGATGAGTGTATTCGAAAAAGTGGTGGTGGTTGTAATAGAGGAGAAATATGGTTGTGTTATTTGAATCTTCGTACATAGCGAATAAACATTAATGAAATTTATTTAACTAGAAATATTCACTGAAATAACTTTTCTAGTAGGGATTATGATAGTGATGATATTAATAAATTATATTTAACTAGTAATATTCACTCTGAAGTACCGTTTTTAGTAGTGATTATGATGGTGATGATATTAATCAATTTTATTTAACTAGTAATATTCACTCTGAAGTACCGTTTTTAGTACTGATTATGATAGTGATGATATTAATCAATTTTATTTAACTAGTAATATTCACTCTGAAGTACCGTTTTTAGTAGTGATTATGATGGTGATGATATTAATGAAATTTATTTAACTAGTAATAATCACAGAAATAACGTTTTTAGTAGTGATTTTGATGATGATTATATTAATAAAATTTATTTAACTACTAATATTCACTGAAGTATCGTTTTAGGTAGTGAAAATGATGACAATGATAATAATAACAATGTTATTAGGCTGTGTAATACCGATAACGAAAGAACGGTTGCATTTTTTTATTTAGCTTCCGTTGAGATGCCCCTTCTTTTATGGTGCATTCACAGACTATTCTTTAAAGCTTTCGACAAAAAGCAATGGATTTTGATGGGTTCCATTCCAACCATCTGGTCTGACTCGAGTTGCCACTTCCTTATAATACTATACTGACACATGGAACGTTCTACTTTTTTATCCTAAGAGAGAACGTTCAGAAAACTTTGACCACATTTTGAGTCGTCACAGATGTAGAGAATTCTCTGATGACAGAATTCTGCGCGAAAATTGAATCCAGAGGAACACTATAGACGCACTCCTTCAGCTTTTAAGGGAGGAGAGGGTTGAAACGCACAGACAAACCGAGTGAGGACGTTTTCATAGGACTAGAGAGGGTGAGGAAGGAATGGAGATTGTGGGGTGGCCTCCTAATCCATAAAGTACCCTCTTTCCCACATAGAATGATTGGTTTTTCTACTATCCAATCCCCTCCACACTTCTCCAACCCCTTTCTTGAATTGTCGAAAAGGGTTGTCCGATTTTCTGAACGTGAGCGAGGGAAAGATAAGAGAGATAAGGGTGGAATGTTGAGTTGTGTCTGTCGGAAATCTGGAGGGTCGGGGTAGATGAGAGAGGAGAGAGGGTTGAACGAGGGAAGAGGTGATATCTGTTAGACGAAATTCAGTAGGTGTGGAATCTACTAATGGCTCTCAGATCATGTGTAAAATGATCTACCGTCAGATGCTTTTGTAAGGGTACTCACGAAGACAGCCGGATAGAGACAGGGTGTTGGACACGGACGAAGTTTTGCTTTCCATATTAATCCTCATCACCATCCGGTTTTACTTTATCATTCCTTTCATGTAATTTGTAAGACCAATTGAAATCTAGTCTCGTAAATTGAACCGGAGGAAAGATATACTTACACGTAAAACGAGAGAGATTGCATTCGTATTTTACCGATATTCGCTGATATACCATTTGTCATATTCTTGGGTCAATAGAGTTAAGTATTCTTAATGATGTGCAGAAATGTCTACATATTTTCGCACATATCGAGTGGTGTAGATTAAGTATTGTTCACAGAATTATATTACAGTAATGTCAAAGCAAGCGCATTTTTCTGACCTTGACGTCGTGCGTGGGCATCAAGCGCTGAGTATGAAAGGTGGAAGAATTATGTATATGAATAAGCAAGCAGCTGTTGGGTTAAGAAAACAGTGGTGCACATACTTCAAACGGAACGTGAAATTTTATGTAGTTATATTTTATGGCTTCTTTCTGTTTCCTATTATCTAGCCTATATTCTCTATAAAAGAAAAGTACTAACACCAATTTCTTAATATTGCACTTGAGTTTTAAATATTAATAACATAATAAAGAATTAAGAAGGAATATTGAGATAAATTCCATAGTATAACAATTACACTATACTAAGTGAATGAAACATATCATTCATAAAGAAAATGATGCTCCAAAGAGAAGGATTGAGTATGACATGATAAGTTGGAATTAATATTGATGGTATCTTTAGTCTTATGAAAGTAATCAATAAAGTAATCAAAACATTATTATAGTACAAAGCAAAGTTACTTAGGTAGGCTATATGTTTTAACTGTAACTAATATTACATAACAAAACTCTTATCGCCTTATGCTTTTAAGGCGATAATGGTGCGCAACTTCCTATTATCAGAATATTAAATTATTTCCTGGAAATCTGCTGAAGCTATAGAACTGACGTTTTTGCAACACATCGGCACATATCTTTTGTTTATGATGTAACAGTAGTTGCTTTGTTAATTTATTTCCTTAGAAACATTTTCCATGCGAAAATTTCCAATACACCATCTTCAATATTACGTATTTACGATATATTAGATTTACGAAAACATTGATTCAGTACCTGTAAGGCTACTAAATAAATATATCTGAAAATTTCACTTTTCTGTAAACCAAAGTTGAGAAAATATTCATTTTGAATAAAAAAGTAAAGTTGTGAAAAATAAGCATTAAAATTAAAACTTACATTCTTATAATGCACTTATACTTTTCAGACTAATATAAAAATTAATATGTATGTATTTATTCACACTGCAATGGGTATATACCCGGTGACAGTGGTAACTAATTACACTCAATAATGACAATAACAAACTTGTTAATTAAAAATACACTTAATAATACCAATAATTAATACAAATAATTAATACTAACAATATAATTTATAATAATAATAATGATAATAATAATAATAACAATAATAATAATAATAATAATAATAATAATAATAATAATAATAGGGAATATCCTAAATTAAATGAAGCACGATCACTTTAAAAAACATTTAAAATAAATCTATTTTGTATCTTAAATCTAAGTTCGAACTAAAACCCACGAGTATGATATGTTCATATCTGCACAAGTACCTTTCCACATTATACTCATTTCGCTGTTAACTCACTCACTGCACTGGAACTACGACACATTTCACTGATTCTATCCTGATTTCACTAACACTTCAAAAACATTTCATTGTTCAAATACTTTGCACTGCCACTATAAACTATAAAGCGTCACTGACAGGAACACATTTCACTTACACAGCACACTTCACTGACACGACATACTTCTTCACTGATACAACACACTTCACTGACACAACATAATTCTTCACTGATACAACACTTCAATAACAACATATCATTTACATTCTTTACATACTGTGTATAATTATCGTCTATTAGTAAAGTCCTTAAGCCTATTTTTAAATACGTTTTTGGTTGTTGGTAAAGCCTTTAGTAAGTCTGCAGGTAAAGCATTCCAGTCCCTGATAGTACGATTGAGAAAAGAAAACTTTCCAGTGTCCGTCCACTGTCTTCTTTCCCTCAATTTATATGAGTGGTCGTTCCTTGAAGAGTAATTTGGCGGTTGCAACCTATTTTTTATTTCTCTCCAGGCAGGCTCACCTCTCTATGTTTTGAACATTGCGCATAATCGAATTCGCGTTTTCTGTCCTTGAGTGTGTCCCATTTTAATGGTGAATTTTTCCGACAACACTTGAGAGCCCGTTTTTGAATCTTTTCCAGTGTCTTAATATGTTCTAATCTGTAAGGATCCCAACATGCAGCACCATATTCCATTACTGGACATACTAGTGATTTGTATGTAATCTCTTTGGATTTATCAGAGCCTTTTCTTAGTACCCTCATCACAAAGTGTAACGCTCGTCATGCTTTTCCTGCTGTGTCCGTAACGTGTTCCCCCCAGCCGAGATCGCTGCTAAATGTTATTCCGAGGTATTTATATTTGTTAACTTCCGGAATGGTTTCACCCCCTAACGTATACGATGCGACTATTTTATTTCTTTTCCTTGTAAAGCTGATGGCTTTTCTCTTTAGAGAATTTATTTTCATTTTGTTGGCTATTGCCCAATCATTTATTCTATTTAGGTCAGTCTGAAGAAGAGTAGTATCTTCATAACATTTTATTTCCCTGTATACCATACAATCATCCGCGAATAAGCGAACCCTAGACAAGATATTAACTGGCAGATCATTTACAAAAGCCAGGAATAGAAGAGACCCCAAGACACTCCCCTGCGGGACTCCGGAAGTAATTTCAGTTGGGTTCGATAATTCCTCCCCTACCCGTACTCTCTTCAGTGCGACAAGTTAAAAACTCCTTGATTCACTGGAGTACTCTGAAGTCAGTCCCCGTTGATTGTAGTTTAACCAACAATATATCGTGTGGGACTACATATGGTTACAGTCTTAATGAGTTTTCTTCCCTTTATCCATTGAATCAGTGCTGGTCATCCCTGTATATAGCTCGACCAAGCGGCATATACTACCTCTTTCATCTGTCTCTTTCCTTTCCGTTGCAAAGCGCTCAGGCTCTTCTGAACTCTAAAGCGCGCGCTTGCGCCTATGGGCATCAGTTGACATGACTGTTAAATTGCATAGAGCTCTCTAGGATTCTTACGCAGAAAAGATTGTTAAGTTATTGTTATTAATAAGACCCTACTATTATAGTAGTTTTATTTCCTTTCATTACTTTTTTATTTTTTAATAAACATTTAAAATGTAACGAAATTAAAAAAGTAAAATAGATAAGTCCAAACATTGAAATATTTATTTGTCTTGCATATTTGGGAGGAATCTTTCCTAGTCGTACGAAAAAATGTTTCTGGTGGCAACAGTTTGTAGTTTGATTTAAAATTCTGAATATATACGTAGTAAATTAAAATATATTCTCTTTGCTAAGAAAACGCGTAAAGTTGCATTTTATCCGCTGTTATTAGTGCGTAAAGTGTTCCTTTAAAATACTAGTGCAGTGGTCGGCAATTCTTGACTCGCGAGTCACCTCTTTAATACACAAGCAGGGCGGAGGGGTAAGACATGATCTGCCTCCCATTAGCCACCACTTGTTCATTCAACGTTAAGCACTTCCCTCCTACCTTCCTCATTGCTGCGTATTACGAGTTGCATTTTATATGACGTAATCTTTACCGACCACTGTACTAGTGGGTAAAAAAGTAACAAGTAATCCCTTTACGCACTGCTATTCATTCTACGCACTGCCAAAGAAAATGCAATATTCAACATACAAACTTCATTCAATAAGAAATTAATTTCGAAATATAAAGTATATATATATGCTTTCACGTGTTAATTAACTAGGTTACCTTGTTGACTAGTTTCAGCCGATGGGCTATCATCAGAACTGGGTGATCTTCGCACCTTCTAATTGTCTTTCCTGTTGGGGCGTGTTTGTGTAGTGTAATGTGGAGCCAAAAGGTGTGTGTTCTGAAATTGAGTTGTGTGTTGAGGATTTGATGGGGGTGAGTTTTTGTGTCTGTATATTTCGTATTGTTCTAGTGTGAATATTTTCTGGTTTTTCAGAGAATTTAGGCGGTTAGAAGTTTATTTTTAAATTTATTTATCAATTATAATATAATATAATATAATATAATATAATATAATATAATATAATGCATATTTATTTCTATTATTATTATTATTGTCATCATCATCATCATTATTATCATTATCATCATCAGAAACGAGATTTTAAAGAGCATCGCTTGATATACTCTACTAGAAAATAAGAGAAATGAATACAGAATGTTCCGAAAAAAAAGTTTTCATTATTTAGAGAGGAGGTAGTATGCATCGAAACAAGAAATAAAAGTCCTATAAATGGGTCCTAAAAGTAATATCTGCTAAGAAATGAGAAAATGTAACCCAGTTAAAATGCAGATTGCCTAACCAGAATGGAGGTAGTGTGGTTAGCACGATGATCGCCCAGTCGTTAGCTATAGCTGGCTTTCCTATCCGGATTTCGCTACCTATCGTTGCTCCTCAAGTGCATCACGATGCTGGGTAGGCACCGATTTCATACTGTAGCAAAAATTTCATGAACAATTTTTTCCCTCATGAGGATTCGAACCAGCACGCATTCCACAACACGAGTCAGGAAGGCAGGATGCCTTAGACCATGATGCTACAACACGGGGTTGTACAGGGACATCATTTTATTTTCACTAACATTTTTAATATTAACTTGGCTATACCTCTGGGTCAACGCCCTTTGCTACCCCCTTCCATGACTGGAGTTCGATGATACTGGCATAATATACAAACAAAGCACTTTACTAGGTATAGGAGGGAAGAAAAGTAGTTAATCCATTTACGTACACTAGGAAATATCGCTGTTTTGATTTTGATTATTTTCATTAGGTTTTTGTTTAATCAAAATACAGTACAGTATCAACAATGAGTGTTTTTACTAACAAACTGAGCTGTCCATGTGGACGTATTCATTATGCAGTGTATATTATAGTCTACAGCACATTAGCGTACAATATAGAGAATGAAGTTAAATTGAAAAATAATCATAATATGGATATTTAAACACATTTTTTTTTAAATGGTGACCGTTCATTTCGATACAGGCTTCAGTTCTAATGTGCATATTATCGCACTATAGATTCTTGTACCTAATCCCAATTACCAGTTTCGTCTTTCGTACTAGTAACTCATGTTGAAATAATTCTATACCTACTCTATAAAAGAATACCTTAAATACTGTAAATTCAATCTTCACTTCTGCCCGATCCGAAAACATAAAATTACTCAGACATACTATCTACTGTCCGTCCAAGTGGTTATGCCGTAGGGTCATAGAAAGGAAGGAAATCACGTGACAGTTAATTACTTAACGAGGCCCTTCTATTTAAGTTATTTTAAACAGTTGTATAATATTACGTAGAAGTCCAATTTCTAACAGAAATTAATGTTCTCAGAAAAGATCTAAGACAGCCCAGCCACTAGCTGGCGAATAAAAGCTGGTGGGGGAAACCGGGATACGACGTAGGCAAATGGATGACAATACCTGTGCGAAAGTGATTTAATATTGAAAGCTCTTTCGTCACTGGAAAACGCGAACATATTTTTGGAACGTACTGTTTACAATGACCGTAAGGCTACTATGACTATATATGCGGTCTTGGAACTCTGTGGAGGACGGCTGAACTTCATTAGTAGAAGGGGTGGGAGTGAAGTACATTCAAAAACTCAGGTACAATAAAAATTGAAGTAAAAATAAAATAATGTCCCTGTACTAACACCGTACAATATATAGCTCTAAAACAAGTCAAATATCTTCCTTATAATTGGACCGTATTTCTAAAACTCTCTTTCTGCAGAAATGGGAAAAATTGAGTTCTGTGTGGTATATGACTTAAGATAGCTAGCTTTCATAACCTGAAAGTGAATATTGCAAATTTTGCTTAGTTCGCCCATATGAAGATACGGAATTTCGATCGTTTTTTCAGAACTCGCTTTTTACTACAGCCTGGATACTCGTTCTAAAATTCACCTTTTATTAACTATACCTTCCTCTTTCACAGCATCAGCAAATTCGTTTCTTCAACTCCCTACCCGGCTCCCTCAGGGACTGTCGAACGATATTGCAATTTAAAAGGTAATTACTCAAACACGTGACCATTGGTAAACCACATAAATCCTAGTTTCAGACTTAATTTTTCTGTACCTTAATTTATCTCATCACGATTGTTTCATGTTACTTTTATCAACAGTAATCTCACTAGAGATTTTGATTTATCGAAGAAAAATCAAACCTCGAATGAAATTTAATTGACTATTACACGATTAGAATAAAGTATATAAAGATTAGAAGAAATACTAAAGTACTCTAATACAATAAAATATTCATTGACTTACTGAAATTCCATTTCAGTAATGTTAGCTCAACCACAACGTTTCAACGGAGCCGCCTTTTCAATCGACTGTCTATGCTGTGAACACATGACGATCGCAAAACATGTTTTATAGTACCGTAAAGAATTTGCAGTTTGAAATGTAGGCAAACAAAGAAACAAATATTAGGAAGGTGATAAAAGCAGGAGAAAGTAAATAAAGATTACATGAAATAAAGTACTCTAATACAATAAAATAGATATTAATTGACTGACTAAAATTCTATTTCACTAATGTTAGCTTCACCAAAATGTTTGAACGGAGCCGCCATTTTCAGTCAACTATTTATGTGGGAAACAAATTACTATCGCAAAGCATGTTTTATAGTAGCGTAAAGATTTTGCAGTTTGAAATGTTGGCAAACAAAGAAACAAATACTAGGGTAGTGATAAAAACAAACAAATGCTAGGGAAGCGATAAAATTAAACAAATGCTAGGGAAGCGATAAAATTGTACGATAAGCAGCCATGATTGGTTGAAAGATGTCCTTTCGTACCGTTTTATTGGTCAAAAGTAGTCTGAAGTAGTAAAAGTGTAATAGTCATTGTAATTATAAATCTTGTATGTGTATGTATTTATTCACACTGCAAATGGGTAAGTACCCGGTGGCAGTGGTAAGTAATTACACTCAATAATGACAATCATAATAAAATACAATCATAATATTAATAATAAAATAATAATAGCAATATATAATAATATTAATAAGGAGCATCCTAAATTAAATGAATCCCTTAATGTAACATAATTAATTAAAGTAAATCTAATTTATATCTTAACCCTAAGTTAGAACTTAAAACCACGAGTATATATGATATATGTTCAAATTTGCATAAGTACCTTTCAGCACTACATTAGTTTAATCATTCAAAATTGTTAGTACATATTACCTTGTGTGTATATACAGGCTGAGTAAGGAGGAAAAGTACATGGTGTGAGGGGTGATAATATTGGTGATTCTGAAAAAAAAAGTTTATATGAACATATGCCCTCTTCTTGACATACAGCTGTTTGAAAATCACGGGCGTCAGTCTCATGATCGTCATCAGCATTCATATGCGCATGCAACCAAAACGACATTAGGTTGTAGTGGGATCACTGAAACGTATCTTGGGCGTTGGATCGGTCGCAGTGGAGTAATTTCTTGGCCACCGAGGTTACCCGACTTTAGTCCATTGGATTACTGTGTGTGGAGTTTAATTAAGAGCGAAGTCCACAAGCGCAAAGTGGAAACAAGGGAGGACTTCTACCTCGCATTTTACATGAGTTGGAAAGTGCATTGAAGTTGAAGGTGGACTTTTTGAACACAAACAGAACATAAGGTAACAAATTTCAATTTACCATCAACTGTACTTTTTCCGTTCCTCAATGTTTCCATTATTTTTCTCCAAAACCGTTAAGAACAGGACATATGTTTATATAATTATTTGTTCAGAATCACCAATATTATCACCCCTCACACCATGTACCTTTAATTCTGAGTCATTATGTATAATATTCCTCAGTGTTGTATAGTTATAATTTACTTCTGAATTTGTAATATTGGTTCACTTAGCACATACATATTGATAGACTGTAACTTCTAAGCCTTATATTATTTTGTAATTATGTTTAGTATGTTTGTATTATTTTACTCAACTTGTGTTTGTATAACTACATCAATCCTTTGAATGTTCTTTAACTATTATCCGGTAATTATTAACTTGAATCATTGGAAATTGTATCAGCTTATTTTGTTTCTGACTGAGTGAAAGAGAATGTCTGATGGCATTAATTCGCCAAAAAATATTATTATTATTATTATTATTATTATTATTATTATTATTATTATTATTATTATTAATACTATTACTAGTTTTCATTAAAAGTGAACCGTAGTCTCAGCTTATATTTCATATAGAAATAGAAATAATATCATAGAATCATAACATTCAGAAAAAGTGCTCTGTAGAGTGCAAAATTATGAAAATATTATGGTTCAAATAAAAGTGGGCTAATGTGATATAGTCACTCGATGAAATTAAGTTGACTTCGGTTGATTTATCTTTCGAGAGCTGGGCTATGGATGGATCCATGGACCCAGTGACCCAGTATCCCGTTGTGCGCTCTAT
Source organism: Periplaneta americana (assembly GCF_040183065.1). NCBI lineage: Eukaryota > Metazoa > Arthropoda > Insecta > Blattodea > Blattidae > Periplaneta > Periplaneta americana. Next base: position 102,064,646 of record NC_091130.1, on the reverse strand, counting down.
ACAAGTATAGGCTATACAATGATTTTTCTAACTCTGACGTGTGGCTTTAGAGACATTCGTGAATCCAACGCTGGTCGGTGGGCCACTCAATCTCAACAGTAAGGCCTTGGATTTTCTGAACCGACGCATGCGACGTGCGAGGTGCGAGGCTCGTCTAGCACAAATCCGGACTGCACGAGAGATAGTGAGTGGTTTCTATAGCTGCTAGGTGCGTAGACATCGCATCTCCCAGTTTTAGAAATCACTCACTATCAGCGTATTCCGAATCTCACCGGTCCGGTGGCTTCAATGACGTCACGTTGCAGCGAAATAAGGAACAAAACTGCTGGAAGGATCGATGGCTGTCATGGCGACTGTACAAGTTGTTGTCTGTGCTACGCTAGCAAAATTTTGCGAAATTTTCGTACTCCCATCTCGTTCAAAGAAAAGATAGCATAAACAATTTATTTCTTGAACCGGTAGTAATAACGGGTCCGTTGACATGTTCGCTCATAAGCCATTAACATATTGTTTTTACGTTGTGCTCATTACAATCAATACAGCAGAACTAAAGCAGAACACACCGCCATGACACAACAGTGCACGACGTTATTCGTCTGCTAATTCCCGCCCTATACAAGAACCAATCAGATTCACTGATGGCGGCTGATGGAGACTGCCACCACCTCTGCAAGTTGATGGCACCGGTGCGACACCGGTGGAGCATCAATGACGTCATCGGTGGAATTCGGAACACCGTGATGCCATCGGACTGCTCACCGGTGAGATTCGGAATACGCTCTATCTCTCGTGTAGTCCGGATTTGTGCTACGCGGGCCTCTCACCTCGCAAGTCGCATGCGTCGGTTCAGAAAAACCAAGGCTTTACAGAGCTAACTCACATCCCCAGATGAGACCTAATAGACAGTTGAGCCAATAGATCTACTATAGGTCCTTAGAACCTACACCAGCATCAGAAACCCGTAGCCTCAAGAATTCATACCGGCCTAATTTTAACTGTTGCAGACATATGAAATAAGGGGAGATGAAAATTGTTAATGAAATAAGCTAGGGAAACGGGAATAAGACCTACCTTAACACATAACCTTGCATAACGTTGCTTTGTACACTACAATTTCCATTCCGTCAAGGTCGGAATCGAACCTGGACCGTTTTGATGGATGACCAACACTTTAGCTCTGAGCCGTAGACGCGAAGGAAAATTGTTCCACTCATTGTAGCTTAATATTATCATTTATTGTCCACATTGCACAACTATTTCTAAAACTGTTTACTAACTTTGTGAAACGTAAAATTCTCTACCTTCTAACAAAACTAAGCTGCACTAATTTGGTTTCAATAACATGAACATATGGATGCATAGGTAGTAGTAGCAGTAGCAGTAGTAGTAGTAATAGTTACTTAACCTAGTAGAGATAAGGCCATCAGGCCTTCTCTTTCCCTCTCCCAGGGGATTACATCTACAATAAGAAGAAGAGAATTATAATTTAGATTTAGATTTAGATTTTATTTAATAATAACATAGGGGAGAGTCGGGTAGTATCGGACATCAGGTAGTATCGGACAGTGCGTTTCTTTCATCTACCACCATATGGTAGTACCTGAATGACATGGTTACGTTTCTCTATGCGACATCACAGAAACGTAACCATGTCAATCAGGTACTATCATCGTGTGGTAGATGAAAGAAACTCACTGTCCGATATTACCCGATGTCCGATACTATCCGACTCTCCCCTATACATAAAAACGTTACATTATAATTATAATTATAATTGCATTAATATTAAATTTACGATTACAACAAAAATCAAAGTACGAAAAGATTACCTGATTAATAAAGCCTAGACAATTTATTGTAGAAGTTAAGAACAAAGAAAGAATTCTAGTTTACTGAAGTACAAATTAAACATAGAATAACAAAATTATATATTGATGAAATTACCGTATTTTGAAATGTTTTGTGGTAGAATAAGAGAACTATTTACAAGAATATGATGAAGGATGGATAGAACACAAAAATTTATCTCCGGCACCGGCACTCGAACACGGGTTTTCAGCTCTACGTGCTAACGCTTTATCCACTAAGCCATACCGGATTCCAGTTCCGATGCCGGACCGAATCCACTCAGTTTAAGTTCTATCTCTCAGATTTCCCTTTAGTGGCCTATCCTCTTGTACTGTGTCACAGAATATGTAACAGTGGCACAATGTCCAACGCACTATGTACAGAGGTGTACTCATTACGAGTAACTAAGTGGCCGGGATCCGACGGGATGAGAGCAGTTTTTAATCACTAAATGATTACTTACGCATATCATATTACATATTATGTTGTACGAAGAATTCCTGCACGGAAATATCATATGTACTTCGGTACATTATTATAATATTTACAAGAAGTCATGTTTGAACGAGTCTCAATTACTGATAAAGTGCCTAGAACTGACGTCTCCAAAAGCCTACTCGCGAGTAAGCCCCTGAACGGAACCGAAGCCAGTACGTAATGAGCGCGCTCCGCCTCACCCATCTCCACCTGTACTGTACTCAATGTTTATGCGCAATCGAAGAGCAGTGGTGGACTGCCATTATCATTGTGTTGGTCGGAGTGTTCCACCGTTTCACAATGTCTTCTAATCATGGACGCAGTATATTCAAGGATGAAAGGGAAGAGAATTTTTTTTAATTAGTTGGAGAATGTGAAATGGTTAATTTGTTCGAAAATTCTTAAGGGTGTGTTAAAATTCAACATGCGATGCCACACTACTCGACTCTTCACAAAGAATATCATACAATTACAGGCATGTTGGACATGTGAAAAGAATTTATTTTGGGGCTATCTGTATAACTGTTGGTTATACATAATAATCAGTATATTACAAAACGTTTACACTCAGTTCCGCATGACAAACATATAGTTTTTCGTTTAATTTTAGGTGAAGTGCGTAGGCCTACAAATATTTTGATAAATGTAAAATAAGAAAATACAAACGCAAATCACACACGTGTTCTCACTCTTAAACAATAAAAACTTCTTGCTAGCTATGTTCTAGCTTGGAATATTGGAAAATCAATGAAGCCCTTTACAGAAGCAACATTTGTAAAATCGTGCATACAGGATATTACTAAAATACTGTGTCCAGAACAAAGTCAAAGTTTAAGAAAATTAAATGTTTTCCAATTACAGTTCAGAGAAGGAATTTCAAGATTGTAAATGTAATTGAATCTGAAGTCGAAACCACAATTAATCAGTTTGTAGCTTATTCACTTGCATTGGACGAAAGCACAGATAGAAATGACAAAGCTCACCTATCCATTTTCATCCGAGAAGTTAATGAACATTTTACTGTGTCTGAATGTCTTCTAGATGTAATTACAAAATACAAGTGGAGAAGATCTTTTCCAGGCACTGAAAGGCACCATTGAACAGAAGAGGTTGAATTTGCAATGGCTTGTGTCAATAGCAACAGACGGGGCTCCAGCTTCATATATGTCAAAATAATATACAAACGTATGATAGTTCTTAATATTTTGATGTTATTATTTGTAAACATCACCAGACCATTGCCGCGATCCCCCACTGATCGCTTCCATCTCTTGAGGTACGACTCTCTTCCCCTTCTCTAGCCTTACAGCACACCGTGTTCGGCGGGCAGCATCGAGAGCACGAAAGACGATACGCTTTTTGGAGACCTCTGGCCTAGAAAGTTTGCGCTTGAATTTAATTTTATTTTGGCAATCCCTGATGCTAGAAGGTAGCGAATTCCAGAGTCTTAGCACGGCTATTGTGAAAGAGGGTAAGTGTGAGGAGGTGCGATGTGATGGTATTGTTAGTATTGTTTCATGGCGAGAGCGTGTGTTCAGATTATGGTTGGAAGAAAGGTAAGTGAAGCGAAACGACAAGTACAAAGGAATAGAAGAGTTCAAGATTTCGAAGAGAAGGAGAAGTGAATGTAAATTTCTTTTATCTAATTTAAGCCAACCTATTGCTTCCAGGGATGAGGTAATATGATCATTTGATCTTATTTGCGAACATTATTTACAAAACATATACACAGATTATGAGCACGTTGAAGTTTGGTTTTGTTATCGCAGAAAAGGTCAGTTGTTAAATGTCGGCATAGTCAAAATAGGTCAATGTAAGCGTCTGCATAAGGGATTTTTTTAAGAAAAGAAGAGATGAACATTTATCCTTTTTAGCACATGGATAATAGAATATAATTTTCTGGAGATTTCTGTGATTTTCATGTTATAATTTAGATTATTATCCATGTGAATGACAAGATTTTTACTGAAGAATTGAAAGGAATATGCACTGTTCTTACTTTAACGGGGGAAATGTCAAATTTTTTACTGCGTCGGTATGCGTATAGAGGGAGCTGACGAAGTTTCTCCTGCATTAGACGATGCAGGAAGATCCATTAAACGTACACTACGAGAAGGTGGGGATTAAGCTAGTGAGTGACCCTACGGGTGGCTTTTCAGTCCTGGAGAGATGGCTGTCTCTAATGTTCGTCAGAGAGCGCAGAATGCTCCTCAATCACCAACAGGAAGCAATCCAGGCGGCTCCCGACCGGCATTGTAATCCTACGGATATACCGGCGACAGCATTTGCAATACAACCCCAATCCGCTAGCAGGTATCACACATCGACTGCCCCCATCGGCCAGAGCACATCGGACAAAAATTAATATCTGGGTCTCGTGTCTACCTCACATACCCGAATTACTTTCACTTTATCCTGAAGTCGTATTTGGTTTGATAACATGAAAAGAGGGTTCAAGAGCACAAGGGATATAAGTGACATAAACCTACTGTTGAGAAAAATGAGTTAAAAATTTAATTGCCTGTGAAAAATTGTGGAGGTTCCATCAAAACCGGTCATTTCCAAACATTTCCAAAATAGTATTTTTTCAGGCAGTAGAAAAAACTGTGCCGAGCCTTCATTTTATTCCAAAGTGAACTACAATTTTATGTGTTTCGTGCTTGTTACGTCCGTTGGTCTAATGGTGTCAATAATCATGATTTTTAGTCATTTTCTGTGCATTTTATAGATAAAAATATTTTGGAAATGTCCGCTTTTGTTTGGAAATATGAAGGAAATGTTTATTTTTGTTCGAAAAAAAAGCTATTTGACATATTTTGTAACAGTAAAACATACACATCCCCCTAGATCTCCGTCACTTTCATTATACTGTATCACGAAAAAATGAATATACAGAGTGATTCACGAGGATTTACCATCTCTTATAGAGCTTATTTCCGAAGACATTCTGAGCAAAAAATGTCTTATAAACATTTGTCTTAATCTCAAAATTTTCAGAATTACACTACTCGTAATTTGAAGTTGTTTGTAAAATACCATTATTCTGTAGTTTTAAGGGTAAAAGAATATTGCAGATAAAGAATGAACTATTCAGGAGTATCAGTTCTTTAAATAGCTAATTTCTGAAGCTAAAAATGTGTTCTGAAATCCGTAGTTACTTGATATAAATTTTTTTCCCCCTTTTATAACTACAAAATTACATTTTCTTACGCATTTATCACAGCAATTGTTACAAATCACGCTACTCTTGTAAATTCTTTAAGACTGTACTTTGGGATGCATAATTAAACTGTAAAGAATCAAGTACCTAAAGTCGTGTGATTTGTACCTATTTTTGTGATAAGTGCATAAGAATGATATAATTTTTAGTTAAACATTGAAAAACAAAGTCTGTACAAAGCAATTAACAACACATTTTTAGCTTCAGAGCACTAGCTAGTTAAAGAAATAACACTTCTGAATAGTTCATTCTCTATTTGCAATATTTTTTACCCTTAAAACAAAATAAAAAAAATATTTTACTAACAACTTCGAATTATTGTAGTTCTGAAAATATTGAGATTAGGACACATGGATCTATGATATTGTTTGTTCAGAAACCTTCGGAAATAAGCTCCGTAAGGGACGGTAAATCCTCGTGAATATCACTGTATTATAAACACTTTTTCAATAATTTTAATTAGTAGTAAATATTACCACTCTTGCATATAGAGGTAGAAATGGCCGATTTCGAAAGAACTGGTAATTTCAAACATACGGAATGTTGTAAATGTCCGTTTTTGATACAAAAAAAATGTAATTAAAATATTGGCATTAGTATGATATGTAATTATCCGGTTTTGATTGAGAATACTGATTTTGCCATACTCTTCCTCATGGAAATGACCGAGTTCGAATAAAAACAGTAATATATTCAGAAAGATGTCTCTCTAAAATACAGAAAACGCAATTTTTTTTTTTTTCGGTGGAAATGATAGATTTTTTTCGCAACATCCACAATTGCACAATATGTTTCGTGCTTACGTATAGAGATTTGTTCTTATTAAATAGTTCGCTGCAGATTTTGAAGAAATGTTTAATTCAACCCTAAAGTATTAAAAATAACCATTTTATAATAACAAGTTGTACTTGTAGCTCTTATGTTCCAAACTATTTTGCAGATTACACAAGGATTCAAACTAAATGCAAAAAATCTAACTACAAAATAAACTTAAATTCAAACATCCTAACGAGTATGGAAAAAGTATAAGTCTTCGAAATATACTGAATGTCCCATTTACTTTGCCGAAACAAAATATTTTTAATTCTCAAGCGCCAAATGAAAAACTTTTCTAAACAAAAGTTCTTTAAGTAGATATATATATATATATATATATATATATATATATATATATAATTCTTGTAACCTTGTTCACTAAGGATATATGCATAATGACTTCATTTTTTTAGAGACGAATGACTGTTTATTCGATGAATCATATAACTCCTTCAAGGCCTGTTCAAAATGTATCACAATGTACTCTTCTGATATTCCTGAACGAGACAAAGAGAAAAGATAAAAATTATAACTCAGTTACAATATTCATCAATAGGCTTGTAATGTTGAGGAAAGATAGGGAGCATTAGGTGTTTTCAAGTTGACAATCCGTTCACCAGTCAGTACAGTAGTTTCCCCTAACTGTGGTCCACATTTGTCACATTTTTCTTTGTATATTCCGTACTATTCATCCAGATTAAATGAAATTTTGGCTTCGGACTCTTGCAAGTTTATATTAAATAAATATTGACATATATGTTTGAAATTATTTAATTACAAGTGTTAAAAAATAATAAGCATTTGTACATAGTTGTATTCTGAGTTGCCCAACTATGGTCCACTCATATATTCATGCTTGAAAGCATGAATGGACTATAGCTGGAGCTGTAATTATTCGTAAATCAATACACTGAGTTTCTAATTTAAGGGTAGAAACATAATCTAGCACAGAAATATTAAAAATAAATTAAAAGTACATGGATTCTTTTTATTAGTACACATTACATAAACACTCAATAAACAAGTGAAATCTAAAAGTCATTTTTCTGCAATAATGAACAACTACACCCACCGGCAAAAAATCGGGCCACCTAAAGTTTCTCAATTTTTTATGAGGTGAGAATCAGAAAATCTTTTATGAAATGAAGAAAACATGCTTCCCAGAAAAAAAAAACGTATTGTCATTTGCGCTATTATTTTCAACGCCAAACAATGGATATAATTAAAAGGTGTAAAAACTTACAAATTATATTAATTTTCTTCCAAATGTTCAACTGATTTCGTGGCCACCCAGATGTTCCTAATAGCGGGTATTGCCTCCCCGTGACTGTATGACTGTTACCATTCGCCGATTCAACCCTTCGATCAGATTCTGGATGTCAGTCTCATTTATTCTATTCCATTCTTTACTTAGAACATTTCGGAGCTGCTGTAAGTTGCTTTGAGTTAGACGACTTCTAACTCGCTTCCCTAGCACTTCCCACATATGTTCAATAGGGTTTATATCAGGACTTCTTGCTGGCCATGTCATCCTATTGAATCCAACGTCGTGAAGGAACTCATCCACGATTCTTGTAGCATGAGGGCAAGCATTGTCATGCATTAACAGGAAATTTCTACCAATAAGTGGGGCATATGGTACCACATGTTAAATTAGACATTCTTCGATGTATCTTGGAGCAGTCAAAGCACCTCCATTAATGAAAACAAGTTATGTATGAGCTTCGTACGAAATGCCACTCCATATCATTACTGATCCACCTTTCGTTTTACCGGACCATCATTCGTGCTAGTACCATTGATGCTGGAACAGCCTGTTTGTTTGTTTACTTGACTATAATGTTAAATGGTGTTTTAGAATATACTGAGGTACCGTATTTGCAGAAGTAAATAATCACATTGATCACATTTTATTGAAACAAATATTTCGAAATGAAATACAACTATAGTCCACAAAAAATTGTGGTACATAGTTGAGGACTGACTTCTAGCCTTGAGGTTAAACATTTTTCACGCAGAGTCCTTAACCTCTGCCAGTCTAATTATTACGTGAAAGTAAACACTATATAGCCAGGTGTAATTGTACAAAGGATCATATATCTATAACGTACCAGTTCTACAGAGGAGAGCTTAATAAAACAGACAATCACAAACTGAATGATTTCGTGTCTTCACACATTCAATAGAACGATGCACACTGACCTTGTTAAGCATCCATACCATTGCCACGTGTAATGGTAGATAGACGTATCTATAGGGAACATAATTCCACCACAGTGGCGCCTTAAAATAGCAAACACCTCACTCTTGGGATACTAAGTAGTACATAATGCGTTTTGGACCATAGTTGGGTGCCTGGACCATAGTTATGGGAAATTACGGTACTCTAGCATGCGTAAACGTGTACCTGCTGAATACTCCTTTCGCCACTCACTACTGTAGCATGCGTAAACAGTGACCTGCTGAACACTCCGTTCGCCACTCACTACTGTAGCATGCGTAAACAGTAACCTGGTCAATACTCCGTTCGCCACTCACTACTGTAGCATGCGTAAACAGTTTACCTCTTGACTACACTGTTCGTCACTCACTACTGTAGCATGCGTAAATCGTGTACCTGCTGAATACTCCGTTCACTACTCACTACTATAAAATGCGGGAACAGTGACCTCCTGAGTACTCATTTCGCCACTCACTACTGTAGCTTCCGTAAACAGTGTACCTGCTGAATACTACGTTCAACACTCACTACTTAGCATGCGTAAAGAGTGTACCTGCTGAATTCTCCGTTCGCCACTCACTACTATATCTTGCGTAGACATAGGATGTGAACCGTTGTTTTGCTCGATATAAAAATTGTTTTCGTGATAATCGGAGAAGATTCATCTTTGAAACAGTGAAGATGTATGTTGTTTGTTGTGCATTGCAATTGTACGGATCATGAATTAAAAGAGGAAATTCAAACCCAGGAATCATTCTATGATAAATCTTCTGCACATAACGGAATGTACGTTAAAATTTATATTTGTAATGCTATGTAGCCTATATTTACTTTTAGAACTGTCCAGATTTGTTTATGTTCACCTTGTTATTCACGTAATCGATCGCAGAAACCAGTCAATGTGCTCGTAGTAGCTCACGTCCCCGGCCTATGTACCATGCTGCAGTCATCGGTCCCCAACATTACAAGGCTACATCATTGTATTGATAACAACCTATTTAGGCGGATGATCCTTGTAGGCTACATATCCAAGATTAGGGAAACACCCTTGTCATGTGACCCAAGATCATCACTAGGACAATTAAGGACAAGTACAACAGAAGGAGAGATAAATACACTTCCATTTGGAAGGTGTTTCCATTAGCTATCGGAAATGCAATCCAATGTCGCTCTATTTATAGTCGATATAACACCAAAACTATCAATAACAACCACGATATCGTATGGCATGGGAGTTCTGGCACAGGATTGAGATGTGTTTAAGATATGGTATACTCTAAGCTGTACTGTAGACCAGGGGTGCTCATGGGAGCGCCCTGAAGCCTCGCTCGGGGAGAGAGGGTGCAGACTGGGCAGGTATAAGTGGACCAGAAAACGAGTAGAACTCGCTGCTATGGAACTCGGCGGAGCCAGCGGGGCAAGAAGATGATAATGTATGATCGTCTTTCAAACAAAATATAAATAATATATATCAATTTATTGCATTTACTTTGACACAAGATATTCTAAACAGTAACAGTGTTCTAGGAAGACACGTAAACTTAAAATTCTAGGCATTACATGTGTGTTTGTGCCACCAGACGAGAAATATCCGGAACAATCGATCTACTCGAATGCAGTCGAATCATAGATGTCAAATGCCTATCCCTTAGCTGTGATCTGTCGTTGGTTTAACACATTTTTAGAACAGAGGAAACCTGCTCACATAAGTAGACTACGTCGTACCGAACATACTTATTATTTGCTGCATCCCTGTGCAGACATGGAAAACGACCAGATGAGATATAATGATAGAATGTAATATTATAGTCTTTCAAACAAAATATAAATAATATATATCAATTTATTGCAATTACTTTGACACAAGATATTCTAAACAGTAACAGTGTTCTAGGAAGACACGTAAACTTAAAATTCTAGGCATTACATGTGTGTTTGTGCCACCAGACGAGAAATATCAGGAACAATCGATCTACTCGAATGCAGTCGAATCATAGATGTCAAATGCCTATCCCTTAGCTGTGATCTGTCGTTCGTTTAACACATTTTTAGAACAGAGGAAACCTGCTCACATAAGTAGACTACGTCGTACCGAACATACTTATTATTTGCTGCATCCCTGTGCAGACATGGAAAACGACCAGATGAGATATAATGATAGAATGTAATATTATACCTTCAGTCATTTTCAACTTCACCTCAAGAAAGCTGTCACATTTGAGATCTATTAATTCCATTTGAAGCCTGGAGGAAACTGTGGATATATCAACGGAAAATGAGAACATGAATATTTGACAATCCAACTGGAGGGAATCTACGGTATTTCACTGAATTGTTCCTCAAATGCCTTATCTAAGCTAGTTAAATATTCCACAAATGCAGCATATTGTGAATCCGTAATAATGACACAAATTATCTTAGGTTTGGAAAGTGAGCCAAATTGCGTTCTTGCATTTGTTGTGCTCACAAATTAAGTTTAATTTGAAATACCTTAATTTTTTTGAACAAATGAAGATCTCCCTCAAAAAACGTTGTATATCATATGCAAAAGCCGTTGATATACAACGTTCTTTGAGGGAGGTCTTCAAATCAATAATCAGAATATCTTTATTTTGCAAGGAAATATTTAGGTCATTTAAATGAATTGGCACACCTGTCAGGAAAGTCAAGTCTACAAGCCAAGAAGAGTCAATAAGCTGGTGAAAAGCTCGAGCTAGCGCGTTGTTACGTCATCACAGCTTAATCGTGGCTATCGAGAAAGACAGGCTTCGGCACGAATAAGAGTCACGTGATTATCATGGTCTAAATTCGACGGAAATTCGGAAGGCGGTAGTCTGCTAGCGTTTGCGTCGAGAGAGATAGATAGAGAGGGCAAGGCAGCGTACAACATTGCCACATCGTACTTCACACGCATGTGCGATGCAAATAGCGTAGGAGAGAATTTAAATTATCAAAAGACAATAATGACCTTAGTCGTTGATTACTGTAAGCATGACACCAAACAAACCCTGTTTCCTTCACTAACAACTAACAACATCCGACGGTATGATCACATATCACCGTCCTTCGCAAGTCTCTCGTGGTTCCGACTTAAAGAACGTAGAACTTTACACTCTTTGTCTTTACTCTTTCGAATTCTGCACACTTCAACACCAAATTACCTTTCGTCTCGTTTCTCTTATCTATACTCTAACCACGATGTAAATACCAGATCACTTATCTGTGGCACGCTAAGTATACCTCTTCATAGAACATCTTGTTATTCATCATCTTTTACAATATCCACCTCGCGTCAATGGAATTCCTTGTCACAAAGTATTAGGGGCTGCAAGACAATAAACACCTTTAAGAACAGCTTAAAAGATAACCTTATTAGCATTTCACTCCAATCATACTGATTTAAACTATCACTGACTACATTGTTACTTTTTTCTTTAGACATCATCCTGATTGTGCTGTATTTTAATTGTCTCGTAATAATCTCTTTCTATTATCTAATCTTATTTGAAATATATTAACATTCTATGTATTTTAGTTTAATTCTGCTACACAGTTTATTTCAGTGTTTAATTAATAGTTCATAGTATTTTGTTGTTTAATTTGTAAATAACTTTTGTATACATGTAACTCTCATCTCAATCAAATTGTTGGATTCTTTGTAAGTTCATGCATATGTATATACACTTTTTGCTGGTTGAGTGGAAGAGAAGGCCTTACGGCCTTAACTCTGCCAGCTAAAATAAATCATTATTATTATTATTATAATATTCTTTGCACGGTTCTCAATCCCACACCACATGCTTCTGCAGTCGTTTCTTGCACGTTGGCAACGTTGCAGCCAGCATCAAGATGGCCGGCAGCGTTGTGGTCGTCAACGTTTTTAAAATAATTATATACCTTAAACAAATTTTCCGCACCTGACTGTGCAATACTTTTTTTTTTACAGTCTCTTCTTCCATTTATTTATCTTACACACACACAGTAAATGTTAGTTTTACTTATTCAATGTATTGAGACACTCACACGTGAACAAACGAACTTGGGAAGTACTTGTTACAGACTGATTCCGATTGGGTCTGCTGTAGAAGCTTGTGACGTCACATGCCAGAAATGCTACGGCGCATATAGCAGCCCACCGCCTTCCGAACTGCCGTCTAGTCTAGTCATGGCCATTTTGATAATCGCCTAATATAAATACATGTTCAAAGTTCTAAAACACGAAGGAATTGCTATATTAAACTTATGTTAAACGTTCATTTATATATGAACTTGTTCAATGTTGGCCATGTTTTGACTATGAATATGACGTCGCGCCGTAGCCTATCTTTCTCGTTAGCCACGAGCGTCAGCACCTCGTCCTGCGCAATTTGATTGAATTGAATTTACGGGAGGGGGCACTATGGCCCAGCATTGCGACCCGTTACGGTCCATTGCGCTAACCCTCAAGCTAGGCGCATTCCCAAACCCACACCGGCTGACTACACTAAGGTTCGCTACGTACCCAAGTGTCGAGCAGGCAACCCCTCCGTCCCTAGGCCAGCCCCCTCCGTGCATCGCCAGCTGACGATCGGAGAATGCTAAGGATCGATGACGAAATAGAGAAATGGTGACGGAATGATGTAAATGTCTAATATGGGGGAAAACGGCAGAACCCCGAGAAAAACACCAACTGCGACCTTGTCCGCCACAAGTCTCACTATGGATTTTTCAATGAAAACTCTCAGATCTGACTGGGACTCGAATCCGGCCGCCTGCGTCACAGGTCAGAGGGAATAATTTTTGTTTTATAATTATTACTAATATTTGCTATTTTGGCAGATAAGTGCAATGGATTTGGTTGAAATGTACGGAGAAATTCGGCTTTTACTTTTTCTTTATCATATATTTATTTATTTTATTTGTTTTTAGAGTTATTTTGGTTTTTATAGGTTTTTATTTTGTTATTAATGACAATTCAACCACCGCAGGGTCGCCCTGCCCTAGCTCCACATATATGAACTGAGTACAGGTTGCCCTCTGTGAGCACGACTGCTTAGACCACAGTTAAAGTAACGAAATCTAGAGACGACCCTAGTGCCTCAAAGGGCTCTAAATAGAACTCTGAACTTTAGGATATCCTAGCATTGTAGAAGAAAATTGCAGTGTTAGGCTTCTATCTTTTACTTAAACAGTAGAAAGCTTTTCCGTAGCCTTCAATTATCCCTGTTCACTATATCACCTACGAGAGTCGAGGTTACATTCAGTCTTGTAGCTCAGCTTCAAGTGCGAACTTCCTCCACCAGTCCTCCACCACTCCCCGTCAAATACCGCAAATCCCGCACGGCTCCCAGAGCAACCATTTTGGCCGCAACGCAAAGAATTAGATTGGGAGAAAAAAAAAGGCGAAATTTTATGATTACAAAGAGAAAAATAAGCACAAGCGTCTCTCTTTATTGAATTGAAAAGGATTCTTCTTTTCCTCTGGCTAATTCTTTCTTCTATGGCTTAGTACTTTCCTTTTCGTTTCGATTATACGTACTTCCTCTTAATGCGTAGCTTTTGTACTTGAAAGGCAAACAGAAATTCGAATGTATTTGCAAAGTGAAATAATTTTCTATTCTTAAGCCTATTGGATGAATGTTTCGGTAATAAATTAAAAAGGAAAATACCTCCGTTCTAAATATTTTTACGCTCCTTCTGAACCACAAAATACAGTACACAGGAAGTTCGCTCTTATCCAATAACTGCGTTGCAGTATTTTGATGCTGGAGACACGAGTTCAAAATACACTGAGTCCCATTTAAAATGCCAATATAAGAAATGACTATAACACAAAATATATACGCTAAAGAAAAGTAAAGTAAATAAATTATATTCTGTAAGTCGTAAGGACAGACAGGATTTATTCGGAAATTAGGACCTAAGAGTAAATATATATCTGTGAAGGGCCTATAAATAAATGCTCTGAAAATAATTATTTTTCCTCTGATAAGAACCAGGCAACATGTATTGAAAATTTTTCTACTCAATTTGAGAAATCATGAAGAAAATAGTCTGATTTACTGTATTATAAATCGCCTTTTCTTGTCAAAGTTATTATTTTGTTGAGTTCGTAATGTGTAATATTTTAGTACAAATCACTATATAAAAGCAAACATACCCAAAAGCGCTTCTTAGAGGTAGGGTTAAGGTAAATGCTCCTAAGATTGCGCACTTATTGGATTTGTGTCCTTAGATACTTATTTTTGAGACCAATATAAAAACTATATTTATGAAACGAAGCTCTTGAATCTTAAGATCACAATAATATGAAAAAAGTTACAAAAATGAAATATTTGTTTTTTTCAAAAATACTTCTTTGAAAAGTTGTGAACGCGCAATCTTACATGCACTGTCCTATAAGACTGCGCACGTTGTCCTTTAAGAATGCGCGTCAACACATGTCACATTTAAAAAGTCCAACGCCTTCGTAGCGTGAACAATCTTCATGTCACCACTGTTTGCACCCACTACACTGCACCCAGTCCTCAGAAATTGGTTCTTCATAGGTTTCTTCATAATTAGGACACAAAATTGTTCCTTCTAAAACTGTCCGATGTGATGAAGTTGACGCTGATGGACTGTCGCAATTGAAGCTCTTCCTGCATTGTTTAATGTTGCACGACTATTTTGTAGTAGCTAAAGAATCACCAGAACTGGTCTTTTTGCATTGTTTCTTGTTGCTAGAATTTTTCATTGTTTCTAGAAGTGAGTTCTTGTACGAAGAGAAAGAGAAAATTTCATATATTTTTTTTTAAATTCGTTTCGTTTTCTTTGCCTCTGTTGTCTCTTGTGACGAAGAGATCATAGCTGGTGAAATTAGTGCCTGTTCAATAATCTTAGGTTGAACTGCTAAGGAAATTTTTCTCCATTTTCGTATGCTTTAATCATTTTCGATTATTATTCGACTTTTCTCCAATATTTCTTGGGAAAATATAAATTTTCTGTCTGATTTAATTACATACGACGAAGTCATGACACACTTGAGTAGAAAGTTGTAAGAATTGAAATAATATTTCATTAAAAAAAAACTGGTTGTATAAGATGACGTGCCTCTAAGATTGTTCAGTGCGCAATCTTAGAGGATTCTACATAGTTCTGAATTGTAGTCAATAAATGGCAGAAGTGTTTACTTAGACAAACGGGAAAAGTTCATAACGTAGGATATGTAGGCCTATTTGTCTAGCAACAGTAATACATGCATGCAGGTTTACATCGTTGGAATTGTTAAATAAACTTAACCTTCTTCATATGTAAATTTATAAGATAATCTGGGTAAAATCTATTTTACGTAATAAACCTTTACAAAAACCACTTTCACACAAACACTTTACACCATGGAGCTATATCTCGCAAGCAACTTCTCTCGACGGAACGGTGGGAATCAACAATGCAGCCAACTATAAAAATATGACACTGCGCAGTCTTAGTTGTTTTTACCTTACTGAATGTATGCATTTCCATGAAATTCTCGAAATTCATAATTTACAGCGCACTGCAATTTTCTCGTTATACTTTGTATGAGAGAAATTTAATCGATCATTCATAACGGAGAAATACTGGTGTTTTGAACATCTTGGTCCTAAAAATCGGTGAAAACGAATTTACTTCAACTGTCGACAAACTACCACACTTAACTCCCAAGTCATTGTTAATGGTAGCCCAGTTGACCCTCATGACAAACTTTTATACACCTAAATCCAGGGGTGAACAAAGATAACAAATGTGGTGTCAGTATCCTTCATTTATTAGTTACTTGGTCGTTTCTTTTACATTCGTATTATTAAATTGCGATAGAAGTGCTGTGTTATTATGAAATAGAGAAAGAGTTTGATAAAACGGGAGGAAATCAACACATTTTCTCTCGTGGGTAAAAGTTACTCCCATAGAAAACATTTGTATATCGTTGCTAGGGCGTTATATAGCTACTCTTGTTTTTTGTGTAAAGAGATAATTCTTTTTTTTTTCAGGCAGTTCAATTTTGATATTTTAAAGCAACAAATATATTTAACTCAATAGTTTTTTTTTTTTGTAAATTTTATAATGGGAGAAGTATTTGTTGAAGAACCAGGGGATATAGAAATTGAAGAGGCATACATTACTGACGAGAAAAATCGGGTATTGCACTTATCCATGGTTGGGCAACTCGTGCTCACAAAGTGCTACAAAGACCTTGAAAAAGAGAAAGATGGAGTCAGCCGCAGCAGTTACAAGTTATTTATAGTTTCGCTGCAAAAGCAGTTCACTGCCACGGTGCGTTCTGACGGCTCATGCGGGTGGTCGTGATATCTACTCCATGATTTGAATTTCAGAATGACGCATGGTACAATAATTGTAGCAATTTTAGACAGACTGTACCTAAACACACACAACAAAATTACACTATTTCCTAGCTCTGTAAATTAGTTTAGTACTGGAAACACAAACTGAATACAATCTTTTCAAGATACAACAAATATAGCTGCAACACTATTCGTTAATATTTCTTATCATATATCTTATATGAAACACAGAACGCGAGAATTTACAAGTCTTTGTATATTAAAGAGGATTCCTCTGTTCTCAGAAAGGTAATAGTCTGTATTCGCAGACAATCACAAATTCAAGGAAGTAATTTTTTACATGTAACGGAAAATTAAATAAACTAACTTCTGAGCTCTTTCTGACACTTAGAGCTTTACACTTCTTTTTTATATTAAACTCTGCCTCAATCCCATACACCATATATGGAAGCAAAGAGTATATTTGGAAGTTCTGACGTAGTATCATTGCGAACAGTTCGATTCCGGATTTCGCTAGAATCTGAGTGGCGTGCTGTTCTGTAGATTATGAATTAAAGCTATAAACTTCCAGGATCTTCTATCGGCTGTAAGCCAAAAGGATGTGAGAAAAATCTCGATTCGTTGTCAATTGTCAGTTTCTCCAAACTTACCAGTGAATTCTGCCGTAGATCTTGAAGTAGAGTCTTATATATTTGATAAAAAGATTTTCTTATCACTTTCAAGATAGTTTATAGTCAAGGAAAGTTAAGTTGTCTATGTTCTACATGATACTGCCAAATTTCAAATTTATCCGTAAGTGCTCTTAGCTAGTCAATCACATGTCATGTAATTCTGTAACTCGCACGAACAACGTGCTAACGATATTTCATATCAGTCTCACCTTGTTGACAACCCATTTTTACCTTTAGCTGTTCTAAAACCGATCTAGACAGTATTTCTTTACTAAAACCTTCACTGTGTTTATTTGTAACATAAAATGTCATGCGTAAGGAAGTGTAATACAACATAATACAAGCTTTACTTCTCTCCGTAATAAAAAACTCTTTCTCTTTCGACTAATCACTAAAGGGAAATGATCTGGGGATTATATTGTTTTCACTTAAAACGAGCCGCCACTTACTGCAGACGCGAGCGAACTTGTGTCTTACAAGAACCGCATACAGGCATTACAATTAGTACAGAGTCCGTCCTACTTGCGCTGAGGTTGTGTTGACACTTTAAGTGCGCGAGTTGCGCACCCATGCACTTATCCATCGTGAAAGTGAAAATATTGGACATATTTCACGATAGAAAGGAAATGTTGCTGGGACATTCCTCTCGTGATAAAGAAGACAATGGACATCCCTGACAAGAAAATCGAGTTGGTGTGTTCTTGGGATTCTAAATTCTCTCTTTTTCTCAGCCGTTGTCCTCCAGAGAGACTGCTGTCCATGTTAATAAAATCAATTCATCAGACTGTCTTGCCCGGAACAACCAGAAAGAGACTAACATCGTCAGTAAATCCTTCCCATCCAAGACACGTAACTTGGCATTTCTTTGTCAGGCTCTCTGCCATGTCCTTCCCCTGTTATCTTGGTCTAGTGTAGTCAGAGTTAAGTTCAGGCTTTTTGTCTCCTGAACTTACTATTCCAAATCAACTGTGATTTCAAATATAGTGAAAAGTTCTTACTGTGCAAGATTTGAGACTTCCACGGTGGTTGGAGTGTAATGTAATTTATGGATATTTGAACCATATTGCATTATACATATAGCTCAACTTATGAACGATCGTTTGCGTTTGTAAATTTAATAATCTGATTGGCTATGTATTGTATACTTTTAGTAGAGCCATCGATGTAGCTCAGTCGGCAGACTCGCTGGGCTGCTGATACGGAGCTGCGTTCGGGCTTGGGTTGGATCCCCCTTTGGTCTTTGGTTTCTTCCGAGGTTTTCCCCAGCCGTGGGACTGAAGCCGGATGGTCTATGGCGAATCCTTGGCATCAACCTCTTTGATTTGATTACCCCCCTTTGATTTGAATACCTGGTTGGGTTTTTCCGATGTTTCCCCCACCAAAAGGCAAATGCCGGGTAAGGGTAATATTTTGGCGAATCCTCGGATCTCATCTCATCTCACTACATCTCGCCAAAAAAAAAAAAGCACAAAATTGTGAAAATTGTAGAAAATTACTAAATTGTAAAACTATAAAATTTTGTAAAAATTGTAATTGTAATATTGTAAAATGTTGACTTGTTCCACATCTTAAAGCTTCATTGCTCATGTAAGATCTATGGAATAAAATAAATAAATGAATGGAATGAATGAATGAATGAATGAATGAATGAATGAATGAATGAAAAGTAGAAGAAAATGTACCCAACTTACTGGTTCCATCTTAAAAGACACTGATAACAAAACATAGAGTATATGTAGGCCTATTGAAATCTAAGCAAAGTGACCTTAAAGGGGTGGCTTCTTCTGTAGAATTTGTTTCTACAGAATACCTCTCATACTGGAAAATGTTTCTGCAATTGAAGAGTTCCAAGAATGTTAAGTAGGCCTAATGGCTAAATATCAATATTGACTACCATGCATAGGATTTTCGTACCCAAACAAGTTAGAGAAGTTATCGGTTAGTACATCCTGGCCGTTCAGAGTGAAACTCAGATGCTAAATGCATACGTCAGGACACTACGAAAGGTATAGTTAAGTACATAATAATAGTAATAGTAATAATAATAATAATAATAATAATAATAATAATAATGGATCATGACAACTGTAAGTGGGATTGCTACTAAATTGAAATGCTCTGTCCAGCTACATTTTAACCACATAAATGCAATAAAACTTCGAAACTAGCGCTGTACAAAATATTAGTGCTACATATGACAGAAAATATAATTAGATAATGATACTGAACTAGTATATAGAATATACAGGAACATCATTCTATTTTTAATTCAATCTTTATTGTAAATGAGTTTTTTAATGCACTTCACTCCCACCCCCTCTACCAGTAAACTTCCAATCGTCCTCCACCAAGAACCAAGGCCGCGTATGCAGTCAAAGTCACTTTACGGTCACAGTAAACAGTACTCAGTATAGTACGTTAAAGAAATAAGTTCGCGTTTTCCACTGACGAAAGGGATTTCAATATTGAATCACATTTTCGCACAGGTATTGTCGTCCGTTTGCATACATCGCATCCCGGTTTCCCCCATCCGCTTCTGCTCGACCTTCTGTAAAGGCTAGTGGTTGGGCTGTCTTAGCCCTTTTCTGAAAATATTAATTTCTGTTAGGAATTAGACGTCTACGTAATATTATATAACTGTTCAAAATAACTGAAATAAAAGGGCCTCGTTAAGCAATGAAGTGTTACGTGAGTCACTAGTACGAAGGACGAAACTGGTAATTGGAATTAGGTACAATAGTCTATAGTGCGATAATATGCACAAAAGAACTGAAGCCTCTATCAAAATGAACGGCCACTATTTTCAAAATTGTGTTTAAATATCCATATTATGATTATTTTTCAATTTAACTTCATTCTCTATATTGTACGCTAATGTGCTGTAGACAGTGTAATATACAGTGCAAAATGAATACGTCCGAATGGATAGCTCAGTTCGTGAGTAAAAACACTTATTGCTACTACAGTACTGTATTTTGATTAAACAAAAATCTAATGAAAATTATCAAACTCAAGATCGCGATATTTCCTAGTTTACGTGAATGGAAGAACTACTTTTCTTCCCTCCTATTCATAGTAAAGTGATTTTTTGTATTTTACGTCAGTATCATCGAAATCCAGTCGTGGGAGGGGGTAGCAAACGGTGTTTCCGGTTCTCAACCGTTAATCCAAAGGTATAGTCAGGTTAATATTAGGAATGTTAGTAAAATAAAATGATGTCCCTGTATTATACAACGTAATAGTAATCATGATACGCATTAAGTGTATATATTCTATATACAATATATGCAATTAATTCATGTAACAAAATCAGTTCCGTTACGGTGAACAAACTTAATTCTGAGATTATGAAATTCATATCTTTCACCATAATAATTGTCAGTAAAAAAATTGTTTAAGCTAACAAAATATTCTTCCTATGTTACATGATGTTACAGGGACACAATTATAATAAAAAAAATCAATAAACAAATTTACAGTATTTATATTTTACACAATATATTCAAATAATTCATTTATCAAAACCTATACGCGTTGCAATGAACGAAAACACATTCTGAGGTTATGAAATGCAAATATTTTACGAACGTCAAATAAAATTTGTTTACACTGAGAGAATGTTCTTTCTACTTCACATAACAATACATTTATAATACATTACATCACAGCACAGATCATGATTTCGTATAAATCACAGTACGTTTCCATTTCTTATGCTGAAATAGTACTCCGAAATTCGAATAATACCAACTGTAACGTAGATCTTGCTGGAGGTATTCTTTTGAAAGAAAGAAAATAAAGAAGAAATAAGTATTGTATATTTTATAAATGAAGTTAAATTAATTTAGGCTCTAGTGAAATTGGAATGGGATAAACTTGTGTACAGAAACGAGCCCACATAGAAAATTGTTTAAAAAATACAGATCAAAATTAAACACAATATACCATAGACTGATAAATTAAAATAATATTAACACAAAAGTCTGAATGACAATTCAACTTCCTCTGTATTAGAATCAGATCACAATGTAGTTGTAACTGGGTGTTTTACATGAACAGCATTGAACGATGGAGCGTCTGTATTAATTCATAGTCTATGCGTACCTGTTTGCAATTCTAACCTGCTTATGAATCCATGTGACGTAATAAATGTATCAGAAGAAACTACTCGATCCGCTGTACGTTTGGGAACACAAATGCGCTGCCTATTGGTTACATACACAAAATTTTATATTAGTAAAGCAAAGCATTATTTTACTGATAAAATTGGTTTTGCACCTTATGTACAGTATTATTATTGCCGTTATTATTAAAAGTGTAATTAGCCTAATATAGCTATGATCATCATCATCCTTTTTCACATAATACAGACTGTCCCAAAAATGTAACAGATTTGATTAACTATAATACTAAGAATTATTATGATACAGAAATGTTTTATAATTAAAAATAATGTAAACAAATGTAGGAGCCAGCCATTTATCAAAAGTGTACGAATTGTTAGCCATTATGGTCCAGACACAGCTGATAACTCTGGTCAATGGAATTCAAAACGTTCGTAATTATTTCAACTGGTATTTGTACATATTCTCTTTCAAGGGCTGCTTTCAGCTAATTCACTGTAACTAGTCTTGTGCTATAAGCATTGTGCTTGAGGTGCCCCCACAAAAAGAAGTCCATCGGGTCCAAATCCGGTGAGCGTGGGGGTGTTCGGTGCATCGTCTTCATCCTATCCATCTGTTCATCAGATTTCCGTCAAGTCAGGCCCTCACGTCGCGATGCTACTGCGGAGGTCGCTCCATCCTGCTGGAAGTACCAATCTTCCTTCCTAAACATCTCTTGAATGCGTGGCATGATGGATTCCTGTATCAATTTGAGGTAATTATACCAGTCACGGTATGGTAAAAAAATAAAGGTCCAATTAAGGTATGCATCGACGCTTAGAATGGTAATTTCTCTTCAAGAAATGAAAATTTTTTTGTCTCATATCATTGCCTGATTCTTCTAATTTTTAAACATATATGACATGTTTAGGTTTTCCCAATATTGATGGATGAAATTTAATTTTGTCATACTTCTTGCGCAGCTGCTTGCGCCAGAAATGGGTTAAATCTATTTACGAAAGGATAACAAACCCCAGTATTCTGAGCAGTGTTTGCATAACAAGACTCAAAATGCAAACAAGTCTTTCTATGGTTTGATTTGGAGACGTTGCCCCAAAGAAACGTATGTAGGTCGTACAACCCTGAAGCTTGGGGTCATGGATGTTATATGTCGCTTCAATTGTGGCAACGAAGTTGAATTGGACATATTCCGGAAGATGAGCATCACCCCCAGGAAAAACACAATGGCTGGAGTGAACGCTGCAGACGAGACTCGAACCCTGAAGGCCAACATACAGTGAACTCCTGAGCAACAGCAGCGAATACGGTACCGGAGGGCTGTGAAAAAGGGGAAAATTGACCTGAAGACACAAGAAGAGGGCCTCACCTATGATGCAGGAGGGTTTTAGAAGCAAAAGTATGTTATTTGTTAACTAGCTTGAACTTAAAATTTAACTTCCTTTTTACCCTATTTCAGTTTTTTCAACATTTATCAGTCCTTGGGTAAGTAAAAAGTGCGCTTAAAATTGAGCTATCGACTTCATTCAAACGCCAAATTGAAGCTTAGACATAGAGTTATGTTTTAATCTAAAATGAACTAATTTAGCCAAAAGAATAGCAATGCCTCCCTATAAATAAATAAAAAATAATAACTTTTTTTACGTGATAGAAAAATACATAAAAATAGGGGAGAAATGCTATTTTTCATTCTAGACTACAATATTCTTAACTGTTTAGGGATCAGTTTGGTGAAAAATGAATGATCTAGGTCAATTGTAAGCGAAGAAATGCTTGCCAAAAGAATATATGATTTTTTTCACAAAATGTTCGTCCTGTGCCCCCAAAATGTTATTTTCTTTTATTTCCTTTTGCATTCTTTCATTTGACTGTAAAAAGTAGTAAGTGAATTTTGAATTTAAATTGAGGGGAAATTGTAAAGTTTTACTCCTAGAGTCGATGCATACCTTAAACAAAATGCTGACAAACCACACCACACTGACTCCTGGTAAGTTCACATGGTGTTCTGTCAGATTAGGACTGTCAGTTGTCCAGTAGCTGAAATTGTCGCGATTAATTTAGCAATTGTGATTTACGTTGGTGCATCTCGTTGAAACTCCCTTCTAAACCGTCTTTGCACTTCACTTAAGTTCTCAGTCTTCCAATAGCACTTTAGAATAAATTCCCATTCCTCAAAACTTAGTCTGACTTCAGTCACACCTGAAAAATAGTGTAGTAGTTATGATTTGTCAAAGAGTGTATACATTTTTTGGACATCCTGTATATTTACCACTGGTTTAGTTGTCCTAAAATTATACGGTAGTGGTTGGATCATATATTTGTGGTTTCAAAACCAGCCAAGGATGAAGGATTTTAAAGAGCAATACAATATGAGCATGGGTTCCTCTGGGAGGAAAGTAAAGTTCTGGGCAAATGTCGTAAATCTATTACAAGCAGAAAAACTCTTTTCCTGACAGAAAGCTCCAGGAAAATACTGTTGACCACGTTGAATTTCGATGGCAGTTATTTTCACAGCTAATAAAGTCGTTAAATTAAATACTACTACAGGTATTCTAATAATATCAGACCACCACTACTAAGTAGTAGCCTACTATTAGTACTACCAATATTACTCCTATCACCATGTTACCTTATCACGAAAGAATTCAGATTTAAAATATTCGTGAAATTTTAGTTTTAGCGTCAATTGCAATGTAATTAAGAAGCAATAAAATGCAAATATGTAAGGTTCGAAACTAGAACAATTTGCGAAGTTCAGTTTATCCGAGAATACAATACAGTTTACTTATTGATCTATGTAGACCTATAATATATGTTTGTAATTACACATATGCAATTCAATCACAATTGGTAATAGTAATATATCATTATTATATCGCATGGTACAGTACAATGGTACACCCATGCCTGTAATATGATAGACCTTTCAGGATATCCCAGACACTAAGCTCGACTGGTGAATTAACTCCTACAGATATGGCAAGAATAATTATATTCTTATTTTAGTGAATGATGATTTTTTACGGAAAAGACAAAATGTAATAGTCTATTTCGAACTATATGAGAGGCAGTACTGCAACAAATTAAGTTGTCAACTTTTGATGAGATCAGATAATCAGTATATTGCCTACACAAGAGATTTAGAGAGTGAAGTGGAAACTAACCTCGGAAAGTTACCTCTGGATAACAATTTGATCTCCCCAGACACCATTAAGAAGAAAAGAAGAAAAGCTTGACATAAGTCGAATGCAAATTGAGATTTTCGACTCGATGTTGCAATTACTGTTGGAAGCAAAGAAATCTTCTTCCCAGTAGCCTCAGAAAGTGCATTTTTGTGTTTGGTTATACTGATAATATTACGATAATATGAAATATTTAGCTAACTACAACAACGTAGCAATGAAAACTGAAAAAAAAAAAAAAAAAAAACGTTAGACACGCACTCATTGTTGCCTTGTCAAATAAATACATGCGATAATTAAAACGCTTACTGTTACACAATTGTGCACGGCAGCACTCATTGTTGCAAAGATAATATGAACTGACTGAAAGACAATAATATACATTCGGTGAAGTCACTTTCATTGTAGCGGTTATAGAAATAAATTAAAATATACCTATAGGCAATTTTAATACTAAATTAATAAATAATAGATAAATAATCAAATAAAGGCAAAAAAGCACTTATTTTGTAAATTAGGCATTTATATTAAAAAAGGCAGAAAAGGGCAACATAAAACTGTGACGTTTCAATCACAAAGGTATAATTCGTATATTTTGTAAATTAGGCATTTATATTTAAAACGGCAGAAAAGGGCAACATAAAACTGTGACGTTTCAATCACAAAGGTATAATTCGTACAGATTTACTTTCAAAATGAAGATAGATTTAAAAAGGCATTCTGTCAAATTTCCTCTCTCTGGTAATAATCCTAAAACAATCAATGAAAATAAGACGAATATAATTAATTATGTGCAGTCGATTACGCAAGAAACATTAGTGAGAGTGGTTGAAAATAAGTATAAAAGAGTCGAAATATGCCTTCAAGAACGAGGAAAACACTTCCAGCATCTCTTATGATTGTGGTGAATACACAGTTTACGTTTTGTTCCTAGCGTAAGTTCCAGCTACTACCATCATAACTGCAGTTGCTAACGCATACAGTCCGCTGTCTCCAGTGCGGAGAAACTTACCTGGTGCATTGTAGAATCACTTTGAGGAAATTGTAAATGTTTTCAAACGTTTGAAGTATCAGAAATACGGCGTATACAGTGCTGAAACCGGTAAGAGAGAAAAATGAATTAGCTGGATTACTGGCTAAGAAAAAACTGCCTATTGAAGGCTGCACAGGAAGGAATGGTGAACGAAAAAAAAAGTTCGGAGCAGAAGAAGATATCAAATGATACATGACATTAAGATATATGGATCGTTTGCAGAGGCTAAGAGAAAGGCGGAAAATAGAGGAGATTGAAGAATGTTGGGTTTGCAGTGAAAGACCTGCCCTTCGGCAGAAAACAGAATGAATAAATGATTGAAGCTATTTATGGTTAGGACTTAATTTTACTTCATACATAAGCTAAGAGAAAATAAAATACTTCACAGTTTTTGCTTGTCTTGAAGCATCCATCCTGCAAGAAGAGTGAGATCTATTAGCGAATGCATGACTTGAGAACAAGTTAGAAACTTTAAAATTACTTCTATTTGCTTGCTTTATCGACTCAGAGGATACGTGAATTCGAAAACTACTCACTGAGATTGAACTGCGAGACAAACAATCTTCTCAACTTTCTCAAGAAATGCAGAATTTTCAGCTAGAAATGTAATCAGGAGTGTCTGTAATATACTTTGTGAATGTGGCCAGTTTCAGATTAAGATAATCCTATCGGTACTCAACTATCAGAGTTAGCGGAATTGCCTGATACGATTTTTTAAATAAATAGGTCTCGTTCAAAATTATGTTTCATTGCTACTGTGTTTATTAGGATTTTGGTGAAGACCGCTCTCCTCAAAACTTCAGCTACAACCAAAATAGAGTCTTAATTTTGAGTTGCTTTAACAGGTTGCAAATTCATGAGTCCTATAAAATTTCGAGTTCTACAATTAATTCCATTAAAAGATTACGATAGGCTATTTTACTACCATCGACGATTTGGGAATTCTGCCCTGCCCTTTGAAAGCTTCTAATACATATAAAAATTAGATCCGTCATTGTCAACTGCAGCGGTCAGCGACGACAGCACACAACAGAGCCTATTCAGTGTTTCCAAATCCATTCTTAAAATCCCATTAAATAGCTAAATTGTCAATGTAAAATGAGATTATTTTGCCGCTGTGAGTGCTAGATGTACTCGATAATTCCTTAAATCAGCAATATAAATTTAAAAAATTTTACTCCCTAAACTAACACTGAGAAAGCCCACCGCTGTGGTCTCGTGATAGAGTCGTCGTTCCCTAACCCAGCGGGGCGAGGTTCGATTCCCCGCTTTGGACGAGTTGCTTAGGTGAGGTTTTTTTCGGAGTTTTTCCCTCACTCCTATGGATGAATATCAGACAACTTTATCAGGTGTATCGAACCCTACTCATTCTCACCACTTCCTTTCCTCCCTCATTATCCCGGTTGTCTTCCTTGGTTTTCAGATCGCGCATGCGGCGGCCTTCCGAAACTGCTTACATTCTCGGCCGGCCTCCATGGATATGTCAAGCGTGGTAGCTGGTGACCCAGCAGCGGAACCCACTCCCCTCCCGACGGGAGAGGTGATCTACACCTCTGACCGTTGAGGAGACGGGAGGGGTGGTTTACGCCTCAGACCTTTTGAGGAGTGCAATGTGGGGGCTGTTGTGGGTGGAATGGTATACAGACTAGAGGGATGGCAGGACTGGTCGTCAGGGTGTTAGTGGTTAGGTTGGTTCGGCGTGGGTGCAGTCGATGGTCTTGCAACTCATCCCAGGGACGCACAATAGACCTCAGGTCGCGGTGCACAGGGATGTTCCCCTCCCAACCTCACAGAGAGAAAAAGAAAACACTGAGAAACACCAGATCTAGTGGGAAAACAACTAATTCGATAACACTGGCTATAGAAGAGAAGAAGGATAACTGTTACCATATTGTTACTATACTTCGTTACATAATATCTGACAGGAGATGTAAACATTGCCGGCAGAGGAGAAGTATAATTGCTATTCAAAAATGGCAGAGGTGGGGTGGGGGTAGAACGTTTCACACAGCTTAACTTCAAGTGAAGCGCGGAATGAGATCTCTGCCATCGGTTAAATAACAATTGTACTGCTCTCCTCCCCTACCGGCAATGTTACTTCTGCTGTCAGACAATATGGAACGAAGTACAGTTTCGATGTCTAGGCGATCCCTCCAAAAATTTGGGTGTATGAGTAACATCTTCTGCAGTAAATGTCTTGCAGAGAATAGTACCACAATCACTACATATGGTGTCAAGTTTTGTATATGATTTGATCATACGTCGTCCTGTGAAGTGGTTAGTTTGTATTCCTAATGTTTGTCGTCCTACAATTTCGCTCTGACTTCTTAAAACATTCTGAGTTATTGATTGATATGCAGTATTCTACGATGTTTTTAGAAAACGATGTAAACAATTTTCCTAAGAAAATAATTATAGTGCAGAGGATGGCATTCCGTAGTGGAAATATAGCAATCGACGAAATCAACTACTTTCACTAACTTCCCACAAGTGCATGGTTGTGTGGAAATATCAACATCTTTAGGATTATTTAGATTAGTCATTACCAACTGGTCGAGTTGTGACGTCGGAGCACGCTTTTGCTGTCGAAGAAGAGGCCTGTCAGAGCCGAGCTCGGAGCTGTGGCGGATCGTGGATTGTCAGAGCTATTAGCTCTGGTTGAATGTATAGGTCTAATAGTATAATGTAGAGAATATTAGTAATATGCAGAAAGGAAAATAGATATCGGTTCCTTTGATTCTTATAAAACCATGCTGGCAGCTGTGTTGACACAAGGCCTGCTATACATACTAGTAATACAAAGAAATATAAAAATGAAAACGTATTAGGTACAGAATTAGACTTATTATACATACAGAAAAATACAGTAGTATAGGTAGTAGTATTAGTAATAATAATAATAATAATAATAATAATAATAGCGTAATAATGATAGGCCTACTAATTAAAATTTATATATTATATACGGCATGCAAGGAATACCATACTTAAGCGGGCAATGTCTTTTGTTTCATTTTTTTTTAATTCCCATTCATTCATGAAGCAACTACAAATATGTAGAATCTACATTGCAGACCTACCAGTTCATGCCAAACACAGATTACACATTTCATTGTACAGTACCTGTATTATCTAATCCTACTATTTCTTCATTCGATACGAAGTAAAAACTGACATTTCTTCAGAAATTAAGACAATATTTCTATATCTCACTTAAATTGCTAACTTTCAACTTTACACAAGGAAATATAAATTCATTTTGGGCAGCAGAGTACTGCATTATTCTGTCACTTATCGTAAGCATGTTTGTAGACAATTATTGTAGTACTACATAAACTTATAAACATTAGGACTTAAAAACATCGTTAGAGCCACAGTTTTCATTTCCTTTGGGTATCACATTCCTTTCTTGCTTCGATCCCTTAAATCCACTTGAATTTTCACAATGTGTGCTAAATCTTTACGGTAGTTAAAAACATATCACATAAATTTTGAATTGCTCGCTATTTCCACTCGCAAAGCTGAAAATCACGACTGTTTTCTCTTACAGATGACAATGAGGATACTTTACTTTGTACATGCCGTTTTTTTAAATCGTTTTAATTTCTTCAATGTTTCTTTCTTTCTCTTTCAACAGAAAAAGTTATTTTGGAACACTTTGCAGAAATTTCAGTGTTGTTGCAATGTACTTGCATTTTCATTCATATCTTCGACCTAGAAAATAAAATATAAAATTATTTAAAGACATGTAGTTCTGATGTTTAGATTATATCAGGTAACTTTCTACATAAGTAAAATATGCCTACCTACTGAATAACTGCATTTAGCTTGAGTTCACACAAAGAGTTTTTAATAAAAGGCCAAGCCGCCCAGAACTATAGTTTAGTCTAAAAATAAGTCCACATTTACTTAGAGTACATTATATATATATGTATATATATCCATGTATGGTGGGTCCCTATCACCACGGCATGGCGCGTCCTCAGGTTGCGGATAGAGGAGACGGCCTCCAGATATGGAGGATAGCTGCGAATATATTGAATAAGCAGTCGTGGACAGCCGATAAGGGGTGGTCCTCCAGCTTGGGGGTTGGGCGAAGGGCTAACAACCCATCACCGTAAAAAACACCTTGTTACGAATTCCTACAGTAAGCCTCGGAATAGGACTGATTCTCTGGCACGACCACAGCAAAGGAATAAGGTTTTGAGATTTGGCACTTGGAACGTAACTAGTCTTTATAGAACAGGAGGGGTAACATTAGTAGCAAAAGAACTAGCTAGATATAGAATAGACTTTGTGGGAGTACAAGAGGTTAGGTTAGATGGGAATGGCATATCACAAATAGGAGATTACTTGTTGTATTATGGGGAAGGAAACAATAATCACCAATTAGGAACAGGATTCTTTGTACATAAAAGAATAAAATCAGCAGTAAAAAAGGTCGAATTTATCAGTGACAGGTTATCATATTTAGTACTTAAGGGTAGATGGTGCGACATCATAGTTATAAATGCTCACGCCCCTACAGAAGAGAAAGACGACTATATAAAGGATAACTTCTATGAGGAATTGGAACATACTTTTGATCAGTTCCCTAGATATCATATGAAAATTTTATTGGGGGATTTCAACGCTAAAGTCGACCTGGTTGGCAAGTTGGTATAGCGCTGGCCTTCTATGCCCAAGGTTGCGGGTTCGATCCCGGGCCAGGTCGATGGCATTTAAGTGTGCTTAAATGTGACAGGCTCATGTCAGTAGATTTACTGGCATGTAAAAGAACTCCTGCGGGACAAAATTCCGGCACATTCGGCGACGCTGATATAACCTCTGCAGTTGCGAGCGTCGTTAAATAAAACATAATAAGTTCAACGCTAAAGTAGGACGGGAGGATATTTTTAGACCAACTATTGGAAAAGAGAGCCTACACGCAATTAGTAGTGACAATGGAGTTAGATTAGTCAACTTTGCCACATCGAAAAATTTAATTGTCAAAAGTACAACATTCCCCCACAAGGATAGCCTATACATAAATATACTTGGACTTCTCCAGATGGATTGACACACAACCAAATAGATCACATCTTGATAGATAAACGGAGACATATTAGTATAGTAGATATTCGAACTTTCAGGGGTGCAGACTGTAATTCTGATCATTATTTGGTGATTGGAGAATTAAGAGAAAGATTATCAGTAGCCAAGCGAGTAGAGCAACAAGTTAATATTACTAAATTCAATATTTTGAAATTAAAGGACGAGGAAGCTAAGCAAAATTATCAGGTCGAAATTTCGAATAGGTTTGCCACTTTAGAAAGTTCCGACGAAGTTGAGAAAGAATTAGATGTTAATAGCGTGTGGGAAAATATCAGAGATAGTATCAAAATTGCAGCTGAGCAGAGCATAGGTTATTATGAAACTAAGAAAAAGAAACCGTGGTTTGATGAAGATTGTTGCATGGTAGTAGAAAGAAGGAAACAGGCAAAATTGAAATTCTTACAGGATCCAGTTGAGGAGAAGAGAGAGAATTATTTCAATGAAAGACGGGAAGCAAGTCGTACACTTAGGAATAAAAAGAGAGGTTACTTGAAGGAAAAACTGAATGAGGTAGAAACAAATAGTAAGAATAAAAGCATTCGAGATTTATATAAGGGTATAAAGGAATTTAAGAACGGATATCAGCCAAGGGTAAACGTGATCAAGGATGAGAATGGTGACTTGCTTGCAGACTCTCCATCAATCCTAAACAGATAGAAAAACTATTTTGCGCAACTACTAAATGTACATAGGCCAAATAGAAATGATCGGGACGAAATTGAAATACAAACTGCTGAGCCATTTATACCCGAACCCACGCTTTCAGAAGTCGAAATTGCGATAGAAAATCTGAAAAAGTACAAGTCTCCAGGTATCGATCAAATTCCAGCAGAATTAATACAAGAGGGCGGAAGTGCATTATATAGCGAAATTTATAAACTTGTACTTGCTATTTGGGAAAAGGAAATTGTACCAGAACAATGGAAGGAGTCCATAATTGTATCTATTTTTAAAACGGGGGACAAAACCAACTGTGGTAACTTTCGAGGAATATCACTTTTGTTGACGTCATACAAAATTTTGTCCAATATTCTTTTGAGAAGATTAACTCCGTACGTAGATGAAAATATTGGGGATCATCAGTGCGGTTTTCGGCGTAATAGATCGACTATTGATCAGATTTTTTGTATTCGGCAGATAATGGAGAAAAAATGGGAGTGTAAGGGTACAGTACATCAGTTATTCATAGATTTCAAAAAGGCATATGACTCGGTTAAGAGGTCAGTATTATATGATATTCTTATTGAATTTGGTATTCCCAAGAAACTAGTTCGATTAATTAAAATGTGTCTCAGTGAAACATACAGCAGAGTCCGTATAGGTCAGTTTCTATCTGATCCTTTTCCAATTCACTGCGGGCTAAAGCAGGGAGATGCACTATCACCTTTACTTTTTAACTTCGCTTTAGAATATGCCATTAGGAAAGTTCAGGATAACAGGCAGGGTTTGGAATTGAACGGGCTACATCAGCTTCTTGTCTATGCAGATGACGTGAATATGTTAGGAGAAAATACACAAACGGTTAGGGAAAACACGGAAATTTTACTTGAAGCAAGTAAAGCGATCGGTTTGGAAGTAAATCCCGAAAAGACAAAGTATATGATTATGTCTCGTGACTGGAATATTGTACGAAATGGAAATATAAATATTGGAGATTTATCCTTCGAAGAGGTGGCAAAATTCAAATATCTTGGAGCAACAGTAACAAATATAAATGACACTCGGGAGGAAATTAAACGCAGAATAAATATGGGAAATGCGTGTTATTATTCGGTTGAGAAGCTCTTGTCATCCAGTCTGCTGTCCAAAAATCTGCAAGTTAGAATTTATAAAACAGTTATATTACCGGTTCTTCTATATGGCTGTGAAACTTGGACTCTCACTCTGAGAGAGAAACATAGGTTGTGTTTGAGAATAAGGTGCTTAGGAAAATATTTGGGGCTAAGCGGGATGAAGTTACAGGAGAATGGAGAAAGTTACACAACACAGAACTGCACGCATTGTATTCTTCACCTGACATAATTAGGAACTTGAAATCCAGACGTTTGAGATGGGCAGGGCATGTAGCACGTATGGGCGAATCCAGAAATGCATATAGAGTGTTAGTTGGGAGACCGGAGGGAAAAAGACCTTTAGGGAGGCCGAGACGTAGATGGGAGGATAATATTAAAATGGATTTGAGGGAGGTGGGGTATGATGATAGAGACTGGCTTAATCTTGCACAGGATAGGGACCGATGGCGGGCTTATGTGAGGGCGGCAATGAACCTTCGGGTTCCTTAAAAGCCATTTGTAAGTAAGTAAATATATATATATATATATATATATATATATATATATATCAGAAAGATACCAAAATTATTTAAGTATAGTAGCGTGCACTTATTTCGTTCCCAAGATATTAATATATTATTATTAGGTACTGTAAACGCTAAGTTAAACTGGTTTGCCGTACACCACTGCTTCGATAGGGTCTGGCGTTACTTTATGCTCCGAGAGTCTATCTGGATTGCTACGGAGAACGAGAGAAGTTCGCTATGACGTCACAGAGCACTGAGTTGGAAGTGACCGATTTATATAAATAACTAAGCCATACCATTTAAAAGAAATCAGCGCCAGTTATAAGATAAATTTTTATAATGCAAAAAGTTCGGTAACTCCAACTGCCCATCACAACTTATTCACTACGTTTGCTCATAAAGACGTAAAAAGCTATTCCCATGTTTTCAAGCAGACTTCACACTGAACCCTTCGAGGTTATCATTCGTGTTAGGGACAGATTATTTACTGTCCGCACTAATGGGCGGTTAGTGAATTTTTTCGCAGATCGTCTCCTTTTGTTCTGCCTGATCGAACACCTGCGTCGAGTAGCATTACTTGAGTATGCGTCACTACATTAAAACATACTTAAGTTTCAAGACACCACAGAGACAAAGACATAATTATGCTCGAGCAATGTTCCTCTTAGCCTAACTTTGTTACTCCGTGGGAAGAAATATAGGGACTTCCTATAAGTAATATATGAAAGTGTAATGGTCAGTGCTTCTGGCCGCGAAACCAGGTGGCACGGGTTCGATTCCCGCTCGGGGCAAGTTACCTGATTGAGTTTTTTTCCGGGATTTTCCCTCAACTCAATATGAGCAAATGCTGGGTAACTTTCGGTGCTGGACCCCGGACTCATTCACCGGCATTATCACCTTCATCACATTCAGACGCTAAATAACCTGAGATGTTGATAAAGCGTCGTAAAATAACCTACTAAAATAAATATATGAACATTTTCTGACTTCGTCGTAATTATTATGTTGATGTTTAAGAAAATGAATGATAATTGCTGATGAATGATTTCAAGAATTTAGTTTTAATTGCAATGATTCTCCGTATGTATGTATGTATGTATGTATGTATTTACCTTTTTTGAGCAGCATGTTCCATTACAAATGAGAAGTAATACTACATGCCTAGGTTTACCTTCAAGTACACAATCCATTTACATTATATATTATTATGTTGCCTTTCTAGATTAAATATGGATTAGTGTAGTTCATCTACTATGTGTAACTGCCAAGATAATATTGGTACTTCTTAATCTAACTTATTTTCCTATTCCTAACCTATGTAGTACAAGAATCTATTTACATATTCTAGCATTTAAATATTTACAGTATTTACGTATTTACTATCCTTTTGATGAGCCTATTTTCAGACAAATTATACCCTCTAATATTCTAGCTTATTTACAGAAT
The DNA here is from genome assembly GCF_040183065.1 of Periplaneta americana. Taxonomy (NCBI): domain Eukaryota; kingdom Metazoa; phylum Arthropoda; class Insecta; order Blattodea; family Blattidae; genus Periplaneta; species Periplaneta americana. The sequence continues at coordinate 102,029,918 of NC_091130.1, read as the reverse complement.
ATAAGTAACCTATTTTGGACCCTTTTCACTTAATTCTGACTTTTAACCTCTTTATCTTCCCAAATAACTTATCCTTATATACTAGCCAGCCTACTGTAGTTGTTCAAATCTATACTATTTGCAAACTTTATAAGATATTTTATATAACTTTTCACTAATTTTGTCTTGTCCACAGGCCACTTCCCGCCACATTTATGTATAGATTGGATTAGTGTTTCTCTTTCCTTTCCTAATTTCGTGCAGTCATAAATAATATTATCCACTGTCTGATCCCCATCCCCACAGACACATGTCGCACTATTCTTGATTTTAAATCGATGAAAATATGCGTTGAGTCTTCCATGTCCGGTCAACAGAGTCGTCAAGTTAGGAGTTACTTCTATCTTCAATTTCAATCTATCTTGGACACTAGGGAAGAACGCCTTGGTTAGAGTACCTTTGGAGGTAGTTGACCATTCACTTTCCCATTTTCCTTTGGATATGGCTGTCAGCTGGTTCCTTACTTCACTCATCGGGACCTTGCCGTAACAGATCTGTAGATCGACGTCACTCGCTGCCTGCTTCGCTAGACGATCTACCAGTTCGTTACCGTAGTTCCCCACATGAGCCTTGACCCATCCGAAGTCCACTAGCCATTTGTCGTTCTCCACTAGTCGTAGATTCGTTCGGATGCCTTCAATTAGGTTGTTGTGGTTGCTTCCATTCCTTAGAGAGTCCAGAGTAATTTTACTATCAGTGTAGATGGCTATTCGTCTTTCGTCTAATGGTCTTTCACCTATTGTTCTTAGTTGTTTTATATTGTCTAACGCTTTCATGATAGCAAGTTGTTCAGCTTGGTTGTTTGAACATTTATTATCTAATCTGAATCTTAGTTGTTGGATTAGTTCATTACTCTGAAATATTGCTACTCCTGCTCCAACTCCACGTTCACTTTTACTGCCATCCGTGTATATTTCTTACGTATATTCTATATTTTGTTCTGTTTCTTTTATGTCGATGAGTTCTGCAGGGCATGTCCAGTTCTTGTGCTGTATTATGTTGTCAAGATTTAGACCATCGTACTTATGTCTTGTTTTTGAAAAGTACAAGTATGTATGTATGTATGTATGTATGTATGTATGTATGTATGTATGTATGCAAGTGTATCTACTAGAAAAATACAAGCTCAATCCACAATTAGATAACAAATCTAAGCAAACATTCTGACGGGGGCAGATAAAAAAGCTTTTTTTTTCTTCCAAAAGGTAAACAAAGTCAAAACAAGTGCTTATACAAACTTTGGCCACTCGAACCCAATTACCAGAGCTGCAAAAATTAAGTTTCCTTGAGGCCGTTTACAGAAAAAACACAATTTCATGGAAATATTTATTGCAACAGATGCAGTAATTGTTGAGATATTTTTCAACATATTCCTCACCGGAATTGAGACATTTGTCATACCGTGGGATCAAGTTTCATAGCCCTGTGTCTTGCCACCTGGGATCGGAACTAATGTGTGACAGCCTTCTGCACCTCTCTGTCGATCCTGTGGTATGACAAATGTCTCAGTTTCAGTGGGGAATATGTTGAAAAATAGCTCAGAAGTCGTATCTGCTCCAGTAATTTTTTTTCTGAATGACATTGTGTTTTCTTTCTTTCAGTGAAACTTATTTTTTTACGCCCCTCGTAATTGCGTTCGAGTGGCCAAAATTTGTACAAGCACTTGTTTTGACATTATTAACATGGTGAAAGGAAAAAAAATTATCTGCCTCCATCAGAGTGTTTGCTTGTGAGTGCAAGAAATAGCTTTACTATGAGAAGATCCGCTCAATTCAATGTGTGTTGGGGTGTAGATGTAGAATTGAAGAGGTGGATTCCAAACTATCTTAATTCCAAATGACAAGTTATGAGAAAAATGACAAAAACTGATAAAATAATTTGACGTCCTTAGATCCGTTTAAAACAACATAATGCAGGCACTAAGTGAAGGCTTAGGAGAGTCTGTTAAATAAACTTACACCATTTCATATATATATATATATACACCATATATACACCATTTCATATATATATATATATATATATATATATATATATATATATATATGAAATGGTGTAAGTTCATATAGGCTTGAAAAGGATAAATTTAAACTTAAATAAAGCAAGTTAAAATCTTAAAAAAGGACTTCGGACACTTTGCAATCCATCTCTTTAATTAGAAAGTTGTAGCTGAAAATTTGTAGAATATTTATTTTAGAAATTATTTTTTCTTAGTATTATATTCACTGCTATAATGTAAACATTTGGAGTGATGTAAATAGTATACGTGATATTTTATATTAGTATGTAGTAAGAGTTGACGTATTTCGAGCCTTACTGTTCCAGGGAATAGAATTTAATTGACGGATTATTCCCGAACTTCCCCACTGTTAGTTCGTCTTATTTTAATTACTTTTCTCATGGAAAACTAAGTTAATCCTTAGGTATTTGAAGTATTTGCACCTTTAAATGGTGTGATTTCTAGAATTAAGTATGTAGTATAAATATTAAATTAAATTTGTACACTATTCACTCCGTTGCATTGTTAATACACCTAGTCAGACACAAAAATCTAGAATTCATATTTTGATGCGTGCGATGTAAAAGCTTCTGCTACCAACCATTGTCCTATGTTGAATGTATTAGAAATGTATTGACAAATTATTGAAAATCTTATCTTGTGAATATTTGAAGAGATGGTTTACTACAATCCAAAGCGTGTTGGCCTTCTCTCTTGGCAACGAGATGATAATCTTCCATAAAGAAAACTGCACAGCGCGGCGTGAGCATGCAGCTTGAAAGATTCTCTGTTTCGTTGTTTGTCCCTCAAGGCGGAACTTGTGATAGTTCTCCCGCGTAAAGGAAGATGTTAATGTAATTTTGGAGAGGGAGGCAATCCCTCTTTGTAACTCCTCTAGAGAGACTATATAATTTTCTTTCGCTCATTTCACGTGTGATGCTAACGCTGTCTTTAATCAGGCATTCGAAACATGGCTTTTGAAGCCGACAATTGAGAGACACGAGGTTCGTGCTCTTTCTTTATAATATATAAAACAGCTCTATGTCTAGAGCTAATGTAAATTGTGAGTGTAATTCATTATTTAACACCGTCTTTAGTCGTTTCAACGCTATTCAGTGATATAAGATAAAAGTGAGAATTGTAGAGTATATATAATATATAAAATATATATAATATAGAGTATATAATCTATACTAATAATAAATCTATGGCCGAAATTTGTCTGGTAATTTTAGATTTTCCAAAAATAATTGGTCCTAACATATATAATTAACCGCCCTGAAACCGGAAATCGTTTTTTTTTTTTTAAGTTTTGTTGTAAGTCTGTCTGTCTGTCTGTCTGTCTGCATGTTTGTTACCTTTTCACGCGATAATGGCTGAACCGACTTATATGAACATTGAAATATAAATTAAGTTCGTTGTAACTTAGAATTTAGGCTATATGGCATTCAAATAATGTATTTAAAAGGGGGGTTATAAGGGGGTTTGAATTAAATAAATCTAAATATCTCCCTTATATTAATTTTCATGAAAAATGTTACATCACAAAAGTTTCTTTAAAAATAATTTCCCATAAGTTTTATTCTGTGCAAAATTTTGATAGGACAGATATTTAATGAGATAAATGAGTTTCAAAATTACAATAACGCCATCTAAGGCTGTGTAATGAAATAAAAAATAAATGACTTCGTTTATAAGGGACCTTGGACAACAACAATCGAAAGCTATGAAACATGGCCTACAGAGAATGTTTCTTTGTTTGTATGAAGTAATATCGGAAGCTAAATTAACTTGATTTGTATAATTAATTATTAATTCACCGTTGGGAAGTGTAATTTCTATAGATGGACATAATGCTGTAATGTAACTTCTGAGTGAATCGAGGATAGGTAAGATTAAAATAGCTTCTTATGCACAGAAAACTTGATAGGCTATTCTGTACATTCGTTTCCTGTATTTCCTAAAATAATTTTTATGTCCAAATGAGTGGTCTATAGATCAAAATGATCGCATTTTAATTTTTTTAATACAATTTAAATTAAATAACATAATAAACGATTTATCCTTCTATCAAACACGGATGTTCCCTGGATCAAATGTCCTACTTTAATTATGTAATTACTTTATATTTGTTTCTAACTGGTGCAGCGGAGCGCACGGGTACGGCTAGTATATATATATATATATATATATATATCTTTAATTCACCATTCATCATATTCTCCAATCTCTGAGCAGCATATCCTAATTCTGAAGAACTTGCGATCTAACAGTATACCTACACAAAAGGCAGAATTCCAGTGACACCGTAACTCCGATTAAGACGAGGAAGGAAATCACATTACCAACTGACCAACTACCATGCCCTAGGAGGGTGTCTATCTCATTCCTAATATAAAACTGTAAAAGCAATTAAAACGAGATTCTTTGTTTGATATCTCTTTCAATAATAAAGAAATTATTCTTAGACAATAATTTATTTATAACTACAGGGTGTAAGAGTATAAGTGCCGTCCTTTCCACAGTCGTCGGAGACGGTCTACAGGATCAAAAAATGACCATACAACATAGGGTCAAAACTTGATAGTTTTTTTCAGAAAAAAATAATCCTTCTCTTATTTTATTCGTGTTATACTTATTATATCCTTAGTAAAATTATGAAAAAAATTACATCAGCATATATATCTAGTAAAGAGTTAATATTAGTTTAAATACATGTTTTTGTGCTCTATTATGTTTTCGTGAAATTAAATAAATTTGTATGCTTATATTTGTTAATATTCTGGAGTGGGATTCGTGGAAACGTGTTCAGCAGGCAGTAATCTGCACACACGTACGTACATATCAGCTGAGTTCAAGCTTCCTGTCCATAGGTCTACTGCCGAGCGGATGACAGTTCGGTACCAGGTATTAGATAAACAACTTACAATGTCGTTCACAGTTTAGGATTATCATATGTTATTAATTTATGGAGAAAGTCGTCGTAATTCAAGTGAGGCAAGAAGATGTACCGTCAATGTTTTCCGCAATGAAAGTTACCTAATCGGCGAAATTTTGTAGCGGTTTCTTAACGATTATTAGAAACCAGGAGTCTCTTACCTCGTTTCGAAAATCACACAAACAGAAATTTCTTTAAAAATGATACTGTTTATGGAAGTGGGAGAGATTAAAATGTTGCATTAAAAAAAAAAGTTCTTGTGATTTTGTACAGAAAACCATTATTGTTTATTTTTAGACGTACAATTAAAAAATGGACCAATATTGCCAACATTGATAATAAAATGAAAATTTACCATAAAGTTCTATGAATGAGATTGTAAGTTCGTATTTTCTGTTCGTTTTATGTAAACGTTTTGTCTGTATCCGCTTGAGCTGTACTGTGTATTTGTAAACTCCCTCCTTCCCATCCAGCAACGTTGCCAAACGCCTAATATTGTAAACTTTCATAATTAGTTAAATATTGCAATTAGAAAAGAATTGTGAGGACATTTTTTCTTCCTTATGACATGAACAATCATCAGTTAATATAATGGCACTTATACCCCTTACACACTGTATAATCCTTTATTTAATGTCCTATAAATCATTATTATTATTATTATTATTATTATTATTATTATTATTATTGAAAAGACAATACATCGTGTCTAAATTAAGAGTATACAGAAATAATAGCTTATAATTTCACAACCGTATATTATAATTCCTTGAGATAAAGCTCAATCAATAGAAAAATTCTCCAAGATTTCGTTTCATACCTTTTCCACGGCCATTGTTGTGTGCAGTTTTTTGTTTTAAACTTAGTGTTAGATGGCCATTGTTGTGTAACGTGTTCAGCGGCGGATACGGAGAGAATGGAATGTGGATCCTCCTACACGCAAATCCATTTACGAGTGGGATAGAACTCTACGAGATAATGGAAGCTTGATTTCAAAGACAGGGAAACGTTCTAGAAAGCATGTGGCCGAAATGACTGTGGATCATGTGCGTGAATCATTTGCTAGAAGTCCACGTAAATCACGTACCTTTATATGCTGGAGAACTTTGCTATTCCACAATTTCCGACAGGTTTAACATTTCAGCAAGCTGATGCTCCACCACACTTCCATCGAAATGTTAAAACGTTTCTGGGTGTAACCTTCCCAAGAAATTGGATTGGTAGGGGTGGGCCAACTTCCTGGCCGCCTAGATCTCCGGATTTAACTCCTTTGCATTGTTTTTGCGTGGAGATTTATTAAAAATTTTGTTTACAGCAGAAAAGTTCGTAATTTGATTTGAAACAGCGTATCATTCAAGCAGTTGAGCTTATAACACCTGATATGTTGATGAACACCTGGCGAGAGGTTGAGTATCGTTTTGGTACCTGTCGAGATGGTGCTCATATTGAAGTGTACTAGTGCAAATAATAACTATTTTCAGTTACTCTAAACAATGCAGAAGAAATTTTATTTCTGTATACTTTTAGTGTTGACGCAGTGTATTATAGTCATAGATTACAAAGTGAAAAGTGAAAAATACTTTTTAATAAAATAAAAGAGAGGGAAATGGGAGGAGAAACTTTAAAGGTACGCGAAAACACGTTCTTGCAAGGGAGCTGGAGCTGTGAAAAACTGAATATGGCAGCTCCAAGCCTGTTGACTACTTATCTCACTTCTTGTTTCGCTGCTCCACTAAAGGAGCTCTACAAAATATTGAAGGTGGAAAAAAATGAAATGAAAGAGAGGAAAATGGGAGGAGAAAATTTAAAGATACGCGTAAACACGTTCTTGCAAGAGATTTGGGACTTTGAAAAACTGAATATGAGAGCTGAAAGCCTGTTGGCCACTTTCTCACTCCGGGTCTCACTGTTCCACTAAAGGAGCTGTAGAAAATTTTAAAGGGGTACTTATTAGCTGCAACATAACTTTGTAATGCTTTGAATTACAGAAAGTATACAGAGACGCTAGTATTTAGATTCAAATTTAAATTTTCAAACTCAAGTGACCTACATATGTAAGAAAACTTTTACCATAATTCATTCCCTCAGACAATTAACGAACGTTCTACCTCTCAGCCTTAAAAAGACCCTGATCCAAACTTTAGTGATGCCCCACTTCGATTATCGCGATTCCCTATTCACGAATCTAAATACTGATCTTGCCCATAGACTACAGCGTGTTCACAATATCTACGTTCGTTTCGTTTGTAAAATTAGAAAATTCGATCATGTAACACCGTCACTAGAATTGTTGTCTTGGAATCCACTTAAAGAAAGAAGATTCTTCAACTCCCTCTTATTACCATTTAAATTCATCCGCACCTCCACACCCTCTTACCTAGCATCTCGTTTTGTTTACCTTTCACTACCTCGAACCCGGAACATGTACCTTCTCTTTATTCCTCTGCACAGAACACCCTTCAGCATATCGATTCCACGCCTCTGGTATTCTCTCCCTGACCATGTTAGAAACTGTCGGACAAAATCAAAATTCAAATTCAAATTTAAATTAAAGAATCACATTCTAGTTCATGGAATTGCTTGTTAAACACATGTCAGGTTACGCAACCCATGACATATAATAAATATTGTGACTATTCTGTTGTAAAACTGACAATTATTATGTAATGTATTTATTATTGTTGTTATCATTATTATTATTATTATTATTATTATTATTATTAGTTGCGAGGCCGGAGGGAAAAAGACCTTTGGGGAGGCCGAGACGTAGATGGGAAGATAATATTAAAATGGATTTGAGGGAGGTGGGATATGATGGTAGAGATTGGATTAATCTTGCTCAGTATAGGGACCAATGGCGGGCTTATGTGAGGGCGGCAATGAACCTCCGGGTTCCTTAGATGCCAGTAAGTAAGTAAGTGTCATTATTATTATTATTATTATTATTATTATTATCAGTTATCATTATCATTACTATCTTTGTTTTTCTTTCTTTTTTTTCTTGTATTAGCTCGATGAGAGCTCTATAGTGTTATTTTGACCCTGTTGAGGCTTTAAATTAATTTTTTGTATCATTTTCTTCAGTGTTTGTATTTTTTTTTTTTTTGTATTTATGTGTGCTATCTGGTGGGATGTAAGAGAAGGTCTTATGGCCTTAATCCTGTCAGATTAAATAAATAAATAATAATAAATAATAATATTTTAATGTTATTCTCTTTTGAACTTGCTTTCTATATTAAACAGCATATTCGGACAAAATAATAATTATAGTTCCTTGCATTGTAAGTATCTATTTACTGAATGACTCGTCTGAATATGAGAGAATATTCAGATATGTACTGTACCTCTGATTGAGGTTCTGGCTAGCATGTAGCCCTACATGCTAGCCAGAACCTATCAGACAGCACAACTCACTTGACAATATGTATCAGAGGAAAAACAATTGTTTGTATGCATCTGAAGTGTGATTAGTGTAATATGTAACTAATCGACGATGTATGCAAAGGAGAGGAGAAAGAAACTGGCCAACCTACCCCATTATCTCCTGGTCTAGTTGCCTCATAAGTGGTGCCATGTTGGTGTCACTTGTGAGGTGCAGACTTGTCTTCAAACAGTTGAATAAACAACCATTCAGAGATGAAAAGGTGATATAGCCATTTTCAACCGGTGTTCCGCGGCACACGGGGCACAGTAGTGTGACGCAATAATCCGCTAATGTGCCGCGAGAAAATTAAAATAGTAAAGGTTGCCACAGTAAATTGGAAACATAAAAGTGAAAAGAGTTGTAAAGCAGTGAGTCCATAAAAGTCAACATTCAGCGAACGCGTCTCAATTAAATTTAGTAAAAACATTCCCTCCTAAAACCCTCAAAATTCCCCTCTGGTGGGGAACCACTAGTTTAGATTACAATATATATGAGTGTGCCTCGGGATTTTAAATTAGGGGAGAGTTGAGTAGTATCGTACATCAGGTAATATCGGACAGTGTGTTTCTTCCATCTATCACCAGATGGTAGTACCTGGATAACATGATTACGTTTCTGTATACGCCATAACAGAAACGTAACCATGTCATTCAGGTACTATCATCTGGTGGTAGATGAAAGAAACTCACTGTCCGATATTACCCGACGTCCGATACTACCCAACTCTCTCCTACATCTTTAGTATGCCAGACGTTGAAAAATGTTGAAAAACTCTGTCGTACATCATCATTTATCGTCCATTTTTATACTACGCACAATATTAGAAACCAGTAAGACTTTCTTTTTAGTTGGTTATTTTACGCCGCTTTATCTACTCCTATCATTATCTAAAATATGAGTGAGATGAAAGTGATAATGCCAGCGAAGTGAGTCTAGGGTCCAGCGCCGAAAGTTACCCAGCATTTGCTCTTGATGGGTTGAGGGAATACCAAGGAAAAAACCTCAACCAGCTAAGTACTCTCAAGCAGGATTTGAACCCGGACCCGCTCGTTTCACGATTAGACATGCTAACCGTTAATCCACAGCGTTAAAGATGTTAATTGTGACCTTTAGATAGCGTCATAAAATTCGCAACAACAGTAACCAGAAATAATAAGACATGGGAGATTATTGATACAATCAGTATTTATCTTGATATGAAACGTATTTCTTTATGTTACACATTTATGAATTTGTGTCTTTTTTAACATAAACAACGCTGACCGGGTACCTTAGTCGATAGAGCAACTGGCTACGGATAAGAATGTCCTGGGGGGGGGGGGTGACGTAACGGTCCGCAAGTTCCACTTAGCCTCCTGTCAAATTGAGTAAAGGGACTGAAAGTAGGTTAGAGCCTGGTTCCGATCACACACATAGGCCTAGTATTGCCTTCATGGCGTGTGAGGGGAATACCTTTACTTTTTACTTATACAGGGACATCATTTTATTTTTACTAACATTTCTGATATTAACCAGGCTATACCTTTGGATCAACGGTTGCTACCCCCTTCCACGACTGGAGTTCGATGGCGTAATATACAAACAAATCATACCTATACTAGGTATAGGAGGGAAGAAAAGTAGTTCATCCATTTACGTAAACTAGGAAATATCGCGATTTTGAGTTTGATAATTTTCATTAATTTTTTGTTTAATCAAAATACAGTACAGTATTAACAATGAGTGTTTTTACTCACGAACTGAGCTGTCCATGCGGACGTATTCATTATGCAGTGTATATTATGCTGTACTGTCTAAAGCACATTAGCATACACTATAGAGAATGAAGTTAAATTGAAAAATAATCATAATATGGATATTTAAACACATTTTTCAAAATGGTGGCGGTTCATTTCGATACAGGCTTCAGTTCTAATGTGTGTAATTCCAATTACCAGTTTCGTCCTTCGTACTAGTAACTCATGTTGAAATAATTATGTACCTACTCTATAAAAGAGTACCTTACGTACTGTAAATTCAATCTTCACTTCTGCCCGACCCGCACAGATAAAATTATTTAGACATGCTATCTACTGTCCGTCCAAGTGGTTATGTCGCAGGATCGTAGAAAGGAGGGAAATCACGTGACCGTTAATTACTTAACGAGGCCATTTTATTTAAGTTAGTTTAAACAGTTGTATAATATTACGTAGATGTCCAATTCCTAACAGAAATTAATGTTCTCAGAAAAGAGCTAAGACAGCCCAGCCACTAGCCTTTACAGAGAGGCGAATAGAAGCAGGTGGGGGAAACCGGGATGCGACGTAGGCAAATGGACGACAGTACCTGTGCGAAAATGATTCAATATTGAACGCTCTTTCGTCATTGGAAAACGCGAACATATTTTTGGAACGTACTGTGACGGTAAGGCTACTATGACTGTATATGTGGTCTTGGATCTGTTGGAGGATGGTTGAACTTCATTAGTAGAAGGGGTGGGAGTGAAGTACATTCAAAAACTCAGGTACAATAAAAATTGAAGTAAAAATAAAATGATTTCCCTGTACATGCGTAACAACAGAAATGGGTTTCACGTCCATTTGCCTAATGTACAGAGTCCGCCAAAAAAATGCATACACTTTTTGTCAGCCTGTATCGGGATATTGATACTGCCAATTGATTTGAATTACGAGTATGTTGTATTATGGTCTTTCGCTCAACAAATGTCGGTACAGTAGTGCATCAATTATCCGAATATCGAACAACCGAACCATCGGTTAACCGAAAGCGTTCCAGTCGGCAAATTCAAATTTGCGCAAGCGCCATATAGAAGTTTCGCTTGCGCTGTTTGCGAGATTTAGCGGCAAAAAAAAAAACAGTCTCAGCTCTGAAGCAAAAAAAAAAAAATATATAGTGGACTTCTTTTCCTAAACTGTAGGTCTACTTTAATTACCATTCTGAACTTGTCAAACTAGGCTAGTCAGTTCTCTGGATTATTTGTAAGACGTGTGATACAAAATATATAGTCTATGTACAGTTTTGTGTTTAACATTCGTGTTTCTTTGTTTCATACTGCTCTTATGACAGCGGTACAATTTGTTTTCGTAAATGATCGGTTATCCGAAAAATCAGTTATCCGAATACTCCCCGTCCCCAATTGTTTCGGATAATCGATGCTCTACTGTACTTTGATCACAATAGTGAGAAAACAAAATGGCTGGAGCACGCTTGACGTTCGAGCAGCGAAAATTCATTCTGAAGTGGTTTATGAGGTTTGAGGGTTTTATTTATAGTCCGTAGTTTTATTGCATTTATTTATTTAAAGTTAGAATTAAATTTACGTTTATGTTATTTTTATTGCTGTAATTATTGTAATTTTATTAGGCCTATTGTAATTATTGTAATATTATTGTATATTATATATCACTCCCACCGGGTGTATATCCAATTATAGTGTTAATAAATACATACCTACATATACATAATGCCGTTGAAGTGCAGAGCCAGTGGAGGCGGGAGTACTAAACAGAACCTCCAACCCGCCTAACAAACGCATTATTGACATTATTATGTGCATAAGCCGGTCAATCTACCAGGGGTTCATGTGTGGTGTGGACTATCATCTATGGGCTTATTAGAACCATTTTTCTTGATGGTACTGTCACTGAAGAGGTGTACCTCGAAATGTTACGCACATCAATTTTACTAGGTGTACGTGCGCTTTATGGGGCTGATGATGAGGTCGTCTACCAACAGGACGGGGCGCCACACACAATACCACCTAGCCGTACGAGCTTTCCTGGATGACAATATGCAAGGACATTGGATTGGACGAAGAGGACCCATTGAGTTCCCCCACGGTCGCCAGATCTAACCCCTATGGATTTTTACTTGTTGGGAACTGTGAAAGATCAAATCTATCGACGTAAGCCGCGCACGCTGGAGGATCTTTGCCAGGAGATTACAGCTGCATGTGCAGCGATCTCCATTGAACTGGCCGCCAACAGCGAACATTTTGAACATCTAAAGTAACCATGTGCTTAACTGAAGACAATACTACATGTGTGATCAGTATTTATATGTAAAACAAACACATAATAAATAGTTTTCGTTCCTTAAAGAGTTTATACATTTTTTGGCGGGCTCTGTATTATATCAACATGCTTAATAAAACTTCTTACTGAATGTTCTTCTTCTCTAAGCGACTCAACGGAGTGATCATTTAGATCTGATAGCTAGTAGATTGTGCCAATCGTAATGGCAATCATACAGCTACCAAATTGTAATAGTGAAATGGATCACGGTACTTTCCGTATCTGGTGATAATACTGACGAAATGACCAAACGCGAAATTTTACCCAACGTTTAAGCAAAAGCTCAGAAATAAACCTCAATCGTGTCATTATCTCAACCAGGACTTGATGAGGGCCCGCCATTATATTACATAAAGCCAATAGTTAACGTGAATTGTTGGATAAAGGATATAAATTTAGTTCTGATCTTCTGCCAACACGATCCTGCAATAGTTTACTCATGTAGTTCGGTTTTCATAACACGTTTCTAACTACCATTAGTGGTTACTATGTATTGGAATTTGGTATTTACGGAAGACTGAAGTGGCATTTATATTTCATATTTTAACTCTCCAGTGGTCGTGTGCATCACAGTAGTGATCCAGTACTTCATTTTTGATTGGTGATTCGAGATACCAGCACTTACCGCATCTGTCATATGGGTACCTTTCCATTGTTTGCCGATGTAATTGATAATTTTATTTCTATTTCTTATTTGTTTCTTCTCTCTGGATTTGTTTTTCGTATATAGCTATTTTTGTATTCTGGTGGTGTGGTAGATAAGGTCTGATAACCTTAACTCCGCCAGATTAAACAAATAAATAAAAAATATTAAGCAAATATTTTTGGCGCGTAATTAGGTTGGTGCATTTCATATCAGCACTAATCGCATTTGTAATCAGGGTACCTTTCCTATGTATATTTCTTTACCACCTCAGTTTGTCATTGTAACCGACAAGATGTTAAGCAATTTTTTTGCGCGTAACTAAGTTGGTGCATTATTGGATCACGATTGTGTTTCGTGGAAACTTATTAGCCTCCAAATTTATGCTTTCACAGAATTTATTATATTTATTTGGAGAAACAATTGTTTCGTGAATAATGGAAAACGTATGCAGTTGTAATCTGTTAATGTGCAATAGCGAATAATTAATCAGACAAAGTTAAAAAATAAAACTACATGTAAAAGTATTGACTTAAAAATGGATCACAACTATGTTACACGTGACCACTAATGTTGCGCGATGATTGGAGGGTTTGGAAATATTAGAATATTTTTATGTAGATAAGACAAAATATGTACCTTTTGTATAATTATTATTATTATTATTATTATTATTATTATTATTATTATTTTCTCCTTAGCAATAGACTACAGGTTTGGAGAAGTTTGGCCACTCACAAACTTCTTTCCATTTTCTCCTATCGATAGTTTCCGTCTCCATCTCATAATTACCATTTTACTGACTAATTCTGCACACTTCTATCCATCTTTTATACGGTATTCCTTTTCTCCATTTTTCCTCCGGTTGTTCTTGTAGAGATCTTTCAGGTTCGCGCTGTGCTTCCATTCTACAAACATGTCCAGCCTTATTAATCCTAAGGATTTAATTATAGTTACAAATCTAAATATTGGTAAAGCTCTTCAAGTTCTTTATTTGATCGTGTTTTACAATTTTCTCTTTCAAAAATGATCCAAAACTTTTACGACGTACTCTCCTATCCCAGACTTTAATTTGTGATTCAACTTCTTTTGTTAACGTCGAAGTCTTTCAGGCATATGTGACAACAAATCTATTAACTTTTTTTTTTATTTTACTTACTTATGACTTTTAAGGAACCCGGAGGTTCGTTGCCGCCAACACATACGCCCGCCATCGGTCCCTATCCTAAGTAAGATTATTCCAGTCCCTACCATCATATCCCACTTCCCACAAATCCGTTTTAATATCATCCTCCCATCTACGTCTCGGCCTCCCCAAAGGTCTTATTACCTCCGGTCTCCCAATTAACACTCTATGTGAATTTCTGGATTCGGCCATACGTGATACATCTCAAACGTATGGATTTAATGTTCCTAATTATGTCAGGTGAGGAATATAATGTGTGCAGTTCTGCGTCTTGTAACTTTCTCCATTCTCCTGTAACTTCATCCCTCTTAACCCCAAATATTTTCCTAAGAACCTTATTCCCAAACACCCTTAATCTCTGTCCCTCTCTCAAAGTTGAGAGTCCAAGTTTCACAACCATACGGTAATATAACTGTTTCATAAATTCTAAATTTAAGATTTTTTGACAGCAGACTAGATAACTAAAACTTCTCAAACGAATAATAACACGCATTTCCCATATTTATTCTGGGTTTAATTTCGTCCCGAGTGTCATTTATATTTATTAATTTAGGTTTTTCTTGTTATAGCCTAACTTCTAAGTATACTTTGTGAAGAAAACTAGCACCTGTTACTGGCCTTTAATCTGGCTTGTATTTCCACACAACTTACTGTATTATCTTCAGTTATTTTTGAGCCTAAATATTTAAATTTTTTAACTTTTTTCAAAGTTGTACTCCCGACTATTTAATTGTGCGATATTAGTGCTTTGTGATGAACGGTACATGTGATTTGTTTTATTTTCATTAACCAGTAATCCAATTTTTTTCCCTCGCAGCATCCTCGATTCCTCGAAGGCTAGGTATATTATTGTTTTTACAATTATTAATATTATTATTATTATTATTATTATTGTTATTTTATTATTATTATTTCTATTTTATTATTATTATTATTATTATTATTATTATTATTATTATTTTGGAGAAAGTAAAGGAGGATAAGATAAGGAACACAGTAATAAGGGATATAATGAATGTTGAAAAAAATTTGTAGAAATTATAAATGAAGAAGTTTACAGTGGTACAACTACTGAGTGGTGCAGCCTGGATATGATAATATAGCAGTCTTTTTTTTAAATAAGGGATGCTTTAATTGTTCACATTTCCTTCATTTTCTACATAATCGTAAAAATTCTGGCACTGAAATGTTATACATGAAATGGGATTTTTTTCATCACCGTCCATCGTCATAAAATCTTGCTAGATATTGCATGTCTCCACCAATTTGTTCTTGCACAAGTACACCTAACAGCAGCTTTGAGTTCGTGTTGTGGAATATATCTGCCACAAGGTGTGCGAATGAGTCACTCAATTCATCAATTGTTATCTAGTCCCACAATGGTTATCTAGTCTGCTGTCAAGGACGCTCTTTCTTTCGGATAGCCTCACAACCAATATGGAGGATCGGAGAAGATGCCTAACTTTTTCTTTGATTGAAAACTTAAGGAATTGTTTATTTAGTTTTGAATTTCATATTGAAATATCAAAGTCTGGAAAGTATTTTGAAACTATATTTCTGGTACAAAAAAGAAAACATTAATAATTACCATGTTTACAAATACAGGTTATCCTCTCACCTGCACTTTAGGCATCTTTCTCATATAGTCGGGATAAAATGGCAACTGCAATTAACACATTTACTGATATTTGTATTTTACCTGAACTTGGTTTGATACATGTAGCCTATATAACAAAAAATGACTTAATATAAAGCTCCTGGACACTTTCTCACTCGTTTATCACTACTTAGCAACACAATCATTGCACAAATTTTATTCCTGTGTGCAAGGCTCACTTCTTGCACACAATGAACTTAATCCAGTACATTTTGTATCATCATTCTTTTTAGGCGGCGTTTAAGGGTACGGTAAGGAATCCCGTATGCTTGCAATGCTCTAAAACAGTTCATACCCCCAGTTCTAACATGATCCATCGCAAATTTAAGACTGTCTTCTATATACTGACCTCTATCAGAGGATCTTATGCAATGTCTACTCATTCCCTGCAATAAAAGAAAAAAGTAAAACTCTTGCAACAAGTTGTCATCTTACCCCCAAAAAATTGACCACCTTCCCCAAGTATCCGGGTAAGGTGCCTAGTGCTGTGACGCAACATAACATGACGGAACAAGGTTATTGGTTGTTAAATATACAAACTTTAGAACATTTACTACAATATCCACTACAACGTTTTGACTGTTATTACAAATTCAAGGATTTATTAAAATTTTAACATATCTTAGCAATTATTTTATTGCAGAAAAAAAGAGCTATTTTCTTACTTTTCTGCTTCTCACAACAATAACAATAAAATGAGTTAGCCTCCACTCTCCAGACATTCAGCTGTCTCAGTGATCATAAAGATATGCGCGTAGAGTTCTTTCTTGGAAGAATATGAAACTACAAAGATATAAGAAATTTTTCCCGATAGTCATCTCTCTCCGATTCACTTTAATCTGCTATCTGGCGATCCTGCAGGCCAAGAGTCTACTGTTAACACGACCATAAAAACAATAAAAAACAAATTCGATATTTTGGTGACACAAAAATTCCACTTCTTGTATAATAAGTCAGTGCCATAATTTTTATGATTGAGTTAACTTAGCATAAACACAGACTAAGAGACACAAACTTAGTCCTTAAAAAGGAGATATCATGCCAAATCATCTGCTTCGTAGCATGAAAGTGTCTCTCTTCGTTAATGGAGGAGAACTGTTTGAATATGTTGAATGTACATACAGTAATATAAGGGCTAAAATATATGTTTACAGTAGAATTATACATTCGAATACTCTCTACATAGTCAGTTGATATGAAATCGTGTTTCTATTCAAACCAATCGGGTTGTAATGAATTGCGCTAGGGAAATATGCTGTGTATTTGAAAACCAATATTGCGTATGAAAATTTTGTCGCCTACAGACAAAATTTATAGTCTGGTGTATTAAATGGAAGCGTTAGTAACGATAGTTACGCACTGATGATCAGAATCGCCTCGAGGATCTTGTTAAGTTCAATGTTTGACCTGTTACAGATACATGCATTTATGCAAATGTGTATCATACCACGTGATTTTGAGCTCTGATTCCCTTTCACACTGTGAACATAAACCTGAATATTGATAATGCAGAAACATAAAAAACACGTTTCGGGCAAGAGTTTCGACAATATGAATACTTTATAACCGCGTATTTCATGTACAATGAGTTTAGAGTTAACTTCAATGTCTAGGCCAGCAATTTTCAACAGATATGCCGCGAATGATCCGCTGATGTGCCGCGAGAAAATGAAACTAGTAAAGGTTGTCGTAGCAAAAATTTAAAAGAGTAGTAGAAAAATGGGTCCAGAAGAGTGAACATTCAGCGAACGCGGCACAAGTCACATTCAGTAAACACATTCTCTCCTAAAGCCTTCAAACTTCCGTATGGTTGGGAACCATTGGTTTATATTACGTCATTGTGCCGCGGGATTTTAAATTACACCTTTAGTGTGCCACATATTGGAAAAGGTTGAAGAACGCTGGTCTAGGTTATTTTGCTCTATGGATGCGAAGCATGGAAAGTCAGCAAAGATGTATGACAAGAACATAGTCCTAAATAGCTGCCTTAGGTACATCATGAGAATATGTTGTTCCAAAATCATTTCTTACAAAGATTTTCGGGAAACTACAGTACACAGTTTCATTAAACATCAGATAAGGTAAAGTAAATGGAGAAGGATAGAACATAATCTACGAAACGACAAGAGAACATTACAAGGCAAACAATAAGCTGAAATTCAGTAGAAAGTTGAAAGCGAGGCAGACTGATGATCAAGCTCAACATAGATAAAGAGTTAGTAACTGTCAACAAGGCTTGGCGAAAGACGAAAGCCTTAGAACATGATGAGGGATGGGTGGAGAGGAGCAAAATTCTCTCCGGCACCAAGACTCGAATTCGGGGTTTCAGCTCTACCTGCTGACGCTTTATCCTCTGTTACACCGGATTCCAGTTCCGATGCCGGATTGAATCCTCTCAATTTAAATTCCCCTTCTCAGTTTCCCTTTAGTGGCCAACCCTCATGCACTGTGTCACAGATGTATGACACTGGCACAATGTCCAACACACTATGTGCAGAGATGCACTCAGTACGAGTGACTAAGTGGCCGGGATCCGACGGAATAAGCGCCTCCTTGTGGAATTTTGGGCACTGCGTCGTTGCCAGCGAGTTTAAACTTTCGATGTATTTATTTCCATACATTTAATCTAAAAAATATATTTTTAGTTTATTTTCATTTAATCTATCCCTCGTTTCAAAATACAGGATTATATCTCTTCCATCATATATATATATATATATATATATATATATATATACACGAGTATATATATATATATCGTTCATAATTTTCACTATCTTCATAAGTACATACTCTTCCCTTAATATTTCAGTATTATCCTTATCTTGAACCCTATCAAATACTTTTCAGAAGTCAACGAAACAGAGATGTGCCGATTTATTACATTCTATGGATTTCTCCACAATTTGCCTCATTAATAAATAAGGCAAATTGTTGGTGCTCATATTATTTATGTTTCATTTAATAACATGTTTAATTTTCGTTTACAGGTATGAAGCCGAGAATGAAGAACCACTTCAGAGCTCATCAACTCTCAGTGTGGCTCCGACTGATTCCTGAACTGCACCGAGCTGGGATGGAAGATGTCGTGGCTCGACATAACCTGTTTCGTAACCACAACGACGCCGATCTCTACGACGGTGTGGTCCGTCCTGACCCCCTCTCCAGGGGAACGTCTTCAGCCTACTACGACAACGTCCCTGGTGGCGATGGAAGTCGTGCATCTGATATCTACTTCGGACCTACTAGCGTCCTCGGTCCTAGACGTAGAGGTGGTAACGGAAGCTTGGAATCCCTTCCGGGTGCAGTCACAACAATGGACACACTCGTCACTACTTGCGTTACTGTGGTTGGCAGTGGAAGTAACTTTCAAGGCCAGCAATCCACTCATCAACTCCAGCATGGTGGTAACACCACAAGTGATACGCTGGCTAGTCTGGAAGCAGCTGGCTACGCTGCTTATTCGACTGCTCTCAGCGTTACTATCGCTATTGGATGTTCTTTGTTGATACTCAATGTCTTGATATTCGCCGGTGTTTATTATCAACGCGACAAAACAAGGCTTGAAGTGAAGAGTTTACAGCAACAACAACAGAGCAGACATAACCCTGGTGCTAATTTTGACAGTATTGGGAAACATCGAGGTGGTCACTACCATGTGGGGCATTCTGGAAGTGGGAGCGTTATTGTTGACGTAGAACAGGACACGTCCGCCATGATGATGACGGCAGGAGGCGGAGGGGGAGGTACTGTGGTGACGCCATCTGGAATGGGACAGACTGGAGGACAGATCCCGACCTCGCCTTCGCATCACAGTATGAACACCTTAACAAAACAACACCATCTTGGAAGTAACATGGTAATGACGAACTTACTGAAAGCACCTCCACCATCACCTAATGTT